>NC_047151.1:20597337-20933643 GCF_009819705.1 Hippoglossus hippoglossus | reverse complement strand
GTGGTATATTTCTGTCGCCTGTGTGAACCTCCTGATCAAAGCTTCAGCAGAATAAGGCTCAACGCAGCAGGGCCAGATCCTCTCTCCGCAGCCGTAACAAGGCTGAGGATTTCAGGAAATGTCTTTGCACGTGCTGTTATTCTCCAATTAGGGAACAAATGACTAAATGAAACACAAATGATTAACAGTTAGTTATGAATACACACATACTGTACATATGCATGCACAATTTTTTCAGTTTATGTGATGTCAGTGATGCTCTACGCACTTAAATAATGCAACAGTATACATATTTAGGATTTGGACGTCTTTTCTGTGAGTGCACAGTGCATCTGATGACTTGTTACAGGACATTAGCAGCTTCACTTAAGGTAGCATGAAAGCATACTGACAAATATCACTGAGCGGATTGAACCCAGGCTTTTGTCTTGCTTGATTCCATTGTAAATCTTTGATGATAGATCTTTTGTTAGCGCCTAATTACGTCTTGTGCATGTTGGCACTGTTTAGAGAGTCCCAAAGCTCTATATTGAATTCACTTTGAGGCGGCGGATTCAATTTAACACAAATAAAGACAATAGGCAGGGAAAACTCATTAAAAAGGACTCGTAATAGGCCTGATAAACGAGAACTGCATTGTATATCACAGAAACATGTCTGTTGTGCCGGGGTCTGACAGCTTCATAAATCAATGGGGCTAATTATATCAGGCAAATAAAAGTGATGTCGTTAGATTGAATTGAGACAACTCCTTTGAGAAACTGCTCTTATTTGTAAAACTGATTGCAGGCATCATGGTTTTTTCATTTGCATCATTTCTTCTAGAAACGATAATTTCAACCTATTTCACTGGACTGGATTTGTTACCATCATTGGCGGAACATAGCAGATATGCCTCTCCACCATGAGAAAAATATAATCCACATACAGCGGCACTCTGAGCAAGTCCTAAAAGTGATTGGTCTGTCTTAGTCTCGTCTTTTCAGAAAGCTTTTAACCACAGTGATTAGCCTCTGTCAGCTTCCTCAAGTCTTTCTGTGACACCTTTTTGGGCTTTTTATCGCCCATTTGTAGCTTTCCACTCCGGATGCTGGGAGAAAAATCATCATTAGCTGCCGCCTTATCTGCTCTTTATTTTACCCCTGCGATGAGCCATGTCTCTGGGATTTGGCTGATAATGATTGGTGCGGCAGTGTAAGCTTAACAGCTTCTCTTTATCTTCAAAGGCTCAGGATTCCTCATTGTTGTTGCTTAGCTGACAATTAAGGGGTAAAGGCCTTAATGGTGATGGGTTTCTGTGAGTGTCTTTTCTAACTACACTGCTGAAATTTAGCCCGGATTAAAAAATACACAGTGCAGACTTAAGTATGACTGAATGAACCTGGTTTATTTATGGTTGCTTATAGACATGTTTTTCAGGATTTCTTAGAGTCACTACGGTGCAGTACTCGTTCTAAACCTGCCTGTTTGGAATGGGCTGTTTGTTTGGCCTGTGGTGATGCTGGTTGCAGCTTTCTCTCCAAATCTGTTAAAGTGACCTGCAGTAATTAAGCCGTGGCGAGTAAAGACCGACTGCAGGACGGTGCTACTGCTGTTGCACAAAGAGCTGTTCAACCCAAACCCGAACTGGAGTATCAGTTGTCGTTGCTGTTGTCGTGAATGCACCTGTTGTTGTGACAGCGCTGTTCTCGTGATCGACAACCTTGATGAGTCCCAGACGCTGCTGCCACAGAGCGTGGGTTGCCTGTTTCTTCAAGGTTCATTCATATTTAATGTATTGCGCATCTGAATCACACCGAATTCAACCCCACACTTTCTTGTGTCCGTAACAATACACATGTCGAGTGTAAAGCTGATAAGATGAACGGTTCTTGAGATATGCGAGCCACAGACAGAGATTTCTGGAATTATCAGAGAAATGGAAACACTGTTTGCAAGCTGAGAATTAACCCTATTAAAACACTTGATCACAGTTTTGCACCTTAAGTCTGCTCACTTGCCTGGACCAGTATTTATGTACCAAGTGAAAATCTAATTTTGGAAATTCAGACATATTTCACTTCAAAATGGACTTGATAAGGAACATTTTAAAGTGGTTGATAAATTCAACCACAGTAAAAAGAAGTAGTTTTATCTACGATGATGCAAATGAGGGTAATTGATCATTATAGATTGATGATTTCAATTATGTAGAAGAAAAACCACAGTCAATGTCTCTTTGCTGAGTAAGTAATGCTGAGACAGCCAAGGTTTGACCAAGCTCCCTCCCATGTGGTCTCAAGTTCTGTCCTGATTAATATTAGAATTCATTAACCCACATAAGAAACTGGTGGGGTTTTCAGTTTTGTGTCCACCATGTGTTAGAAATGTCTTCAACACACTCTCTTCGACTTACTTTCTGTGAACTTGACATTTTTTGTACATTTTCCTGCTGTATTCTCGCATGTTCAGAAGATTTCTGGAAAAAGCAGCTTCAGAGTCTGTACTTGTACATTATATACATGTAATTTCTAATCGATGATCAAACAGAACAGTAAAAATTGTCAGTTCTACTTAACTAATAATAGACCTAATTAGAGAGAGTAGATGTCTTAAATGGCGCCCTGTGTACTTGTCATGTCCTAACAGATGCTAATTGACTTAGATATCCTTGATCTGTTCACACCTTACATTATTCCTATTTATATAATGTACACATGTACTATACCTTGATCTTGCAAATTACAGTTTCTTAGTTCACAGTTCAGCATTTTCTGAAGGACTTGACTACGTGGATGCTTAATTAAAGCTGCAGTAGTGATATGCTTCAATTCTTTTCAGCTTATATTGTTCCGTGCAATATAAGAGGGAAAATAAATTTAGTTCAGAGAGACATTGAACAATGCTTATGTGTGTTTTATCTTCCAAAGTTGTGAATGATAAAAGACATCTCCATCCACTTCGATCCGTGCAGCGCTTTCACTTTATAATCTGAAAGTGAAAACACTGCAGAGATCTAAGTGTGTGCAAATCTGTTATCATTGTTGATTCATTGAAGCCTGCAGCACCTCAGCAGAGAGCTGGCCGGGTGGAGCTGTCGTTCTCTGCAATTTTTTTTAAAGAAGTAAAAAACTGTTGACTTTTTGTTTTTGTTTTGCCAGGAGCAGAGTAAATGGTAAATGGTCTGTGGAGCTTTTCTAGTCTTATTGACCACTCAAAGCACTTTACAGCACAGTTTTGCCAGTCACCCATTCACACCCACACATAATACAATGCATCTATGTGCAGCTTTTTCTCCATCACATGTCAGTGATACAGGCCCAATTTGGGGTTCAGTATTTTTGCCCAAGGACACTGGGGCACGCAGAGAAGTAGATTTGTCAGTACATCTCCTTGGTCCATGATATTTGCCAGATTATAATAATATTTTCCCTTTAAGCAACATATTTATCCAGACAAAGGATTTTAGAATCTAAACACCGAACATGTGTTACACACCATAAAGTATTAGTGACAGCTGTGTAGGATCGGGTGAATATAATATTTATCATAACAAGAGACCTAATGAGTTAAATCAAAAGTGAGACCTGACCTTAATCAGCCGTTGTGTTTTGCTGCAATGTATTTCATAGGAGTTCTCCAGCTCAATCTGTGATTGAGTTCTGGGAAGCCACACCTAAGCTCCTTCATGGAAGAAGGACCTCATTCTCTGGTTAACTGGAGAAACTCTGTGTCCAACCTTCGTTAGTGCAGTGAGTCAACACATTGTCAGGAGAGTTGGCAGCTTGGAAAAAGGCCCCTACAGTGGATAATTGCCCCACTATTCCTCAGAAATGGAAACAAATATTTTTTTATACATTATAGTACAACATGCAGTTATAGTTCAGTATCACCAAAGATGGTTTACATTTTATCTATAACATTTCCCCCATGTTTAGCTCATTGTCAGAATTATACTGTGCAAGAATGTAAAACAGAAATGTAAATATACACCGATACGTAAACATAGTATGTGTAACATGTCCTTCATGGTCCCCAAAGTGCCTTTTATATTCATAAATTATTAGTAGGATGGATAAAAAAATCTAAATACAGCAATAAACCTGTTTTACTGACTAAAGGGAGAGTGGGAAGCCAGTGAGGGTTCTTGATCTTGTTTGGGTGCCTTCCCAGACTTATTCTCCATGTGAAGCTCATTGTTGGCAGGTAAAGAGAAAGGCCTTGTGACACTATTAGTCAGGGAGGTAGCACACGAATGTCACGACCCAGTAGAACTAGCAACAATTTGGAATTGCATAGAATAGGGATGTGGTAAATCCAGATCAAAACAAGCCTTAACATTAGCTTTATATATCATAGTTAATGACCCATCGGCTAAAATTAGAACTGGGTTTTTACTGATGCCAATATTAGGAAGTTAAAAAATATTATATAGATGTATCGGCTGATTAAACGGTTCCTAAGATGTCGTCATGAACCCTGTAAAATAAAACTTTTTGTATTGGCAAACATAAAGGTTAATATCGACTTGTGTGTGAAAGGCTCATATCTTTTCATTTTTATCATTTTTAACATCCAAACAATATATCGGACAGAATCGAGCTACAATATTTTTTTACTCTTTGCTAATGGCATAAAAGTGGAAATGTACATGCATGTAGTTTAAAAGTTAGTTATTGTAATCATGTCCAAGTCAGGTGTCTGTTCACCTGAATTCAACTTGATGCTCTGCTGGACTGATCACAGAGGAGCAGTGAAACACACATTTGGAGCTGGCTCTTATTATTTGGTTTGACAGCCCTGGATTAAAACGTGTGAAAAGACGTGCCTCTGAGAAGGGACACGGCAATTTAGCATCACACCCTGGCTGCTGTGCCCCTCCATAATGTTCACAGCACACATAACTGTCATTGTTGAAAACACTCTCTGAATGCAGCAGTGTAATTATCCTCACTCACCACAGACTGAAATGCATTCCTGCATGTTATCAAGCACATTAAAACAAAAGTTATTGGCTGCCGTGGAAATTATGAGCTCTGCAGGTGAACCAGAGTGCTAGTGCTTATGGACACAGTTCTCTGCAGCATTATGTGTGTGTGTGTGTGTGGGTGTGATGCAGTCTGTGTTCTACATTAACGTGATGATGGTGAAGCTGACAACGACATAAATTATTTGGCACACACTCACACATGCCCTTTTCCTTGGGTTAGTTCAAGCATGTTTGTGTCATTTTTTGTTTTTCCTTGCCTGACTGTCTTCTTTTTTTGCACAAGGCCCTGCTGTGTTAAGCTGTATTGTACTGTTGGTGCATCCCGAGTGCTTGTGTCAAGGAGGCTTGCACGCATTGCCTCAACCCTCTGAGCCATGCAAATAATTGTGTTCCTGACTGATGTCCCATGCATTTTTCATACCGGAGCTTGACTGAGAGAGCAATGAGTAAAAAAGTTTCCTCCCTCCCCCATCTCCCTCATCCCCACCGCCACACTGTATCTTTCACCTCCTCACACCCTCTACCTTCACCTCGTGCTCAACCCTCCACACGCACCATCCCAGCCTCTATCATTGAAATCAATGGAATTGATTCTCCTGGGGTTAATGGATTTTGCTGCCAAGGTGAGGAGGATGCACTTTAATCATGGCAGATCTTAAATATTTTATCAGGGAGAGGCAAAGGTTCAGAGCTGGAGCTGGCAATGCAGAGGAACGAATCATAGGGTACACGGTGCACCTCAGCACGCTGGTCTCTGGGCCAAATGTTGCTCACTTCAAACAAGTACAGCAAAATGGAAACTGGAAGCAGATTGGTTAATGTGATCCTGTGTTTGTAGACAAACCAGATAATGTGTTTGTGTTTTGTTCCTCGGTAAGAAGAAGACATTAATATCGGGGCACTTTTAGGACGGATAAATGTTAACACCTATAAGAACTTCAGCATTTTTTCCTCACAATAACAAAGTTTGGGATTACAACCAGCTCGGGCCTCTCAGTTTGGTGTCTGCAGGTTCTCCCTCTGCCTGTGTAACTTTTATCTGGCTTCCTCAGACTGTCACATGTGTGAATGTGAGTGTGAAGGGTCGTTTGTCTCAATGTGTCGGCTCTGTGATAGAATGGCGACCTGGTGTCCACGGCTTAGTCTGTCTCTCGCTAAGTATCAACTGAGATCGGCCCCACCCACACCCCCCTTCCAGCCAAGGCCATTTATTTGTAAAGCACATTTAAATAACAAAGCAATTCTAAGTGCTTTACATAAAAGATCAAATGCATCATGACCAATTGTAAAAGCAACACAAGACATGAAAAGACTTTCAAAAAATATATAAAATAAAAGGTATGCTGAGAAAAAAAAGTATTAGAAATACAAGAGTTTAAGTAACAGTTCAGTGAAATGAGGATGGTATGTGTGATGGCTAATGGATGTACAGTATTGATGAATGATATATTTTACTTTTACATGGCAGTGCACCAAAGTAGTTTAGAGATTCACACAGTATTACAAAGTGGAATATTTAAATGAAATATAATAGAAGCTCTTTATTTCTTTACATTTTGATGGATTAGTGTATAATCTTCCTTTGGGTGCTCATCCTCCATTATTGTGTAGGTTGTTAAGTCTTTTTACCCTCTGGCAAAAAAAAACCTTGCTTACGTATTTGGTGAACTGTACAGGTCACACTTTTCCAAAAGTTCACTGCTTTTTTTTTATTAAACTAATGAGCTTTGAAAGAAGAGGCAGAATTAGAAAACCCTTCCTTAAAAGAAGTGAGTAGTCAAATACGTAAATCATTACGTTCAGCAAGGAGGTAATGTTTGTTTGTGGTAGCAGGATTACGCAAAACCGACTGGACGGTTTACCACAAAATTGCGAAGAGATGTTGTCTGTGTTTTTGATGGTTGGCCAACCAAAGGCTTTGTAGGAGTTCCATTGATCAATCTTTATTTCGTGACCTTATAATCATTTTACCCTGGTTTCATAAACCTGGCTAAGCACAAGCACAAGAGCAAGTAATTAGGATATGGGGGCTGGCAAATCTGTGTCTTCAGTCAAACTGAAAAGCTTTAAAGTGTGACACAAATCTGACACAGGTAATTCAGAGGACACATTCTGCTGCCGCCCACATCAGCAGAGGCCAACTACTGAGGCAAGTAAGTAGGTACAGAAATGACAGATTGCATGGATTCTCAATAATGTGAATTGTGTATAAATAGAGTTGAATAAGCAGGATATCTTTATTTATATCCATATAAATTATATCTTATATGATAAAGACCATAATAAGAATCAAAACCATAAAACCAAGTCCATAAAAATGTGCTCAGCGTAAATCTAATTCTATTAGCACTAGTCCTGCACTCTGAGAAAACGTGAATTCCTTCGCCAATGACAAGTGGTCCTCTTTTGCTTTTTTATATGAAACCTGTCCCTTTTAAACATGCATCAATATCTCACTTCTCCAGCAGGAAAAGAGAGATGAAAAGATCACAAGAGTGTCTGAGCATCTGTCTCTACTGGAGCCCTGTGATATTCCTCTGATATCCAAGCTAGCCCTCAGCATTACGTTTCACTCTCTAAGTGAGTGAACACCCTAACATCTAATGTATAAACATATAAATGGCTGTGTTTTAAGCAGGTGCCTCACAGCCCTGAACGTGCACTCATTTTCCCAGCATGTTTTATTCCACGTGGCTCTGCTTTCTAATTGGAGTTAAATATAATCCTTCCCCATCAGCAGCATTGTGGGACTCAGCAGAGAATGAAATGTGAGAGAGAATTTTCTTTACATAAGATTCAAAAGGCTGAGCAGGAAATTAGCTTGGTTGACTCCCTGTGATTTGCATATTTATATGATTTGTTTTAATGGCCATTAAGTTTGCCATGTAATTTACCACAGACTATTACAGACACACACTAGTTAATCACCATCTCTTTACATGGAGATAAGGTGTTCTACACAAACGTGATTTCTTGCTCACACACTGAGGGTTCACGTGTGTCATTGTTGTCGGCTCAGCTTAATCTTTGTGGGGCAACATATTCAACACAACATTCATCTTCATACATTTTGAACTGTAACTGTGTGGCTTCACATTACTCTTAATCAAGTCTGAGGGTAACGCAGAGCTTCTGATGCCGGGGGCTGAGTCAATGAGGAGCAGAGGGTATACGTCCACCGTGGGACACCTGTCCTTTTTTCCTGCATTTAACCCAGGTACGAACACCACAGCTTGTTCTTCACTAAGGAAGAAACAGCAATAAATTCTACAGAGCCTGAAACCTAATAAATCATCTATGCTGGAGAAGTTCAGGGTCTCTGCTGAATCTTTGTAGCGAACAAAGGATGTTGTTAATTATCTACATGCTGTCAGTTTTTAAAAGGACACTGACTGTGCTTTCAGACCAACCTTGTTTGGTCCGGACCTTCAGACTTTTCAGTTTGGCATGAAAAGAGCCTCGAGTGTTATATAGCCTTTGGTCTGCCTACCAGCAGACCAACATTTGGTCGGACTTCACACTTTTTGGGTAGTTCAGACTATGGTACCTATTGCAGGAAGCTGAGACAGCATTAAATTGTTAAAGAAGAAAAAGAAGTGGATGCGGCTCACAGAAGTGAATCAGTTCATTTATTGTCTCCATTGAAATGGAAAGACGACTTTTACCTATGCAGTTTTAAAAAAAATATGCGATTACAATTGCCACATTGACAACATTAGATGTACACCTGTCTATAAATGATCAATGTCAAGTTTAAGTAGACACAGTAGACGTAGGTAATGACGACAGGATGTAGGTATGTCGTACAAAATTCGTTAGTGGGCTCACTAAGTTGCAATGTGAAACCAAAAGTAACTGGATCAAATGTAAACTTCCTGGTGTGAAAACTCCCCAACAATCTTTTCTATAAACTTCGAACATATTTCAGATATTTTATATTTTCTAGAACACAGATCTAATCATGTGATTTCCAAACCAAAAGAACTGAACCTCATCTCGTGTGGTCCACAGCAGCTCATCAAAAAGTCCTTCATAGATGGATGCTTTTCAGAATGCAGCAAAAATGTTGCACATGTAGGCCTCTTTAAAATTTGAATTTCTGTATTTGTAAAATGTATTAAAGAGTGTATGATACTTAAAATATTGAAATTGGCTGGAGTATAAGAGAGATAATCTTTCATAAATCTGTCCTTGTCTTCTACAAGGACTGGAGGACTCGCTGCTTTCCATTCCGTGTCCTATCATAATGAAAGCAGTTTCATGTTCAGGCTTAATCGACAGTGGAATAGTAGCTTAGTCATAATTATTACACTTCCTCTTCAGCAGAAGGTTTGAATAATGACACATCTGCAGTGTGTGACAATGCTGCACACAGCAACATGAGAACAGACTCAGCACGTTAGATAGGATATCATCTTATTCTCAGAGAGGATGCAACACTACAGAACATGTTAATTAATGAATTATTATCATACAATTTCCTGCTTGGATTTATTTAATTACTGCTTGAAATATGTGTTTGGGATTCTTCACAAATTCAGTTTATTTTAGTGTCTTGCAGTTGTATTTGAACTGTATTTACAGTGGCTTTAAAAAAAAACAGTCTTATATTTATAGCCTGTAGCTTGAATATTTGAGCAATTATCATAGGTTTCCAGTAGAGACAGTTCACCAATAAAATGTGTCCTCTGAATTACCATACATGCTTGCTATATTGATTAGCACTGTTATATTTAATACCACATTCATTTCAATGTGTCTGTCATCATTAAATTGTCATTTTTTTGTGTTCCAGCTAGCTTAGGTTTCTGAAATCAGACTAAGATGTTTAAGTGGTCAAGAAATGAGCAGTAATCAATAGAACTCCCACAAAACCATTCAACACAAAGACAAATGATCTCCCCATTGATTAAGCGAGTCCTAAAACAATCGAGCAACTCATAAACAAGTAAACAGAAATCACAACATCCAGAATGATTCCCCACTTGGGCCTGGACATAAATACCTGTCTGGAGTACAGCCTCCACAAACTAGAGTGACAACTGTTAGACGTGCTTGCTTAATTTTTATATCCTATTGTCCATTAGTGATCATCTCGCACATTAACAAAATTGTTTGTGGATTGCCAGTAAAATGTTTGCCTGTCCCTTTCACACTGGTGGAAGCCCAACTCTGAAACGTTTGACACAGAAACTTTTGTTTCTTTGTGTTTCTCTCTCTCTCTCTCTCTCTCTCTCTCTCGCTCTTTCGCTCTTTCTCATTCTTATTCATTTATGGACGAATCACCTGAATAATGGAAGATTCAGTATTTGATGTCAATTGTGTGTGGGTCATGAGTTTGTAGGGGCAATGTTCTTTGTCTGAAAGCCAAATGTGCAAATGAATAAAGAATGATAATGCTTAAGATATTATTAAACAAAGGTTTTGCTGACCAGCCTGCAGTAAAAGCAGGCAAAAAGGAGCACAAATAACTTGTAAAATGAGACCAAACGTTTTGCTTTTGCTAAGTTGGTTCCAAAAGTTCTTTGAAATAGAAAATCAGTGCAACACATAGGCCGCAGAGTATTGTTTTTTGTGGTGACTATTGTGCATTGATGTTTACAGAGTGATAGCCGTGCAATATGTAACTGCATCTCTTTCTCTTTCCATTTCTGTTCTTTTCATTCAGAAGATTGTTTAATGACTCTGATTCTGTGAAAAGAAGCTTTAATTTTCCAAGTAGTAAACGCTCATAAATATTTTTTTCTAAATTACAATTTTAATTAATGCAACCATAGCAAATATTTTGAAATTGTGTTAATTAAGTACTTTATAATGAATACAAATTGAATGAAAGAAAAAACATATCTGATCAAACTTAACAAGGGTTGCTTAGGTTAATTATGGTCTCTCACAGTATGAGTACAATGTTGCTCACTCTTTTTTTACTAAAATGCTCCATTTGAGTAAATACATGACAAGACCCCGGATTGATATTATGTGACTGCTTTTATAGGCAGTTTATGAACTGAAAAATTGTCTCAATTTGGATGACAGTAATACTTCTGTGCTTTTTTCATTAATGTGATTAAAAAGAAAGATAACACAGACCAGCATCAGCAACCCGTCTGCAATCAGTACTTTTGGCATTAGCATTCAGAAATTACCCGATTTCCACACGTACCAAGGACTCCAGAAGAATGAATTAACAGTTTTATCCGCATGTAGCCAAGCTGGAGCGAACCCTCCGCCAGTCTGTAATTACCCATCAGTGGCCTAACTAATCTGGACTGCAGTGTGTGATTCTTCTGTGCAGGGAGAGACGTGCCCTGCCCATCGGAATGGGCCAGACAGATAACAGGAGCACATGGAGCTGTGTATGCCTGCTGTCAGAGAGTGACAGCAGGCATACACAGCTGACAGAGTGCAGGATCAGGAGGCTACTCCTCTCAGCTGTCTCGGTGCCCTGCCCTCAGCACCAGCCTGGCATGAGCTAAGAGTTGGCTGATCCCACATGAATTTTAATACAGATCATTTGAAAAAAATAAAGACTGCACTGACGCACACTTTTAAAAAAAAATTATTATGTATGTGTGTATTTATACTGCATTTGTGTATGTTTGCAAGACCTCCTGCTGGCCTGGTAGGAGGCTCTTAACATGGCAGCATCTCCACTGTGCCCTCAGATGCTGAATGACAGCTATGAGCTTAAATAAACCCTTGTTTCTAACCACAATCCTCACTCCTCCCCTTGTCCTCTCCTTCCTCCCTGTCCTGCAGGAGGCCTGACCTTTCCACATAAAACTCAGCTCATCCCTCCTCAGAGCTTTTTCATGTGGCTTCTTGCTTTGACACACAACAACAATAGACTGTAGAGTTTTTTTCATTTGTCGTCTAGGAATCTGTCTGCATCTATACCTTTTTGTTGATGGATCAATCCGCTAATCTGATTTAGTCGCACATTGTTACTAAAGAGTGCTTCAATAGTCCATTTGAAAGATTTCTAAAAACCGAGGTTTGTCAGTTTAAACATGCAGCAGCTCCTTTGAGTCCGGTGACACTCGAGCCAGTGCTCAGAAAGAGAGGAGGCAGAAGATTTCAGGGAGCTAGAGGGAGATTTATGGTTTGTGGCTGAATTAACACTGTGCACATTACCAGGTGACAGTTTATATGCTGTATAGTCCACTGGGAGATGTGAAAGTGGCATTACTCTTAAAATTCTTGCTCCTTAATCTGGAGTCCTTTTGTAGATTTGTGACACATTGGTATAAAGGAGAAATTGAGATTCTTACTTTGTACATTTCATGTTTTGCATGAAATTGTATACAGCTGAGAATATGTTATCCATTTATCTGGTCCTTCAGCTCGTCAGTCCCTTGGTCTAGATAGTCCAGTGTTTTGTTGAACTCTCTACACAACCTTCTTGGCCCATGTTCCATCCTTCCACCAAGTTTTGTGGTAATTCGTTCACTATATTGTTTTTAAATCCCGGTAATTTCTGCAGTTGACAGAGTAAACTGTCATCACCTTCATCACCTTCTCGGACAGACTGTGAATTTGGAGAAACAAAAGAGTCATTGAAAAATGAATCGTTATTCCCCTGATCCAGGCCTGGCTTGGTGTGTACATGTCCCAGCCCTTAAGTAACATCTGAAGTTGATATTGAATATTTCCTGAAAGTTAATACCTCAGCCCAATCCCATCAATATTGTCTTCAAATAATATTTCTCCATGCCACAATTATTTGCTGGATATATTAGAGTGGATGGGGATCAAACCTCTCAGCTGTTATATAGCTTGTTGTGGTCGAATTGAGACGATTCAAGCACAGATAAGACCAGGATATACAGAGTTGTGAAGCAGCTGGGCTGGGATCAGATCAGTTTTGACCTTTCCTTACGAACATGATTTACTTTTAGCAGAACAATCCAGATCAAGAAATATCCAGAGAATCACCCATGGGTAATGAAAATACTTCTACTTCAGTAAGAATGATACATAGATGTTTGCACAGTGGTGTCTGTCTCTCGCAGCCAAGTAATTCAGAAATATAGAAGAAACAACTAATCCATATCTATCCTGTACTTTCAACATTGCAGGTTCTCTTGGGGAGATTGAGTGCCCAGAGCTATTTTGTTTCCACTGTGTCAGAGCCACTGGTAGCACAGCCAGAGTCCTTCTCTTTCTTCTTTGTCACAGAGACTATTGTGACTAAAGGAAAAGTATTGCTCTGCAGTATTTCCTTCAGCATTTTTATCTCCAAGAGTTTATTTGGGATCAAACCACAACTGACGATTAGCAGTCAGCAAAGAAACCAAGGCTAAGTGTGTGAGCAAGTGCCACAGTGATGGCAATAGAACATCATATTTACCTCGGCAAAGGAAAATATGTTTTCACCCCTGTCTAGGTTTGCTAGTTTGTCTGAAGGATTACACAAAAAGTACATAACAGATTTCTACAAAACTTGGTGGAAGAATGTGACATTGACCAAGAAATAACCCATAAAATAAAAATAACCCAGTTTTTTTCATTTTCTTAATTATTGTGAGATGGGGTGTTGTTTTTTTTGTTGTTGTTGGAATAATACATGGATGTGCATGTGGACTGATAATTGTTAGTGTGTGTATATCAGTGTCAGCTGAATTTGAGGAAGCATTTTTGGACAGAATAAGGAAATGGATGTGTCCTTCACTTACTGTGGCGTTGTGCGAATTGGTCCCTCCCCAGTATGGACCAGTATGGATGGAAAAAAACGATGACTTAACATATTGGCCTTTTTAGTATTGCTTCAAGACACATACAGAAAATTTGAATATATGACCCATCTCATCCACCTTCTTCAAATTAAAAAATAACTTCTCCAAGCAACTGGGTGGATCCTTTTTTTAAAAAAAAAGACATTTGAAGTCGACAACTAGGATCTCAGCAGAGGTGCAGTGAGAAAGGATGCAGTAACCTGACATGACAACACATGATGAGAAATCAATAGCTTCATCTCTCTTCACGTTCTCTGAAAGGAGCAGGAGGGAAAAGAAAAGGGTTGGGGGGGGATGGGCGTCAGTTCATTTTTAATGTGAAGAGTATTCATGGGACCTTGACAGACAGCTTGTTGGTCCCATTAGACTGGGTGACACAGATGAATACCGATAATGTGGGGACAGAAACACTGCATTATATATATGCAACATGCTCTATACTACTACTGTATTTTTGCAGTATATACTTACATTTCTATAGGTACATTAAGAAACACAAATACTATCTGTATATGATGAGGGGAAGTCCACAATCCATGTTTTTATGAATGATTTCAAAAGTTAAGGTGTCAAATTGATAGCTTCCTAAATTAGTAATCTCGGTACCAAATTCCCAGCTTGTTTCAGAAGGTGCAGGGAAACCTTGCAGGGGGAGGGGACGTCCAGGCTGCATAGCTTAACCTGCAGCTACTGCAATACAACACCAGAACAGCAGTGGGTGGATGGATTCTTTGCATTCAGTATGGACTCCAGGAACGATTGCAGCAAATAAAATCTCCATTTAGTTTTTTATACACAAGAGCAAATCAGTACAAATACAAGACACTTACACAATGCAAACCTGTTTTAATCCTTTTTCCATTTTATTGAATTAAAAGATTTGACCAGTTCTCAGTGGGTGGTTTAGTGTTTCATTAGTATGATACTGCTCATGTCAACATTTCGGTTAGAAGTTGTTACTAAAGTATTTCCAATAAGAGTGTGTGTGTGTGTGTGTGTGTGTGTGTGTGTAAGAGAGAGTGAGGGATCCATTCGCTGCAGGAGGATTGTTTCGTTATTTAACAAACTTTAACATCTCTACTCACTCTTTAGTCTTGTGTTAATCTTTATTTTTAACACTGCTAGTGTTACTCATTGTTTTAAACCTAAATCCACTAAACACAATATTTTTCATCTTTCAATCGCCAATGTTTTGTTCGTGCTGTCACCCTGTGTGTGCAGTGGCTTCATTCTTTGCTGTTTTGTAAAATCGGTGGCACAAACATGTTAAAATCAAAGAAAGGGCACCCAGCGGGGGTACAGTAGCTGTCGAGAGGACCAACACTTTGATGTTGTTCTTGTTGTACTCGTTGTTCTTGTGTTTGCCACATGCAGCACATGCTGAATTTCTGAAACAACAAATAAAACTTTAATACCCAATATGTCATTCAAATACAACAAAACAAGCTGCAAATCTATGTGATTGTATATTGAACAAATGTATAATTTCTCCTGCATGAATGAAGACATTGATTTGAAAGAGGCCAGATGTTGCCCTCAGTATTTATCCTGCCCATTTTGGCCACAGTGTGTATTTACACCATGAGAATGGGAAGTCTCCTGCTGGGGCCTTCACTGCACTACAGCTGTGTAACCTGTGCCCCAGACAATATGCCGAATCAAGCCATTGGCTGTCTAATACTGAGGAGGAGTGTATCACAAATTCTAATTGGCCTCAAGTGCTATTGGAATGGGAAAATGTGAGAATCTGTTATCCAGGCTTTGGGGCTGAATAGCTAAAAAGGGCATGTTTATTTTCTTCTCTTCTTCTCCTCCGAGTACTTGTACTATTCTCCATCTCCAGTGCATTGTCTATTGATTTTCTCTAGTCCCCTCTATCAGTCAGGCTTTAATAAGACAACACATTCGCCTTAAAAAGAAATGTAATAGATTGTTAATGGATCACACCACAGACCTGTTTTCCTCTCTGCAATGTTGTGCGAGCGATCGTGCACACTTGTGCTCAAGATGGTGTTCATGTGAATGTGTGTGCCCCCACATTTCCATTAAAGCCGTGGAAGCACAACGTTCGTCTTGATGGTTTTAGGGAGTAAAGGTGGTGGAAAACAAGCAGTATGTGGCAATAGAGGGATGAAGGGATAAGGACGGAGGCAGTGGAAGAAAGTGAAGAAGAAACCTCCTCGTGCAGAATGGATTCATCTTCTGTCTTATTGCTCCTGCAGACACCAATTTATCTTCATTTAGGTTTTTTGGCCCTGACACCAACCCAGACCAGTCGCGTGTGATCTGTATCTCTGCTTTCACCAGTTTTTTTTTTTTTATCTTATTGTTTGAGTAACAAGAAAAATCTGACAATTCAAACACTATCTTTAGATTAAATCACTGAGGAAAAAATGTGTTGACCCAAAATTGTATTTGTAAATAGATGAAAGAAAGGCTATTTCAGGTTATATTGAATTTATACTATTCTTGGAGACGACCCACATAAATAGGATCAGCTTGCAGGTCTGGTACAATGCAATAACCACAAAGGGTTTTACAACTAGTATTAGAAGTGCTCCTAACAACCATGTAGGAGCAGCAGGCATACCAGATCTTCATAGGTGGTTTAGTTGAGGCACATACAGGTATACTCACACTTCACACACAACGGCAGCAGCCACCACCCAGAACATTCCCAGTGTCTCTGAAGTCCAGCAGGGTTGGGCCTGGTTAGTTCTTGGAAGGTGGACTTGTCTCAGAATACCCAGGTGCTGTAAGGTCAACCCAGCCACTGGGGGTGCACGAGCTAATGCTCTAATAGTTCCAGTCTGAATCCCGGAGGATTGTGTCAGGAACAGCATCCGACATTAAACCTATGCAAAATCAATCATAAATCAGATCAGATGATCTCCTGTAGCCACCCCCAATGGAAAGAGAACAAAAACAATTTAGTCACGCTTTCATAGCTGTCTTTGTGAATTATTTATTTGAAGCAGCAGTAATCATACACTTAAAAACCATAAAATATACAATGTTTAAAACAATGTTTGGGTTGCAAATTTGTTTCACCTTTTAACTTTTTTTACTTTTCTTTACCGGCTTAGTTTAGTTTTTAATGTGTACTCAAACAAATCTAAAAATTGTCAGCAGTGTTATATATAAATATTTAGTTTTGGAGACGTGGTGTTAATTATGTCATTCTTTATATTCTAAATAGGTTCATTGAATATCGTGAAAAGTTTCTCTGTAGCTCATATAACACAGAGATATGAACAAAGTTTCAATGTGACATGTCTTAGTTTCCCATAATAAATTTGATGGTGTCCAACCCCCCCGCCTTATTTCCTCCAGGAGTTTGAGGCTTCTGCTTACGCTGTGTCGTTATTGAGCTTGAGCTCAGACCACAACACCCTTTCTATTCAGCAGGGTATAAATTAACATTGATTTTAGATATGGCCTTACTGTATCATCATGGCCTTGGTGGCCAAATAACTAACAATAACCTTCACAGTATGAGGGGGTGTAGATATGGGGAGGGCAACAAATAAAGGCACAGGGGAGGAGAGCTGCATTATTCTGTCAGTGCGCCTCTTTATTACACATGCTGATTAAAACAAAATCTTGGGTAGTATTTGCAGATGCCTGTTCCAGATGTGCGCAGATATACATGTGTGTGATCAATCAATGTATTAGTAGATTTTATTTTAAGTGTAAAATTCTCATTTATGGTCCTAATACACTTCACAAAAACAAAATTTATAGAAATGAGAAAAGGGTATAAATAGTCTAATTTGGAAGTTACAAATACATGGGTAACAGTTTCTGCATAGAATATTGGAGTTTAGCAGTATTACAAGGATAAATATTTGTGTTGGTCTGGAGCCTGGATATGAGCCTGGAATGTCAGCCATGAATCAAAGATCCTTCCGAAGGGTTAAATGTTTCAAATTTCAGAAATAATACAGCCATTGTTATTAAGTCAGATTCTGAAATAAATGCCCATGTCTGGTATAGTTTATCGAACAACTCAGAACGCAACCTTTTATTTATTTATTTATTTATTTATTTAACAGCAGGAAGTTCCTATCCATTTGGTCAATTATACTTCTGATACACATGCCTCTAAAGTTAGACGTTGTTCTACAGGTACATATAACTGTGTATCGTCAGCATAGCATCATCATTAACACAGTTTTGTCTAAATGACATAGGAAACCACTATCATCTCTGCTACTGTCTCTGTTTGACCTGTTGATTAAACGCTGCACTGAGCAATGACATTACCATCTTCCATATGTAACTTCCAAAATAACATGCTGCATTATGCTGGCTTCACCGTATGGAGCTAAACAGTCGGATGCTTGTTAAATGATTCGCTGCTCGAAAAGGGAATGGTGTGTCTTGGTGGCAAGGGGAGGTTGGAGAAGGGGAGGGAGACGGATGTCAGAAATCAGAGGGACCCCTGCTGCCATGTCTGGATGCAGCAGTGGCTGCGCAGTGAGAAGAGAAAAGGAGGGAGACAGGGAGAGAGTGGGCAGAGTTGTGTCTTGCTGGCTGTGTTGCGCTGTGCAGTCTGGTCGAGGTGCCCCACTGACAGCCCAAGATTGATGGATAGAGCTGTGTATCGCACATAACATCAATTCTGTCCTGCTTTCTCTTTCATTCGGAGTCTCACTCCCTCATCAGTCCTCCCTTCCCCTCTCTCTGCCGCTCTCCCTCCCTCCCTCCCTCCCCACCTCTGCTCCAGGTCCCTCGTGGTCCCTCTCTTCCATATTAGTTTCCAAAAGGCATCTTTAATGCTGCAAGCGAGCGAGCTGTGAGGCAGCAAGAAAGCGAGGCGAGCAGGATTGCTATCTTCGTGACAGCTTTTCCGCTTGGCAGGCTGCGTGTGAGCCGGGGAACTGGACTGGACTGTGGTGTTTCGTGGAGGAGGTGGGAGAGGAGTCGGAGGAGCAGGAGGGAGAGCTGAGAGGCAAGCTGGACAGATGGAGGACGGCATCCAACACCTGGGACACTGCATGGTTGACATGAAGGAACTGAGCGCCGACCCTGAAGGACTGATTGCTGCCGGTGAGCTGACTGCACTGTGTTGTGTGTCTGTCTCTTAATCTGCACCCTCCCTCTCTCTCCTCTGTCCTTCCTCATGCAGTTTAACACTGAAACACCTTGGATGGCATCACAGTTGTTTCTGTCTGCTCTATAACATGCTACTGTTTCTATAAATGCTTATTCGAGCGATGTCTAGTTTGTGCGTATTCTCCCTCAGTTTGTTTTTGCATTGTTCTCTAACACGCAGACATAGACAGAATGTGTGTGTTGAAGAGAGAGAAGGAAAGAGAGAGGACGAAGGGTGGAGGTACCAGCAAGAGTGAGAGAGGGCAACAATTTTAAAAGCACAATGATCAATAATCAGCTGATGGAATTCACTGCAGTTTTATTGGCTTATCAGGATAACTCATACCTCAGGGTCATGTTGTTGTAATTATGACAAAAGAACAATTGTACCTGTCATTAATATTAAGTACAAGTGGAGTGAGGGGTTAAGCGACATCATAATTTGAAACATATATATCGATCATATATTGATTTTGAAACTCACTGCCTGCCTTCCTCCAAGCTTCCAGTTATGTATATTTGGTCTTTCCAGTGTGGTTGAATTGAAATCCCAAATTTGTTGGTCTCAGAATGTGGCAAAGTATGTCAGAAAACTCTGCCTCACTTGGTTTGAGTCTGCATTGTGTTTTATTTAGTTGCTGAGCAGAAAGTAGTTTGAAAAACACTGTCTAATGCCTGCAAATGATCATGGCCATTTGTGCTTGTGGAGATGTGTTCCTGTGTGTGTGTGCACTTCGCCTCTTTACTGCAGTTATATTCCATATAGCCTGAAAGTATTGTCACTAATGAGCACTGGCAGAGGCAAACTAGATGTCTCAGTGCCCATCACAACAGGAGAATGCTAAAGAGATTAGCCATATCAGGGATGCCTCAAAGCCTGCTCTCCAAGTTTAATACCTCTGCTTACCAAAAAGACCCACGCTGCATGCAGCACGGCTGAGCATTTCCATTGGCATGCGAGCTTAACGCCATCATCTTCCCCATGGGGATAAGTAAATGGAGCCGTACAAAGAGGAATGAAAGCGCAATTCATGATGCCTTGTCTCCTTTGCCTCGAACCACACGGATACACGCAGAACCACCTACATCCACAAGTACACACACACACACACACACACACACACACATGGATATAATGAAACATGCACACACCACTACAACAACACACACACACACACACACACACACACACACACACACACACACACACACACACACACACATACATGCTCTCACTCCAACAGTTATGACCTGATCACGAACCCTCGATATGCGCTGCTATAAAATCACACAGTCACAGTTTGGGGAGATGACATCTGACAGGTGTGGGAGTGCAGCGGTAATGACAAACACCTCACTGTACCTCCGCTTTGTTTTCCCCGAGCATCCTGGGAGACAAAAGGGAAGCGCAAACCACATAATTACCATGTTTGACACTAAAGACGGGCTGACAACCGCACATTATCAGTCGCAAGGTGAAATAGTTTATCTCCTCCTTCGTGACAGGAGGGAAGACTGGGACCTCTCCGGGTGCTGCTGAGTGCTTATTAAGGTGGGGCTGAATCGGCATTTTACAAACACAAGAGGTAAAATTACCTTATTTTAACTGTTAACTATTCATACTAGAATCCGCATATAGACACATGGCTTTTTCCATTAAAGTTGCAACACAAGTGATTTCCATTGCATCACCAATTTATTGATTAGCCGAGTTTGCCTCCGTGTCCTTGTTGACCCCCCCAGCATTCCATCTCCCATCGACGCCAAAGTCAAGACCTCCTCAACACATCCGACTGAATCACAACACAACACCAAACCCTGGCAACGAAACCATCTGTCCCCCCCCCAACTCCTCAATCTCTCAGGGCGGTAATGTGACGATAACTCACACTCCCATTCAGCACCACTTGTTCTAATGGGATGCCTGTTTTTTTTTCCAAACATCAATCGAGTAAGAGGCACGTTAGCCGGGCTGATGACTGAATCTTCAGAGAAGATGCGCAGGTGCCGTTTTAGGCAATTTTAACTACAGAAAATAGGGGAAGCGAGAAGAGAGAGATTTGAAAAAAGAAGTTGGAGGGAAGAAGGACTGCAATTAGTGTTTGTGTATCAGCTCGCATCTGTAGTGCCGTTGGTGGCGGTGTCTGTCGTTGGGTGGGACTGGTTTACTGAGACACGGCCAGTTATACCCCTGAAATATCAAATCTCATGAGCCAGCCACATAAGTGAATTATTAATATCACACCTCAAAATCCAGAGTAAATAGTATTTCAAATCATAAAGCAGGATTTGTTGTTAGGCACAGGCTCTTACATGTAATATCTATTCATGAAGAGGATAAGCAGGAGTGATTAGGAATGTGTACTATACGCTTTGGGAGAGGGTTTATCAAAGCCCTTTTTGGAAATTGCTTGATTTTCTTAGTTGAGCTGGTAGCGTATGAAGGGGACCGGAGCGGCCACGAGCTTTATTTCCGAGCTTTTTACACAATTATTTTTTGCGGAGTCAGGAATAAGCAGCAATCCCCTGTGGAATCTGTTTGCGCACTCCCCCACATTTCTCCCTTCCACAGTATCTGCCGTTACAAGCTAGTGAGCGGTTATCACGGCGTACGGTGGGTGAGGAAGCAGGGCAACGAGAAGGGAAGAGGGTTAAATTGATCGTCTGCGAGATGGACAATTTAAGTCCCTGTACATTAATTAACTTTGTCATTCCGGAGAAATCACCCAGTCTGCTCACATCCTAATAAATGACCCTCTCCTCTCCCTTCAGCATGCCTTTTTCCCCACTGATACCACCCGCAGACACGGGGGTGATAGATTGGAGGTACGGTGGGGCTGTGCTGTTATTCCTAGAGCCAGATGAAACTGCAGTATAGCGGGGCAGGCACACCTCATTTGCTTTGGGCTTCTCTGGGAGTTAATGTGCATGTGCCTGCCTGCTTGCTGCCTGCCTGCTTGCTTGCTGCCTGCCTGCCTGTCGCCTTGCTGCGCTTATTACCATATTCATAATGCCAGCGGATATCGATTATAAATACCACACCTGTGCCACTTCTCTCCACATACGTCTCCACACATTGCAGCTGGATCCCTGTTGGGATTCAGATGGACAGTACAGGTGGTTGACCTCTCCTCATGTAATGGGTAATTAGTGTAATTAGACTCTGTGTATTTGATTTGGTCAGCCGGATTCTCACCGAGGGTTAATGACATGCATGCGTGTGCAGAGCTCAAAGACAAGAATGGTGTCACAGTGTACATGACAGGTGTTCAGTCCTCAGGTTGTGCATCGTTTTCTTCATGATTTTAATAACTGTGGTTTACTGACTCGCTGAACATGTGAGCAACAGTTTCCAGACCTGCTCCGGAACACTGTGAAATTAATAAAGTCAGAATTCATTCTCAAAGAGGCAACATGATCTGTTGTCCGTTAAGTGTTTATGGAAGCATCGTGTCAGATGCTTTATTTATAGGACACTCTACCTCCAAGTTGTGCTCTAAAATTCAGACATTAAACGTGCTGGAAGTGATTGTGGGGGAAAGATATTTAAACTCAAAACAAAATCAAAAAACCTCCCTTTACTGGTCCTTCAGAAGCTCCACTCCCCGACATCATGCACATTACTAAGGCCACTGATCTCCAAGAGTCGGAATTAGCCACAACAAACATTAGAAAGCGAGACAACACAAATTGAACCGGTTCAATGAACCAAAGGTGAGCAAAAAAAAAAAAAACTTTCTAGAAACACCTCACAGACGTTCACGCATGTCTTCGCCCTTTTGTTTTCTTCTTTTGGTCAACGGTAGTCTGTTCTGTTCAGCACGTAACATTTGGAGCCCTAATGTAAAAATGATTGTGGGTGTGATTTCCTATGAGACAGCGAACTTCCACCGGCTAACAGTAACGATCTGGAACAGTAGTGGCGGTGGTCTTTTTTGTGTTGTCCTCCCATCCCTCGATAGTGGGAAGCAGAGGAACTATTACAATATCTTGTTTGAAATGTAACTGCACATGTTTTATTTATGAATCACTAAGAGAGAGGATTAGCTTACTGTTACATACTGTTTATGACCACTATTTCTACTCACAGACCTCCATCTTGCACCCACTACCACTGGTTTTGTTGTGTGTGTGTGTGTGTGTAGCACAGATGGAGTCCTCTAAAACAACTGGACTCTTAAAGCTACAGTCCCTGATGAGAACGTGGCATTAGAGGCGGGACCCAACAGCTGGCACTGTTTCAGCCCACCTAGCTTAAGGGCTCTTTGTTGCCACCTCACAACATGTCAACCAGGCTTATTAAAGTTTCATCAGCACTCACAAGGAAGCCTTAGTGTTGACAACACGAGGAGACATGACCCTTGAGGAATGGAATAATAAGGAGAGTAATGTGAAAACCAGATAGCGATGCAGACAGTTTATTTACATACTTAATTGTCCTATTTGAGTGTTTACTTGCTTACATATTTCAGCTATTTGTGAACCTGATTAATTAGATGTTTACTGTATTTGCATGCATGACACACATTGCACTAAGTTTGCATAAGCCTGTCTATGCAAATGTAGCCCATCCTGACAAGTGTGGCGGCTGACAGAATTCAGTCCACTGAAACTTGAAGACACAAGCAAATTTAGATTTTATTCACTAATTTGTCAAGATATGTGCTGAATTTCAAAATGCACTGTAAGTTGCTTGTGTATTTGGGGGTTTCTTTTGACCAGATTAGCCACGTGACTCTCAAGAGGGCACAGGCTAATGATTTTAGTAGTTTATAATGACTGTTATTCTTTAGCAATCTCCGTACCGTTGTTTCTTTTGCATTAATTCAAGTGAACATTTCAAAAAATATATTTCAAAGGATTCAAGTAAAATACTTTATTTAAAATGGCAAATTTCCCCTTAACATTATTTATAACATGCCTGTAATCACTGACAACTCAACTTTGAGATCCAGAACATAGTAAACCCAAAAACATTAAGAAAGCCTGTGAAGCTCTAAAGAAACACCTTGAAAATGTTTTACTGACAATTGAAACCTTCTCAATATTGTGAGATTATCTCCAGTGATTTATGAGGGAAAGGACATTTTATGCCCTTTACTATTAAGCTACCCTTGGTATGAAGCTACTATAAAACAACCTCTTTTTCTTGAAGCTCTAAAATCGTGCTTTTTCCCACGAGCAGTTTTTCCTCAGTATTTTCTTGGCAGTGTCTTTCTTCTCCTTGCAGATGGTCAGTGGTTTTAGTTTTGGACAGGCAGGACATGTGGGCTTTTAACATATTTCTGATATGCAGTGTTGCCCTGCACTTTCTTTAATATTGCATCCATTTGGTGCTCGACTGTTGATTAGTCAGTCTTTTTTCTGTTAAGTCTTTTAAGACATGTTTTTTTCTAATGAAAGGCTTTTTTTTTTTTTTATAAACCGACCTGACAAATTACAAATAAACAAACCTTGACTTGGCATAAAAGCTGCCTGACTGGAACAATTAAAAAATACAAGTAAATACTTTTCCGTGTGTGTGGTATTACCTTAAGTTGTGTGGTGCCCATACATCAGTAAGCATCGACTATCCATGGCCCATTAGTGTGGTTGATGAGCCTTACAGAGGCCAATTGTGTCCAGGCACCCCAGAAAATGGAAAACCCCATTAAGTGGTTTTCAAAGTGTGGCACCATCACGCAGGTGTTTCATCGTTTGATTGGTTGTGTGTTGGACTGGGAAGGAGATGAATGAGAGACAGCGCTGGTGACAGGTGTTACTGTCAGTCCTCTCTACTCATCATTATGGCATAATCCCTCAAGGTCGACAGTTACCCAGAAACTCTTGTTCACAAAGACTGTAATGTGTTTGTATAATGTGAAATGGACAGTTATGCCATTCGCTGTAGTGCTTTGGGAAACTTGACATGTTTAGAATCTCAGACCAGTCGTAGATATTTTTAGATATTAGGTTAGCACTGTCGCCTCACAACAAGAAGGTCCTTTTTCCAAATTGCCTTCACCGTGGCCTTTTTTTGGTGGAGTTTGGAGTTCTCTCTGTTTCTGCCTCATCAAGCTTCCTCCCAAAGTCCTAAAAGTGGATACTCTAAACTGATTTTAGGTGTTACATGTGATTACGATTGTTTTTTTGTCTCTGTATGTTGGTTCTTCTATACGCTGACGACCTATCCAGGTTGTACCCCACCTCTCGCCCAATGTCTGGGATAAAGGGCTTAGATAATATATGGATGGAAGGAACTTGACAAGCTCTTTTTTTCAGACTAAAATAGCTTCATTCTTAACAGTTGCTCCAGTGGAAGGATGAGCTTTCTACCTACATGCATAATATATTGCTTATTTCTTATTTTTTTGGATTTATGCCCTGAACAAGGTTTTATGGCCTGATATTCCTGATCCACGTCTTGTAATAGTCTTGTGTCTGTGATACTGATACTCAATCTCGTACATAATTAACTTACTTAAATGTTGATTAGATTGCATCAGTATCAGACACATTGAAATAATAGAGCCACAAACTAGTGAAAGTCACAACCACGTTTTTTTGGGGAGCTTTTTAATGCAAAAACTGAAGCTCATGGTGCAAAAACATAAAATGTGTAAGTTTAATTTATCCATATGAATGTTCGTTTTGGACGGTGCCATCCCTGACAGGGACATGAGGCCAAACGCTAAGATGACTCACTCTGTTGGAAGCTCAGAAACACTCGGTTCACTCGTGACTGTACAGTGGTGCTACAGAGCGGTGGCTCTTCTCTTGTCTCTGACGAACACTGACAGCGGCACACAGAGGACACACACACTGACAACGGCCATGTTTCATTTAGGCCTATCATCAAGTTAATTAGCTACAGCTGATGTAGCATCACTGACATTGACTTGAAAGCGGCAGCAGAATATTTGCCACACTGAATTGCTAATGCTAATCATTTTTGCGACTGATTATTAGCATTTGAGCGAATAATCGGGGATTCTGTGAGACCCCACTCCACACCCCCCCAGCCACAAAGTCACCAAGCATCATGATGTTTCATTCTAGACATCATCATATACACATTCAGTGACATTGCTCAACCCTATAGTCTATCTTTATCTACTTTATATCCTGTGTCTGTGGTATAGGTCTGCGACACAGTGCCACGTGGTCCATGAAAAGTTTCCAGGTTCATCTCATAAAAGTATCATAATATATGGATGTTCTGTGTTGACATGGTGAAAATGTGTTTAATGTATGTCTGATATATTTCTAAAGACATCTCTCTTGTGTTGTTCTTTCACATAAATATATATAGGGGAAGACAAATTGGCAAATTATTCTGAGGGACATGCATGAGCGGGTCCCTCTCGTCTTTGGGTTGTTTTTGTCCCTTTTCATTTTAAGGAACAGCTCTTCAGTGCTCGGGTAATTTGTTGACTAATCAAATAGTCGATTGTATTAAAGTGACAGCTCTGATTAAATACTCATTTAAGGAAGGAAAACATTAACAATTCCCTACTTGCAGAATGTGAACATTTTCAGCTGTTTTTATTTTATAGCATTGTAAACTGAACCTCCTTGATTTGGGACTTTTCAAACTGTACAAACACACAGACAATTGTAGACAATTTGGTCTCTGGGAAATTGAAGGGGCACAAGAGTTTAGGTTCTGAACTGTGTTATTTTCTGTTTCTGCCATTGTTCTAATGCTTTGCTCTTCCTTCCTTTTTATCTCCCTCTGCTTTTATCTGCCCTCCCCTCTATTTTCCTCTCTCTGTCCCTCAGGTGTTATTCTCACGCCCAAGCTGCCTCAAGTGGAGTTGAGCCTTGGTAAGTCCTGTGTTTACTCTGTCTGTGATTCCAGTGTAATTTTGCTATATAGGGAAGTGCTGCATGTGAAGTTCTCCTACGCTTTGTTGACATCTTTTTAAGCACATTTGATGGAAGACATATGGACTCACTTGCATGGTTGCACATGCAGTTTCAATAATACCAAATCCCTCTTCCCTTGGACCAGACACACAACAAAACATTTTTAGCCTATGAGCCCTCTTGGCTAACATAAATCCAGATGTGCCACTGGTTAAACACAAACCAACAAACAGTCACATGCTGACAGTTACGCTAATGCAGACATCAGTTAGGATAAGTGGCATGTGTGTAGACGCCCGTAATCTTTTCTCAATTCTGACACACACACACACACACACACACACACACACACACACACACACACACACACACACACAGTGTGGTTAGAAAGGACAACAGAGACAAAGCACAGAGAAAACATCAGCCAGAATGGTGAGAGGGTCCTTTTGTAGAGATCGCCTCATTAATTGTTTTTACACAGCTAATTTGTTTAATTCTATTTCTAGACTATTCAGTGACACTCAGGTCACCTTATCAAAAGCTGAAATATTATTCTTTTGGTCTTTGATGGTCGAAACTGACAGCACCAATGACTGTCGTCTCTGCTGCCCTGTTTCTATCTTCTAAGACAGCTGCTTCATGGGCTTCCTACTGTTTACAGTAAATGGAGATTGAATAAACAGATATTTGTGTCCGAAATCTCAATATAATGGGGATAATCCCACAAAGGTTCTGTCCCTAGTGTCCCTTGACGGCCGTCCAGCCGGGGCAATGTCCCATTTGAGTCATTTGACGTGTTTAAACCACAATTGCATGTTGATGCCTTGTAATTTAAAAAAACTCCTGATTGTCCCATTGTCGTTACATAAAGGTCAAAATTACATTTAGCCAGAAAGGCATACAATCACTTAGACAGAGACTGTGTGAGGCTCAATAGGAGTCATTTATGTAAAAGCATGCACACATAGTACTTTCAGGCATACCATTATATCCTGCAAGAAATCGAATAAATATTTTGTAATGCTCGCTTTGGTCTCTAAATGTCCGTTCCATTTGTATTTATATTCAAATTATACACTAGGCTGAGGTTTTGCACTCAGATGGACCAATGATCTGAATGTAAATTCTCTTTCAAGTAGAAAATACAGCTGACAGCAGGCAGAGAGATGGAATATGTGCTCATGTGTCCACAATGGAAAGTACTTTTATACAATCTATCTTCATGAAAGAAATACAGAAAACACTAAATTACTTTCAACCTCCGGAAGAAGGTGACATGAGTACATCATATGAAATTGATTATTTTGATGAAATGATAGTTACAATGATGAAAACAAGAATGAAACTCATCCGGCAGCCACTTACATGCATGTCTGCTTCTCAGAAGGCTCAGCAGCTGCTTGCTTTCCAGAGAAGCTCCAGTCAGCAACATTACATTTAAAGCAAAGCAGGGCAACATGTAGCCCATTTCATGCATAGGAGGTAGGGGTTAAAATAGAAGTTCATTTTAGAAAAGGTAAAGAATCATTCAGAAGCTGCTCCGTCACAACTAATTGACAGGCAACCAGAATCTGAAAGCCCACACAAACTATTCAATTTTTTATTTTTGAAGGGCAACAGAAAAAAAAAAATATTTTAATTCTGCTTTTAAAAGAAGACACAGTCAGAGATGAACTCAAATGCGTAGGAAAGTTATTCCAGTGACTAGGAGCACAAAAATTATAGACCTTAAGTAAAGACCAGTGACCAGGGGGTCAGGGCTTTTTAACTTCGTGTGTATTGAAAACCAGTGCAATGATATGTGTGAATATGTGTGATGCAAGTCCTCTCAAATCTCTGGAGTCGCAGTTTTATAAATTATTTCCAGCTGCACCATATACAGGGGTGAAAAATGTATAGTGAGTATAAAGAGCATCTGTGTGCATATGTTCCTGTGTGTGGTTGTGTGTGCTTTTGTGTAGATTGTGCACAAGAGGGGTGTCAAACCTTCGTAATTAATGATGTAGCTAATATCCCTTCAGACAAACACGGCATTCAACGGTATTAAGGCTGCCCTTAGATGGTGATGATAAGGGGAACTCTTTTAGTAATTGAAGGTCAGTTCACTCATCGCGACAAGCACTCAGCCTAAGAAAACAGTTATTTAATGTTTGTATTTGTGGTTATACAGCCAGATCTCTGAAGTTTGAACTGGCACATTTTTGGGTTTTTTTTACAGTGTCCATGAACAATTCCGGACAATTCTAACAACTGGATGAAAAGAAAAGATTTAATAAAAATCTTGAATCAGTCTGCCAGTGTATGATGAATGGCTTTGACATGCCAGGTCAATTTCCTGCCACGATTACCCTCAGTAAAAGCAAAAGCTGAACTTTTTATTTCCATGAAAACCTGCTGAAGTCTTTTTCAAGTAATGTTCTATGTTTTTTTTACAGTTATCATACTCAACCTTTCAAAGCCTAATGTTGTAGAAAGTAAGATTTCCACATCTTTTTTTTTTTTTTTCATCATTCTTTTTACTGCTATTCTTTAACCTCGCTGTTTTATGTGTCCCGATTTATCAGCCGTGTTGTTTTATGAGTTACACCCGGACCAAACACCAGCTATTATTATGACTGTGTGTATGAACTGCAAACTCGCTTACTCACAGTTAAGGGATGATTTCCACCGCCTGTAGCCAGAGCTGCGAAAATGGGATAAGCTGCTTGACGGCTTTGTTGCCATTTCTGCTGCCAAGGCAAAGGAGATTTTTGTATATGCAGTCTTCCACTCGTGTTGTCCAAAAACCCACCCCCCCATTGTCCCTCAAGATCTCGGACTCTGACCACTCAAGTTCCCCTAGTTGGCCTTGATAGACACTGGCACTGCACCAGTCCACCTATAGGGTCTATCGGCTAAGGAGAAAGGCCACTCTCCCTCCAAAGGCAGGGCCAATGGACCGCCACCACTCCTGCATAGGTGTGGTCATTACAACACTGCGGACAATCATTCCAACATCCTGGAACATGATGATCCAGCAGTTTACAGGGAACAATTAAGGCCCATGACTTCAGGTACAGCTCCACAATTAATCCAGCCAAAGCATTGTACAGTAGTATGATGCAATCACTTGCCTATGGTTGGCATGGCTGTGTGTTAAAAATCAGAGGAGAGGTCAACCAACACAAAACTCCCTCATCTAGCTAGAGCCCTAGAGAAAATTGTGACTAGGGTACATAAAACTACAAATATATAATTTCTTATGGATATCAGAACTTCTAATAAAACACCAGAAATGTATAAAATGTGCTATCTTTTTCAAAGTGAATATATAATACTTATATCAGCCTTTCTTCATTTCGAATGTTACTAGAGGGGTGGTTAAAAATATGTCATTATTATTTCAAACAAAAATATCCCTTCTAAAATTTTACTTTTCTTATGCATATATTTTTTTGAATGGCAGATTTACAAATGGTCTGTGAATTATACACAATTCATTATAAACATGAGGCTCTATTCACACCAGAAACTGCTAATTACACACATTATATTAAAGTGTTCTCCTGATTCAACATCATATGCTCGTCAATAGCTTCTACATTTACATAAGTGATAAGCAGCTCTGTGCAGTGGGTGAAGGACATGTTTATCTCTACACGACAGCCCTTACTTCCCCTCCATTTTCCCTAGACCCACTGGCAAACAGGTGTGCCAAATGGCGGCACATGCAAATAATGTTGTCAAAATTAATTGAAGCGTTGAAATAATTATCATGATGAATAATCGTCTTCTGGAGATGAGCATATATTTGTCTCCTGTGGCAATTCCCAGGGCTCCCCTCTCGATTAAATGGAATTTAGATTCATTGTGGGGTCACAGAGGCCCACTGCATTAAAACTCATTCCCAGCAAATTCATCTTGAAAGAGCTCCGCATATTCCAATCAAACAAAATAAATACATCATAGTAATTGGAGCCTCCAAGGATGGGCAAAAATTATTACTCCAATTGCTCAATTGTTATGGTAATTTAGGAATCAGCCTTAGTATACTTGGGTAGTTGAATCACTTAACTGAAATTGCAAGTCATGTCATTGTCGGATTCATTTTTTCCAACCTCCGGAAATGGCAGCAACCCGCATTCAGTCAATCTGCGCTCAGCAAGGCTGATTTAATTTCTGCCTGTGCTAACCAGCTAGCCCTTGAGCTACAAGCTCTCACTGAGACTAGGATCAAACCAGAAAGCACTGCTAATTCAACTACCATCTCCACTAAATACACATTCTAAAATGCTTATTGTGTGTCCAAGTGAGGAGAGGGAGACTGGCTTCTTAATTTCTAACAAATGGAAACTGTTCCAAATAAATATGCCTCTTTGGACTGCCAGGCTGTTAATGACACTGCTCAGGTTAAAGTCTCTGCTTTTTAATTTACCATCCACCATGACAAATTGTTTTTGTGGACGAACTAGCCACAAACATTGTCTTTCATTCCCATAACATGGTCGTCTGCCCATTGTGGGTGATATGAACATCTGAGCTCTGTGGACTTTGATGTCCTCATTTGACCTAAGACAGGTTTGTAGGCCTCTGACTCACAAAGCCAGCAAAGGATTTGACCTCATTCTCATGTGAACTGAAACACAGATAGTGGTCATTCCTCCGCACCTCTTGGACCATTATTTAATTCTCTTTACTGTTTTGCCTCCAATACACCAACTCTGGTCTTGTTTCACCACAACCTCTCTCCCACTAATTTTTCTTACTTCCATTCTGCTGCCTCTTAGCACATTCTTCTCACTATGGGTCAAGGATGTAATAAAGTAGGGTTGTGCGATATGACAAAAAGCTGATATTCTGATTGAGCAAATGTTTTATCCAGAAAAGAAATACATACATAATGTTACTCTTTACTCATACCTTTTTGGCATTGATTTTGCAGATGTAAGGTGCAACAACATCTACTTCCATCTTGTGGCAAAAGACTCAAAAGATGTCTGGAATTTGTTTTGAGCACTTTGTGCTGTAATTTGCAAAGTACATTTTCTACGATTTTTTATAACCAATCTACATCTGTCTAACAGAATCACAATGAAATAGTATAATATGAAATGCTAGATGTTAATATCTTCATATCACACAACCCTGTCAAATAGTTTCTCTGCTCTGTGTCCTCTATCCACCAAATGAGCAGGATTCTAACCAGCCATCTAAAAGCTGCATACCGAAAATGGCTTAACTGGTCTCAGGGTTTATCAGTAACTTCTATCTTCCTTCTCATTCAGCACCAGTGCTTATCACAGACACCACCATCAAAACATTACTCAGTCTAACATGAGCTTAACCAGACTCAAAACTCTCACCTGATATCTTAGCCTCTCTCTTTACTAAGAAGGTGGTGAACATCTGTAGCCAATTCTCCGAACTACTCAAAACCGCTACTCTCCCCTGGGTGATCCTCTTTATTTTAAGAACCATCGGCCATTCTTGTTTCCTCTATTCTTATCTAAGGGTATCAAAAGGACAGTTTTCAAACAAGTCTCAGAATTCTTCTTGCAGAACTTCATGATCCAAATCAGCCGGGCTTTAAGAGCAACCACTCCACTGAAACGGCTCTGTTATCAGTGATGGAGGCCTTAAGGGGATGTAGGGTGGCAGCTTAGTCCTCAGTTCTTATCTTATTGGACCCATCAGCAGCTTTTGACACAATGAATAACTGCATCTGCCAGTTGTACACTCTGATATGGGCAACTCGGACAATGCACAGTCCTGGTTTGAATCCTACCTCACGTGGTGTTATTTCAATGTGTCATGGAAAGAACAAACATCTGTATGCCATCGATTCTCCACAGGGATGACTAAAGGCTCAGTCCCCTTATTTAAAAATACCCTCCCTGATCTCATTATCCAATCACTTAGCTTCTCATATCATTGCTATGTAGATGATACCCAACTATACCTGTCATTCCTGCCAGATGACCCAGAAGGTCTGTTCACAGATCTAAGCTTGTCTGTCTGACATATCCACAGTGAAGAAGATTCACCACCTTTAACTGAAACTTTTGAAGACTTGCTCTAGGCTCTATCCATCACAATAGCAACACAATCGCTTCTCCCTTTCTCTCCCCAACCAATGCTGCAAGAAAATTAGCTGCCATGATGTGACCAGCTATCCTTCTCTCCCCATGTTGCATCTGTCTCATGGTTGTACCACTTTGAAATGAACAACATAAGAGGAATCTAGACTGGGCTGACTTAGTATCTCACTCAATTCTTGGTAGAGGCTTTGATTAACTCTCACCTCGACTACTGCAATGCCCTTCTAGCAGCTCTCACAGTAAACACAGTGAGACCCTCAAAGATGATCCAGAATGCTTCAGTGTGGCTGGATTTTGATCACTCTCAAAGGCCATGTCTCTCTGCTGTTCATGTACCTCCACTGACAATCAACGGCTGCCCAAATCAAATTCAAGTCACTAATGCTTGCCTACAGAGTGACTTCTGGGTGAGGGTTGTGCACTTCCATTACTGAGCCTGATGCAATACACATGTCGATGCATTGCCAATGATCAGATACATAAAAGATGCATATCAACCTACAGCTAATGTAATACAATGTGATTCACCCCTATTGTGATGGAGTGAAATTCAACATGATTCATCAGAGTGGGATTCAACATGGTACAGATTTTACAGCTTATGCATTTTTTACTTTATGCATTTGTTTATCTTTAATGGCAACTTAGTAAGCATCTTGTTGATGGTATTTGAATTCTAAAAACACTTGACCCTTTCACAAACAGGGGATTTCCCTTGCGGTGGAAAAAAGGGCTTAAATAATACCTGGACAAAAAATTGACCTTAAAGCATTCTCTCCGTTCTTTTTCCAGTTATAACCTCACACATTTAACATTTTAACAATTTCAAGATGATCAAGATGAGCATGACATATCAAGTATAGTGTAATAACTTAACTACTGCCAGCAGATAGATGTGCTTTACACTTTCAGCAGGTAAGCTCACTCAGCAGAGACCAGAAAACAGTGGTTGCGTGTCAAATTGTGTACCTTGCAAATGCAAAACTTTTGATTTATAGCAAAATGGTGGAACATGTAGCTCTTCCTACTCCATGATTATCTGTGACCTACCTCCTCTCTCTGCGACACACACACACACACACACACACACACACACACACACACACACACACAGTTTTGAGAGCTGCAGAAACAATCAATTTACCTGTAGTTTTAACAGCTGAAATACAGAGTCACATTCCATCTCCCACAGAAAATAAGCAAATCTTGCGATCCATAGTTTGCCCCATATATATTTTTTGTTTTTATTGCTTAGGGCTTCTGCTGCATCTGCTTAATTAGTAAATGTACAGTATGTGTGTACAGACTAAAGCTTATGCAGGTAATTCCCAAGTAAATGATAAAATGTTTGAAAAAAAGGTTTCTTGCTGCACAATCCATTATTTGAATCGCTCTCACTCTAATGGGAAATAGTTTTCTTTTCCTCCCTCCATGTCACCACCTCATTATCTCCCTTCTCATTCTCGGGCTTCCTTCCTTAAACTCTAAGGGACTCTGTTGTCCTCTCCCTCCGTGAGCCTCTCTCTTTCCCTTTCCTGACACTTCCTCCCAGTATCATAATAGCTCTGACCTAAAGTGTCATATCCCTGCAAGAGAGCCAGTCATGCATGGTTGGGCACCCGGCTGGCCGTGGTTAACTGCGCAGGGAGGAAAAGGGAAGATCACTCTGATCAGTCAGCAGCGGGGGGTCAGTGAGGAACTTGTATGCAGTAACCAGTGAGTGCTGCACAGAAATACAGTTTTTGTTTGAATCGTATTAACATGAGAGAGATGGTGTAATTTAGAGAAAGGGAGAGCAACAAATTGGATAGATTTGACAGAGATAACATGATGAAACAGACTGAAAGAAAAAGCTAAGCCTGTGTGTCAACCTTTATGGCTTTTAGCAGTTGTATCCATGTCAAGGCATAAAGCACATGCTTATGTTTGTAAGTGCAGTCTCTACTTATTATGTATATGTGGGTTTGCAAGAGTTAAACACCTTTTTCCAGCAGCCCAACAATCACAGATGCTCATTTTATCAGAGTATGTAAAAAAAAAAAATTCCTGACTTAAAAACTTGTGGTTTATGCGTGCACACAAACTCCTCAGCTTTAGCCCCCATCCTGCATAAGTAAATGTGAGGCCTCCTTTAATGCGAGTCCAAAAGACCTGGCACTGAGATCTAAGAGAGAAAGGGAATGTGAAATCAGAAATGCATCTTAGAAATAATACATGCATGAGTTCTGCTGCAGTGCAAAGTATTTTTTAACCTTGTCTCGCAGCCTTTTCTCAACAAAACCTGCCAAAAGAGTCAAAGTCATTAAATGTTGTTGTCGATCATACTACTGTGTAACCAAGAGTAAGGATAGTTGCTGTCTTCCCCCCCCAAGTCAGCTGTTCAGGTTGGGCACACACTGAATAGATTTAACCCCAATTTAACTTGAATAAGTCGCCCTAACTTATTTTATAATCTCCAACAAATAGGCTTTCATTTGAGGGGGTCAAAATGTGTGATTAATTCCCTGAACAGTCAATAATCTGCCCTTTGGACAATTGGAAGGATTTGGCATTTCACAAATTTAGAGCAGCTGCATGATCCAATTTTCCACATGACTTCTGTCAAAAGATCCATTACAAACTGTTGGGAGCTTGTTTTAATGTTATTGAAATTGTACTCTCCACGTTATGACTAACTGTGGTGTTGATTACGACTTTGCTGTTAAAACTGACCATTTTCTTCTACTTCATCTAACGCAACTACTTACACACACTTGCATCATGAGAAGTCGATTTGACTTTTACAGTTTGAGAATTAAACATTTTGGTCTCACAGAAATGGTGAGTTTAAAAACATGTAGTGAGATCACACGCATGTGTAATGTATGATATGTGTAATGCGTGTAATGAGTCATTTACAAAGGGGATTTGTCATTTCATTGCTCGTGCAGCATTCAAACATGAGTCATTTAAATAAATACTATAATATCAGTGGTTTTATGGTAGCTATTGGTAGCTAAGCTCACCCAGATGTTAAACATACCATAGAACACACAGTATATATACATTCATAACCACACACACACACACACACACACACACACACATAATTTCTTTCATTACCTCCTTTAATTCAGAAGGAAAACTGTTATACTGCAGCAAACAGATCTATTCAGAGTTAAATGTGCCGTTGAAGCTGTTTATACCATACCTTCATTCGTGGAAACCTACTTCTCCAATTTTTCTTTTTTTCAAAAGCATTTGAGTGTTTTATGTCTTGTCGTAAAACCGAATCTGTATTACATGTTTGTTGGTCTAGTTTGTAATGGCTGCATACATTATTCCCTTCATGATTCACTGTGTGCTTCCCTGCTGTGACATTGCCACTACTCCCAGACAGTGGTAGAAGAAATATTTTCCTTAATTTAAGTAAAAGTAGCGAGACTACAATGTATAAATATAATTTTAAAAGTAAAACTCCTGCATTAAAAATTATATGATAGTGTAGTGTAAGAGTATTAATTCATTAATGTAATTTTAATTAATTTAAATACTCCTGGATAGCTTCATCTATAATAGGTATTTTCAGTAAATTATTATGTATATAAATATATATGTGCATATATGTATGCGTGCATCTGAATGGTGCAGTGGAAGTATCATTGCCTTTATAACAGCAGATAGAGTTCAAATCCTGGTCAGGGCTTGCTTCCAGTTAGGTTCCCCAGGCTACATAAGCCTACCTCAGAATACGAGTGAGAGAAAGGACAAGGACTGGGACGCATGCACATGGAATAAACAGGACACATCAGGTAGATGGCCCTCAGGGATGAACTGCTAAGACAGTCCTTCAGGCTGCAGAAGACAGAGGACGAGGAGGAAGAAGAGAAAACCTTGTGGAAGTCCAAGGTACAGATAAAGAGGTGCCCATAGAGGAGGGCGGGGCCTATCACAACAGAAGCTGTGAAGATGCCCCTCAGACGTTGAATTAGAAGTACCCAAAGTCCCTATGGGACACACCACTGAAAGTAGTAGAGAACAACTGAGCATTGAAACTGTGAGACTTCAAGTTCCAGACTGGCTAACCAAGCAGACATAATGTTGGGGGACAAGAGAGAAGAGGGCAATAGTGATCGATGAGGCAATCCCAGCTTCCAGGAGTGTCAGGAAGAAGGAGCATGAGAAGATTTAGGATTACCAGGGCGTGAAAGAACAACCGAACAACAACAGATGAGGTGGAGTCCATGAGCATTAGGGGCTGTGACCCCCAAACTGGGAGAGTGGCTCCAGCAGATTCCAGGTACATGTGAAGACTCTGTCCAGAAGAGTGCAGACCAAGGATACCTCAAACTTAAGACCCAAGCTTGAGGACCCAGCACTCTGATCTATGTATTTAGCCCTTGTGTGCTTATTGGCTTCCTCAAGCTAGTCTTCCCAGTAGAGAGTAAATTCCAGCTAGACCACTTGCTTGGTAGACTCAATAAGTCATATCTTAGTGGAGCCGATAGAACATTAGCAGTATTCTTTGGTTGACTTGGAGCTGCCGGTGCTGTGCAATGCTTCTCCTGTCAGGGGGCTTAGCCATAAAAAATTTACAACGCTGTCCATATATCTCTTCATATCGAAACCCTTCCTTTGATTGAATCCCTTTGAACATTTTATACTCTTATTTAAACTTCAAAAAATATTTCCCAGCTTTATTGGTGAATTCATATAAAAGGTTGAAAAGGAAAAGTGAAGTCACAGATTACTGAGACGTTTTGACTTGTGCATGCTGAGAGGGTTCCTTTATTCCTTTGCTTTCTTGCAGCCAAGTGTGTGGCAAACACTCATTAAATCACAGCTTTATTTGTGCTGCTGTTCCCATAAAAGCCAAGGACAGTCACCATGACAGTACAATCAACATTCCTCCATTGTCGGAAAATGTCTGGGTGCGTGAACCCTTCATTTCTTTTGTCAACTTCATTCTCGCTCTTCACTCCCGTTAAAAGCTTCCTGCACAAATCCTTTTCATCTGCACTTCCTGTTCAATTGCTTAAACATTAAAATCAAGCCCATGAAGATGGAACATGACACAGAAGACAATCTTATGCCCTTGCTGGTTTTTAAGTGAGTTTTACCCACTGAGTAATATTTCCGAGACTCGTTTTTTTTCTTTTCTTTTCAAAGTAATGTGTGAAACTGACTAGGCGCTACAAGCAGATCGATCGCTGTTCACGTGCCAGAATTGTGCTGGGTAGATAAAATACAGGTCTTGGACAGGATCCACTAGGTTGCTGAATACAGATTTGTTCAGTGTATACAAAGCTTCATTAATACGTAAAAGCAGAGCCATATGGTGTAATTTACCTGTTATCAGGCTGGATGTTGTTGTGCCTTCCATGTGAAGCAGATGTTTGCAGAACTCCCAACTTTTATTTCATGTTTGGAAAAACTGTGAGCACAGAAATGAGCATCTTCCCCTTGCCACAGGGGAACAGACATCTTGATGGTCTGTTTTGTTTCTCTTTGATTTAGCACTCATGGTCAAAAGTGCAACTCTACTACAGTATGTCTGACTCACATAAAGAGATATCAAGCACAGATGCATTAGCTTAGGTGGGATGGGATCAGCGAGTGTTATCGTTTTTTAGGAGGGGGCTCCGGTCCTAACCAGGAAGCACCACATTTCCTATAAAGGAATTGTGGGATGCGTACTCTTCCTGTTCATGGAAGCAGAGCTAAGTGTCTTTGCTGTCAGAAATGAAAGCCCTTATAATACCGATATCTCCCTGCCAGAGGGCGTTCTGCCTGCTTGGCTGCCATTTTAATCAACTGCTGATGCAACAATTTTATATCTCTGTGTATCTACGTTTTTATTTATTTCCTCTATCTTTTACTGTGTTGTTCGCACAGAGTGAGGAACAGAAGATTTCTCTATTCCTTTGTGGGGGATGCAGCTCTTTAGTTCTCTAGCATGTGATTTTTAATCCGACAGGAGATATTTTATAAAACGCCTACCTTTGCTCTTTTCTTCTATTTCCTCTTTTTGTTTGTTTTCTGTGTTTGCCTTGTCAACTGTTGCCACGTTCTTCATCTGGGGGGCTTGTGTCTACTGTAAAGCTTCTGCTCGCCCTCTTATCTTGATTTGTTGTGCTCCCCTCTTCCCCTCTGTCCTGTTTTCTCATCATCTTCTCCTCTCTCTTCCTTCCATCGGCTCTCCCTCTCTCCTTCCCTCTCTCGTTTCTTCGCTGTAGCCTGTAATGATCTGGTGGCCTCGGGCAGAGACAGGAAGCCCAATGCTTTGGTCCAGGTGGCTGTCATAGATCCACACCAGCAGCACCTCGTCACTCAGGCCTGCACAGAGATAGTGGAGGTAAGGCCACACACACACACACACACACACACACACACACACACACACACACACGCACTCACATGCGCACCATCCTCTCCCTGTCTCTCTCTGACCTTTGATGTTTGTTGTTTTGCTTCGCCTCTGGGTCACTTGCTTTTGGTTGGTGCTCTCTCCATCTCTGTCTGCCCTTTCTTGTCCCTCAACTTTTTTCTTTTTCCCATCTGACTCAGTGAAGTGGAACAGACGATGCGCGTTAATCTTCTATTGCTTGTGATAGTTGAGTCCCAGACATCTATGAGAGTGTGAGTTGGGCTTTCAATCAGAACCATCTCTCTGCATAGTCAGTGTGCGTTTGTGGCTCTAAATGCTCTGGAGTTCTTTATAGTGAGAGTGCTTTGTGTTATTTGACCTCCTTATGTGCTTCTTTTCTTGCCCCCAGTGTCAAAGGCAACAGACACACGAGTGTGTTTTTTTGGGGCGGCAACAACTGCCCCTAACCCCACTGTGGAACACCCACTTACACACATGTGCTGCACACACACACATTTTTTCTTTCATCATGTGAGGGCAGAGTTTCCTGACGCACAAAAAGGAGTCACTTTTATTTTCCTGCTAATCCAGTAAAAGCTGAATTAGCATAACTGTGCCTTTCATAGACTGTATTTCAACTGCTTTTCCCCTCAGTGCTGTCAAGGGAACAGCAGTGTGTGTGTGTGAGTGCGAGTGGAAACACAGGATGTGGTAGGATACTGTATGCTGGTCTCAGCTCTGTAGACACTCTGAGTGCCGCTGGAGTTTTGATTTCATGGCTGTAGTGTTCAGGATATGAAGCAGGATCTGAGGACATGGATTGCTTTCGGCTCCAGAAACACAAGGTATGCGCACGTTCCATGTGATTTTACAAAACTGTTTTTAAAGAAAGGTTTGCAAACTTATAAAATGTGTTTAAGATAGTCTGTGGAGTTTTCTGTGCCATATTTCCATGTTATTAGCCTGCAGGGTTATAAGTGAACATCACTACTCCTTTGTGTCTCAGTGGATTTAGCACTTCACACAGAAATCAGGTAATTTCGATCAGTAATGTTATTTGACTGAGAAGCAGCACAACATGGTAAAAGTTCCATGTTACTTTGACACACTGGTTTGTGTTGTGTCAGAGGTCACATGTCAGGACAGTGGTAACCAGTTGGGTTTCTCACTCTTACACATCAGGAACAGACGCAGATGTTCATTAACCTGTGTGGCCAGAGGAGGACCTGTGTGTGTGTGTGTGTGTGTGTGTGTGTGTGTGTGTGTGTGTGTGTGTGTGTGTGTGTGTGTGTGTGTGTGTGTGTGTGTGTGTGTGTGTGTGTGTGTGTGTGTGTGTGTGTGTGTGTGAGTGTGTGTGTGTCTAGTATGAATTTGAAGACAGCCCAACTGCCACTTGTGTTTCTCGTGTTTGTCACATTCCCGGGATGCCTGCTCTCAACAGCTGCTGCCAGCTTAGCCGGACTCTCATTTTTATCTTGACTGCATATGCATTTGAGCATCAGACCTACTCATGTGATAGGCGTATTAACAGGAATCCACGGTATGATATAAGAGTTTAATTTAGAAGATAAATGATGGAGTGTGCCAGCTGCTACATAGTCTCTCTAGTCTTTTATATGAATCACAAGACAGGAGACAGATGCAAAGAGCTGCATGGCATTTAATCATGTTGGATCTGGACTTCAATACTCCTGAGCAGTATTTTTATTAGAATTTCATACTGTTAATATATTAGTACATAGTTCATTCACAGCAGTATTAATCTATCGTGTGCCGTATTTCCACTGTAGACACTTTCTTTTATCTCCACGGAGAATGTTCGTCTTTCAGTGTGGGCACTGCGTCTTTAACTACTGTTGGTAAAAGAACCACTGACAATCTCAAACCTGCTAATTCTCTTTTAATAGGAAAGAGCTTAGACAAATTGTATTGAAGTGTGTTATCTGCTCAGTGAAAAGAAACGGCCTCTGTTTCTGTGACAATTTTAAGTGCTTTGTTTTCCACATGTGCACGCTTTCTGTTCAGCTTGACACAAGAGACGGGGAGAGGGTGAATGGAAAGAGGGGCATTTTCTGCCAAACCCTAATATGTCTGCGTAGGGAAAATCCCATTCCTGAAACACGGGCAATGGGTCCAGGAGAGGTGGTCCTCGAGGGGATTTGACGTCACGCAAAGTCGGGGGATAAAACGGCCTTTGATGTCATGCTAGTCAAGCAAAGAACCCCTCGCCTGGAACGAGTCCAAAATGTCTAGTCTGTGCGAGCGTAATTATGACTGGTCAAGGGAGGAAGAAAAAGCTCCAGTGTACGGAAACTCAACCCCCCCCCCCAACCCAATCACACTCAAACACGCACACACATACGCACAACCTCTAATGGTCTAAATTGGCCATTCCATGGAGGTTTGCTACCCAAACAGACAAAAAGACAGGAGAGGGGAGGGGCAGCTGTCTCCCATAGCATATGTTGACCACTTGTATGACAGATTTGCTCACTTCTGTGTGTAAATGGAGACAGGCTTACCACTTTAGCTCATCTCAGCCCATCAGAAGCACTGCAGAGATCCAGCCACAGCTGAGGCTGCCAAAAATGCTGGTAAGTCTGAATGATGCCTATTCAGTGCGCCAGCGAGGGAGGTGCAACGGGTGTGTGTGTGTGTGTGTGTGTGTTTAAGTGTGTGTGTACCTGCAAAATTCTCGAGTATAATGGCCCTGCCTGTCTTTTTGTCAGTGTACAGAACTGATGTATGTCCACTGAGCTCCAGTTCATTGGTTCCCATGGTTTGTACCCGCTGTGCTGAATAGGCCTGTGTGTTTAGGATGTCGGTGTACACAAAACCCAATCCTTCACAGATATGCGGCAAATGGCACTGGGCATCAAGACGGGTATTACCATGTCAAGAATGGCTGAAGCAGGAGGCAATAGACTTGTCTTATTTCCGCTCTGTTAGCGTATGGAGGGTTTCAGGAGGATCAGGGGGTTAGTGGTACAGTTATGTGGTGGGTCCCTGGGTTCCCTCCATATGTATGTGTGCAGTCAGACACATCGTTCTGTCTTTTTGTGTGTGTTGGTCCACTGCTTCTCTGAAGGGCTTCATGCTTTGGCTCCTAATTTAACACCACTTATTGTAGCCGAGGACGAGGGTGAGTTGATGTGTTCCACTTTGCTGGACTACAGAAAAGCTGGTTAAATGATCATTTAGCATTTATTATTATGAATATCAGAATGATTCAGTGTTGAGGGAGTTATCAGCGTGCTCGCTTGTTATCCTTAAGGTTAGTAATAACTGAGGAGAATAACACCTGCACACTTTTTCTAAACCACACATTTACTTAAATAGAGAAATAAAGGACATTAACAGTCTGACCTGACAACAATGTAACCGGTATATTATATATCTATATTTGTTTGGTTCACTCTTTCCATCAATGTTGCGTCTGCGTAGCCTTGTACCAATATGTGCTTTGCATACAACTGAGCGGAGACATCATGTGCTGATGATATGATCATGTTATTATGACAAACAATTAATTGGTTTATTGGCTGATAAAATAATTTGCAAGAAAATATTAATTGAAAATGTTGAACAGCATGTGGCAAGAGTTTCATTACACAACACTTTGAATATTCTACTTTTGAATTTGCCTACATTTACCATATATAGATTTTGATTGGAAATATATTTACTGTGATATTTATCAATATTCGGATTTCAACCCTACTCACCAGCCTTAGTTGGTTTTCCGATGTTTGTTTTTCTTTATTTTAACTCCAAGGGTGTGACCATATATTCATACATAAGTGCCAGCTTGCCTGTGTCAGCCTCATTACCACTCCCCAGCCTGTCCCCATACAGTCCCAAAGGGCTACATTCTAGAGACGCCCATTGGAGAGGGGCAGAGGAAGCGGAAGCCCCCAGTGTAAACACAAAATGCTTTGATTTGGTACAAATAGACAACAAATGGCCCCTAACAATCTCTGAGTCTTCCAGGGAAAAGCCCCTCACCCTCTGGAAAATAGAACTAATTGGAATTACAGTTTATTTTGGCGGTAGATTGCTCCTATCAGACTAAATTCAAAGGAATGATTGTGCGAGAGATGAGTGTACGATACCAAGTGGCCTCCTGAGCCCGCAGAGCCTCCAGAATGCATCATGTGCCCAGCTACTTGTAAAATTGCAGCAAATCTTCAAATGATACAATGATGCTTTGCAAAGAAACACAAATATTAAAACAAGTCTCTGAAACCAAGTTACTTACAACATCAATTTCCTGTATTTCAAGAATATTGTTCTCAGGGTATAGATGGTGCAGAAACCAGCCTTATTTCACAATATTCTCTCCGTTGTAGAGAATTCCTCCCAAGGTAAAAGTGCACCTGTGACAGAAGGGTTTTCACTTTGCAGGCACTGCAGTGGTCATAGAGAGGGTTTTCAAATCTGAGGTAAACACACCCTTGCTACATTGGACATTTTACAGTGTTATGAGCAGAGGTCTCTGCAGATCTCAATGGGAAAACTAGCCATCAACCATTCCAAAAGGCCATAGCCGGTTATTGTTATGTCAGGGAGTTTGCGAGTGAATTTTACTTAATGTTATGCAGCCCTTTGGTATGTTTGCAAACCCCACACTGGTTGCTCTAGCTGGTTTAATCCCATTGCCACAGCGCCCCTGTGTCAGTTCACCTGTCAACAGTTGTTGCTCCTGGCCTGCGGTCTCAGTTGGAGACTGTAGTTATGCCAGAGCTCCAGGTAGACCCACCAGGGAGAGCTCTATCTTCTCCTCTGTTGTGCCCTGGAGAAGCAGCAGGAGAGGCGAGGGGACTTGTGGGGGGGAACGCCAGGAGGAGGAGAGGGACAGACCGAACCCAGCTGTTGGCTCATTTACACACCCGATCCCCCCTCTCCCTTTCATTTCCCCCTTTGGCTTCCTGCGTTTTCATGAACATGTGTGTTGCAGAATCAGTGTGTGTATGAGGACGCACACTGTCACACATGCACACACAAGCACACACACAGTATCTCACCCTTTCTCTGTGTTGTCCCTCTTTCCGACAGGCGAACAAAGACCCACTATTTCTGACGGGGGTGACCTTCCCTTCAGAGTACCCTGCTAGCCCGGAGACACTAGTCAAGCTAACTGTGTATGATTCAAAGGACAAGAGCCAGGAATCGGTGAGTAAATAGTTGGTTTTTTTACCTTGTGTGTGTGTTTGTTTGTTGTATATGTTTGCATGTTGGAAAATCCATCATGTGAGCATGAACGTTAATGATGAGAATGTGTTCGAAGCCTGCGTGAAGCAGTCATCTGTACAGTGTTGGTTGTGCAGCACCGAGCTTTAAACTTTACAGGGGATGAACATGAAAAGCTGCGAGAAATCCGCTACAGAGTCTTGTTATGTTTAAATTTATCCAACAGATTTGGAGGTGCAAAAAAGTTGTGTGCTTAAATTTAGCAGGCAGGGTACTATCAGCGTCGTAGTAATCAGTCATTTGAGTCTGTATCAGACCGAGACCTTTGCCTTTTAGTTTTGAAGGAAAAGGGTGTGTAGCCTTTGATGAGCATCTGAGCGTGGCTGCCCGTCCTTTGCCAGTGATCCTCTGGGAAAACCAGTCGGCACATCAGTGGGAATGGGAAAGAGAGCCAGACATGGACTCCTGAATGGCCGTGGCCCTCTTTATAGGAGGTTCTTCTCGTGTGGGTGAATGCATGATCTTAATCAAGCATCCCACTCAACCCCGGGTGCCAAGATCCTAATGGTCACAATCTACAATGAAACATTCATGAGCTTTATGATGAGAAAGGACACCATTACAGACCTCTACACTGGTAGCAGTTTTCCTGCATATCTGAGTAAAAATGACTGTGTACAACTGTGCGGGGAAAAGTGTGTTTATGTCCTTTGGGACGGCGGTTTAAACTGATTGCAATTTTACAAGGAGCAGCTGCATTTGATCAGTTTTATTGGCACTTGAAGTGAGGAGTTTACAATGACTGTTTCTCACTGTACATACTATAAAGCCTTTGTGAGTAAAAGGCCAAAAAGTCATGAGAGTCATTTATTTAAACACCTACTGAACATGCAGCACATGGAGACCCCCCCAGTAGTTCACTTGGTAAAACATGACCTTTGAGGGGAGTTTGAACTGCAGAGGCTCGATGCAAACCCAGCCCTGGTTCACCTCCCCATAATAAAATAAAATGTGTGAAAAAATAACTTGATATATAGCGTTTATTTTTTCATCTGTTTGCTTGCAGTCTTCCTTCCACCGCTGTAAAGTGCTAATATTTTCCACAAAGGAGGTTATGTTTTCACCCCTCTACATTTGTTTGTTGGTTGGTATGTCTGTCAGCAGGAATACACAAAAACTACTGAATGGATTTCCCCAAAACTCGATGGATGGGACAAAAATAGAATCAGTCAAGTACCAGACAGGAAAGGAGTATTGAGAATCACCTGGGACAATCAATAAAACCCCAGTCACATCCACCCGTAGTGCTGTCACTCCTATTAGCAAAGCACATGCACACAACAGTCAGATTCCTATTTTCAAAATCCTTAAATGAATAACTTAGAAATTGGATCCATTCTTGAAGCACATTGCATTGTTTTTATTTTGTAGGTGCATCAAGTGCATCTTGTTTGTTAATGTCTCAGTTGAATCAGTTTTAATCCTATGCTTATTGTGTTTAACGTTCAGCGATGCATTATGGGTGTCTTTAAAGTACATCTTGCTATGCCCTCAACAATGCCTCTAAATGTAAGTGCATTATAGCAGTTATTAGCATTTGCAAATGTATCACCTAAGTATCACTAAACTACATAGGTCTGTTTCTGTGCTTTTCTCTGGTTTGGCATTTTGCATTTGTTCCTTGTTTATTCAGTGAAATCATTTGGATCAGATAGAATGTTCCTCAGGTTGTTTCCCGAGCTTCATCAAACACCTCAGGACATTTCCTCTTGAAGCAGCAGCACGTAACCACCTCTGGATAATTGAAATAATATCTCCATTCATGTCAATGGGAAAATCATGGGAGCTGTCAGTTCATGCGATAGCTTCAGCAGCCACTTTGACACAGACTGTTGCTTTCCCTGCAGAATATGAAATGCTGGCTATAGAATATGACTTAATCGATGCAATATTTTACTTACATAAATATGATTTCACTTATTTATACTCATATATACCATAATAAATGTAACAACATGTTATTGTTCTTTAGATTATGGTGTTGTAGCTTTGCTAAGTTCTAACCCTACATATACTGTTGTGTGTGCACAGGATGTTTTTGTCAGCTGAGGTTTAACTGAAATGGTTTTTTTAACTGGTCTTACGAGTATATGTCGTGTTCCATATAGTGAGAATTAGGACAGTATATATTTATGTCGTGAAACTCTGCACCTCCTGCAGACAGTGTTCTCCCTAGAGAAGCGAAGCCTCAGCGTCTGTTTCCCGGTAATAAAGTCAAGGAGGGGAGCTGATTTGCGGCTCATACAAACTCCACCTGCTGATAATCCGTCCAGCTTGTAATGTATTCATCCCGCTCCAGCTTCTACCCAGATTGTGTCACACTGTGCCAGGAATTTGCAAAGTTGGTTCGGAGTAGGTTTCCCAAGTTTGCTGCAGAGCATTACCCAGTTTAAACAAATCAGAGGCCTTAACGTTGATGACAAATGTACTGTAAAAATCTGCTCTTACTCTATGAAAAAGTGTTGAAATATAAAAACTGCAGTAGTTTATGTAAAAGTTTTATTTTTGATTTAATCAAGTAGCACAGTTATATGTATTTTTACATATCATTGTTCAGTATATGCAGTATGACATTAACCTGTGTGTCCAGCTGTATAATCATTTGCCTCTTAAAATTGCAGCCTTAGACATAATCCCACATGAAATTCACTTATAATGAGAACACAGAGATTTATTCCACGGTACAGTTTGTCCTGAATGTTCATATTGAAGATCACAGATGTGAATTTAACAGTTTAAACTCTCCATCCACCTCCTTGAGTATTTCTTGTCTTCTGTGCTTCCCTCCGAAGTTTTTCAAAACTGATCCAGACTTTTTATACAGATGGATGAAATGACTGCTCTGCAAAAGTGAAGCCAAAGCGTTTTAATTGCTCATTTATGTCTGGTATTGTCATAAACCCTGTCTCCTCCATGTAAGTGAATGGGTCAATGGCCAAACAAAAAGTGAAACTACATGTCAAATATATGTTTGTGTCATTTCTTGCATTTCTTTTCAAACTGAGCGCTCATTTTTTCCGGTAGTATTGTTATTTATTATTTATTTGATGCTATAAAAACAGGGTGAAACATCATAATTGAAAGTTGCGGCCGCTGCTCCATCCCCCCAGTCATTAGTGCAGAGACTCCAAATGCTGTCATCAGCGCAAGATGGCAGCGTTGGTATCTTGGATATTGAGGATTGATGGAAAGGAAGTGGAGACACTGCGTCCATCTTTATAAACAGTCTATAAATTGAACATGTAGCCAGGCAAGCTAAACACTTGGATATAACGATTTTTTACTCATATTCCACTTTATAGGAATGGCTTTGTTGAAAAAACAACAAAACAATCATATTCACTCGGTAAGTGCACTAGAAACTAAATTCAATGGTTCATTGTGTAGGGTTTAGTTGCATCTAGCAACTATTATACAACCAACCACGTAGTCAGATGCATGCTGGTGGCCTTCAGGTAATGTAACAATACAAGCAGCCTTCTTTAGAGCCAATGTTTGAAGGATACTATACGAACATGGTGCTACAACATTGTGAACCCACTCCCACTGTTAGATATAAAGGACACATGGTTAGGTAACGGAAACCCAATGATTCTTAGTTTCAGGTGATTATACGGTTTTCACTGGGTCCCCTCTTGACTTTTCATACCAGTTCAAATATGATTTTCAAACCTTGTCAGAACATTTTTCACTGTGTTTCAGGCGATTATACACGAATGGTCATGCAATTATAAATCTTTATATTCCATTTCTACAGAACCATCCACTTAATTCATACACACTGGACCTTTTAATGTACAGTGTCCGGATCAGGTTTTCATTTAATGCTTTGGACTTGATGGGTTTGAACGTCTGTCTGTCGTTCTGTACCTCACACTGTCTGTGAGAGTGAGTATTTGCTGCAGCTCCTGTCAATCTGTCAAGAATATCTCTGATGTACAACACAGTATTTCTCTCAAGCTTGGCTTTTAGAGCTTAAGGCTGAACCAACAGACTTACAGGACAGGTCCTGTTGAGCCTTTCAAACTCGTCACTAATTTTCACACCCTGCACTGCCCACAAAGTAAAAAAAAAAAAGTTTGGAAGGATGAGCTTCATCGCAACTTTCTGTGAACATCAGAAAAAACAAAACTCCCTTCCTTTCTCTCTGTATGCCTCATATCCTGGCCTTGAAAATACTTGAAGATCTTTTTTTCTTCTTTATTTTGTTTTTCTCTGGCACCAGTGCTCTCGTGCTGTGGCGTTTAGATTTTTAACTCCGCTCGGCTGGGCCCAGCGTGCTTGTCAGTGTCTCATTAGAGAGTCTTTAAGTGACACAGGCGTGACCCTGAACATGAGCTGGCACAACGCGTCAGCCCCCTTTGTGCCATGAGCTGATTCTCCTCAATGGAAGGTACACACCACACATGGTAACCACTAAACACAAATATATACAGTTTATAGAAACTTTGCAAAATTTGCATTTTTCACCATAGGAGTTTTGGAGTGGAAATAAGAGGGGGATGAAATTGAAACACTGAGGAAGGAGGAAACTGATGGAGCGTGGTTTATAGACGACTGCTTTAACATTCGTACAGGACCGGGGAATTTCATAGTAGGATGATTTCCCTCTGCCTTGGGCTTCCCATTTAGATATTCTAAGATGACACTGGCTGCATGGTCATGAATATTTGAGAGCATGCACCGGGCTGATAGAACGATAAGTCAGTGGGTGGAGGTGTGAAAAGGAGTACGGCCGGGTTAGATATCTCAGGTGTAAGTGATCCCCTCCCCCTCAAACTCTGGTTGTCAAAGGATGAGGGTATAACCTTACTTTGTCACTGATGTCTTATCTGCAACTGCACTCAGAATGACTCAGAGGCAATAAATTACCTTTCAGCCCTTATGTACTTCACAGAGATCCCTTCATTTACAGCAGGTTTATCATAAGCTTAATCAAATCTGTGAATATTATGAGTTAAACACAGATTCAAAGTGTAACTAATCTGCTAATCTAAGATGCAAACCCAGAAAATACATATTTACATTTTGAATACAGGCCATAGAGAAGCCAGTGCTTCCCTTTAATTATCTAGACGGTGGCAGCCCTCCATATTTCATTTTTTCTCGCCACTGTTTCATAATGAACCAAAAAATGTCTTACACTTTTTGCTACGTGCGAGCTCGTCCTACCATACGCTCACACTTTGGTCCATAACATTTTTACCATCCATGCATCCAGATCTCATTGTTTCGGCTGCAGTTGTGTGTGTGTGTACCCACAAGTGGCATCCAATGCAGTACACTCTCTTTCACTCCCTGTGTACCTGTCACTCGGAATGTGAGTGACGTTAACGCCATAGATCGTGTTAAACGTTAACTGACCTCATGAGTCTGGGGAAAAAATGTATGTTTGGTGGAGGCATACAACTGCAGGGCAGTGATCCTTGTTTCAAATGTATAGAAACTGTATAGAAGACTGGACAATGTGGTCAGAGCAAACATTTAAGGCTCATGGTATAAACCTTAGCAGCCTTCGATTATCTTCAAAGCTTATTAGAAATCAGAGCAGGGCCCATCTGAAAGATGCAGGATAAATAGACCTCGAGTTAAAAGCATGTGGAAGAGGCACATGAGATTATTTTTGTGTGTTGGTGCCTCACATTTATGCTCACTTACCTCTGTGAAGAGGTTCGGAGACAAGCGCCTAATGACAGACCTGTGGTTTGCTGTCAGTGCAAACCCATTACTGAGTGTTCTTGTGGTATAAAGGGAATAAGACAGCTGCCTCTGTAAGAACCTCTCTCTCTAATCACATTCGCATTTACCCTGCCTTTGCTCGCTGCTATCTGGAACGAACGTGTTATGCAGTTTTCAGTTTGCATTTCTATTACTGGCCAGGGCGAGAAATTTTGATTGGTCTCTGAGATGTGCTCAATAGTGTGACAAACAAAAGACCCCGTCTGGGGAAAAACACGAGTCATTTCCATAAAGCTGCCATAAAATGTTTTAAATCAAGTAAAACACCAGTAAAGGTTTTTTTTTTTTTTTACTGTGTTACTACTGTATAATGGCCATTTTGTCCTGTGGCCTGATAAACACATATACCGTCACACCATGTTCACTAAAGGGATTGAGCAAGATATCTGTGATTCAGAAGGCAATGGAGAATAGAACTGATCAAAGTTGCATCTCAAATTGCTTGCCCCCTCCCCCCATACACATAGACACACACAGGCTGAGGAAATTGGATAGAGGTTGTACGATGGGAGCCCCAAAGCAGGGAAATGGGAGGTATTGTTGGATTTTCACTGGGTCCCCTGCTCGACTTTTCATAACATTTCAAATATGATTTTCAAACCTTGTCAGAACGTTTTTCACTGTGTTAAAAGTAAATGCTGTCAGACCACACTGAGATCTCAGGGTGTGAATCTGAAGCTGTTATTTCCTTCTGATGCGTGGTTTTACATTGTGATATCTTAAAGCTCTAAAGCTGCACTTTTATCATTTGAATCATACTGTGTCATGATCCATTTCACTTTGGTGCCATACATCTGCACATGCAGCAGCTTCTACCCATCAAAATCTTTTGCACATTTCCTTTGGTTGTAGATGGAAATTTTAAATGGATAAAATTGTAAATATTTGCGAATCAATCTGCACTCACTTCCTCATCATGACAGAATGAACATATTTCTTCAGGGACCTTCTCTGTATTTGGCTGCATTCATCCTTCCCTCCATTCTGACCAGTCTCCCTGTTGCTGCTGCTGAGAAGCATAATGCTTCCCCCACCATGCTTCACTGTAGGCATGTATCCAGCCAGGTAATGGGCAGTGCCTGGTGTTCGCCAGAAATAGGGTAATTGAGCTCTGGCCAAAATGTTAAATTTTTGTCTCATCAGACCAGATAATCTTTTTTTCCCTCCTAATGCTGTTAGGAAAACCCAAGCAGGCTGCTATATGCCTTTTACTCAAAGTGGCTGCCGTCTAGCCACTCTACTATAAAGGCCTGATTGATGGACTGCTGCTGAGATGCACGTCTCATTGGCAGGTTCCTCCATCTCTGCAGAGGACGTCTGAATAACTGTTGGGTCTTTGGTCACCAAGGCCCGTCCTCTGCAGTTACTCAGTTTAGTTGGAGGAAGAGTCCCAATAGCTACAAACTCTACAATTATTGAAGCCACTGCTCTCAAGGGAACAATTTAAGAACAACTTTAGAAATTATTATATATTCTTGTCACCGTTTTATTGCACGCATTGCATTCTAAGGCTGCAAATAAAACACTCATTTTAGTTGTTCAATGAAATGACTCACCACTGAATGTTAAGAGAATGAGACCTGTGCTGTTTTGGATGACAAATGTCACGTATATTAAAAAAAGTTCAAATTCCATAAAATTATATGATAAAATAATGTTTTTTGCAGACATAGGCCAATGGGACATTACATTGGATACAACAGTTTGTAGTAACTTAATACCTAATCTTGTGTTTCTTGGGCTAGGTGATATGGTCAAAAAATATATATAAAGATAAAAATGTATATCATTTAGTTTAAAGACGTTGGGGTTTTAAAGATCAATACTTATTTATCAATATTTACTTCTGTTATATGGCTTATGGTGTAATTGTATTGTGATTATTATTGATCTTGTTTTATCGGCCGTCTCTATGTTGCAGATTCTCTCTTTCTGCTGTCTAACTGATTTGAAGCCTGTTTGACTGGCAGATATTAGCCACCTCTGAGGAGGCCTGTGTGAGCAGCCTCTGTTCCGTGGTGAATTGTCGCTCCAATTATGAACTGCTGAAGTATGGAGAATCCCGGCCTCAGTTAATCCTACCCTGTCAATAATCATGATGTGTAAAAAACGGTGACTGGACATATTTTTGGCATAGCCAGTTGCTTTTAGCTGGATGAGTGTCAATGTGTTGGGAATTTTCTGTAAGTGCACAAGTTTACTGCCAGCAAAGAGAGAAGGGGGGGGGAGAGAAATGGGAGCAGACAGGGAGACAGAGCAGACAGTCGGAGATCGAGATAGACACACACACACACACACACACACACACACACACACACACACACACACACACACACACTTTTACAAGAACCAATCTCAGAGATATCCAAGAAAGGTCTGGGTAGTGATTGGGTGGACAGCTGAGCAGTGATAACCTACGAGAGTAACAGTCCTCAGATAAGGACTGTCTCTTGTCTGATGGCCACTTTGCTTCCTTCACCATCATTGTGCCAATGTCGGCCAATGTCACCAGCGCTAAAAATTACTGCTGATCAAGTCAGCAATATTAAAATGACTCAAACTAGTGACCTCTCTCTCTTTCCTACCTGCTCACCTGCTCACTCCGAAGATTGAAGATACTCTAATCATACTGTTATTTTGGCCTCAAGCAGCATGAAACCGTTTTTCTCTATTTCAGTGTCAGGTCTGCTGCTTTAATTGATTGCATTTCATTCTAATGGATTTGTACCTTCTTGTCCTATTTGTGTTGTGTTGACAGAGTACATTAAAATGTCATAAAAGATAATCAGTACATAACAGCGTGCCCTGCCTTATTAAATTATTCTGTGTCTAGAGCCTCCTCTATATTTTTATGGTCTGTTTCATCATAATATTGTTTCATCAAAAGAAGCGCATAACATGCATTGTTTGCTTTAACCATTATTAATTCATGGTGGTCTACGTGATAGCAGTTCTTTTTTTTAAACAATAATTTAGACACTTTCAAACACCTTCCAGCAAAACCATACTAAGTGGTAAATTCACTGCACTGCTTTTCTACCTTAAAGCCACGACATGCAACTTCTTCTGGACATCAAGCTAACGTGTTGTCTCAGCTAACGCACGATCCTGGAGCTTGCTTACCTCTGAGTCCGTCATATCAACAACATCGGGGAGCTTCTAGAAGTTAGAGGTCTCCAGTGCGAGAGGAGGAGGAGACCAGAAGCACGTTCATGCATTGATTGAGCATGATGGGCTCTCACCACAGACTTTGGCCTTCTGTGACTGGTTAGAAGGGCAAGGTTGTCTCAGAAACTTCAGAGGGGAATATCTCTGCACCGCTGCCAGGCTGATCAGTGAGTCAGCGTCGCAGCAGACGGCTCAGAAAGTCTTTGTCTGCACCTTCAGACATCAGGATATATCTTGGATCAAATTTCAACCAAAAATAATAGGAAACAAATTACATGTTGAAGATTTAATGGAAAAATCTCTTTTCAGTTGGCCTCTCGTTCATACAACACAATGACACTCAGGTCCAAGATTGTTTTTACTGTCGTGCACACGGCCACCCCTATAATAAACAGATGACCCACTCCATTTCCTGGGCCACCGCTGCTCACATAAGTTTAATAGTCTGTTATGTTTGTATGGTTGAGGGCTCAAGGGTCTTGCCATGGGCATCACATAGATTAAACTGAGAGATGGTACAAGCACTCCTCTTTTCATTTCTCCCAAATTCTTATTCTGTTCAGGGACCAGACCAGTGGTCATCCTTAAGAATAACTATATATGGGAAACAGGCTAAGACGCATGTAGTGGCTGCACAGTTAGTTGTATTTTCTGTATAATGAGTTTAATCAACACGTCCCTTATAGTTCATTCTACCTGGTCGTTCAGTAGCAAGCTGCTTTAGTTCCCTGATCTTTATTTGAATCGGAGACGTTTGAATCAACTGTGTAAATCCAGCGGAGGTGCGACTTCTGCGAGTCACAACAGTGATTAGTTAACTCTGTAGATGATGAAACATCGTTATATTTATGTGGGTGTGTGTTTGTGAGAAGCTCTTGGCTTTCAGCAGACATCCATGATGTAATGGGCTCTCTTTCGCCAGGGAAAACTGCTGTAGTTTCACTGATTATGATATGATATACTGTACACAGAAGTTCCACTTTTGCCACTCTCACTCTCTCATTCTGCCCATTCCAGCTGGCCATACATTATGCTCATTTATGTGCATTTAATATCGCATTCCACCCAGGCAGACAACAAAGACTGCATTTGATGGATTGCACAATTACACTTCTGTGAACTTCCACTTGCCTCTTCAAACCCAGAAAGTGCCTCTCTTTAATTTGCCCAATAGCCAACAAGCATCAGGGGCTTTCTTCGGAAATCCTCTTTCATGAATTTTCCCTAATTTCAACTAATTTCTCAAAGTTAGACATTTCAGCGCCGTTGCAGCTTTTGCTAATTATTCACTTGATTATAAAGCCTCTGATTTTTATTCAACACATTACTGCTGCCAATGGCCTCAGCATTTATAACAACAACGACTACAAGCGAAAGGTAGAGGATAAAATACCAGAGGTGGAAGAGAGCGTCCAATAATTATAATTGGTGAAACTTTCACTTTGTTGTTAACAAAATACTTCTAAAGAATCAACATTAAAGGAACCTGAAAGTACTGAGTATTGGAGGCCACATCATTTACTGTCTTTGAAGATGGACGACATGATGGCCCCCCCCAAAAGTAAAGCATCTCGATCACCCCCTGGCGACTGTTCAAGTGTTTATTGTTCCAGTCAGTCGGGTATTAATTTGTTATTTGATGCTATGAAAATGCAGCGTTTGTATCTGGGGTATTTTGGCTTCATTTCTGGATAGTGGGAGGAAGTGGAGACGCGTCGTCCATCTCTATAGACGGTCTATTGGCCCCATGCATTGAAAATGGATAACAGGTATTAGGAGGAAAAATCTGTCATGTTTTTTACACAGCGTCATAATAAAGCTTTATCATTTAAGAGTCTGTGGCAGCTTTGAGTATTATGGATGCATAATATATGGCAAGCCTCCAAAACCTGGATGGAATTTCCCTTTCAGAAGACGGAAACATTTGACAGTAATGAATGTGAGTGCTGCTTCACCATGTACGGTAGAGATAGTGCAAGATTTTCCTCCAAAGCTTCGAAAGCACTGTTCCGGTCACCTTTTCTTATTAAAAAAGAAAATCCTGCTAACTTTAGCATACTTGTAAACGTGCCGGAGCCAGACGGATGACAATTGAAGGGGAATAAACGCTCTCTGACCCTAGAGAACAGTGGGTTTAAACACTCTAAAGCATTTTTATTGACAGCCCGGCACTCACTCTGCCATGTCAGGTTAACACTCCATATGTCTCACATGACGTCTGAAAAGCCCCATGGACGGGCTGTTAGCAGAGCAACATGTCACACTGGAGTGATGTGTTTGAAAACATCTTGGGCTCCTTCCAAAGTGTTTTCTCACTGTAATGGTTTCACTTCCATTGGCTGACGATACCTCAAACGGCTGTTTACTGTATTTAGGAAGACACCAGTTATTTACTTTGTTTTCCCACATTGTTCACCCCGCTGTGTTGACATGCGGTCCAATAAAGTGACTCATGGTGCCAGTGAATATTAACAATTGCGGGAAATTAAGTGCACTCCAGGTTTTGTTGCGAGCATTCATTCGTGAAAACAGTTGTTGGTATAATGCACACTCATTAAAAGCAACCATCCAAGTCTAAGCAGAGAAGCTAATTACTTATAAAAACTGCTGAGCAGATGTCTGGTCCCGTAGCCACGAGGAGACGCCCCTTCTTCCCGGGGTGAAGCCACAAGTTAACACAAGTGATGGTCTATTTATACACAAGCAATAAAGGGAAGCCACACTGAAAGCAGCGACTTGAGTGGCAACAAATTAAGTGAATTTTCAATTGTATTTACGGTGGTAAATTTTACAAGACTGAGGAAAGGACACAAACTTCACCTGCACATTCAAATTAATACAAATATGCAACAAGAACAACAATCATAAGTGTATAGACAACACCAATCCATTGTAATTTTCATATTTAATGTGCAAATGAATGTATTTTAAAAAACTTAAGCCTCTGTCAATGTCCATCTGCACAGTAGAGTAAATACAAAAGCTGAAAATGGAGAGAGAGAAAAGCAAAGAGCAACAATAAAAGATTTCTTTAACATTTTGGGAAATACAATAGTTTGACAATTTGGGAATTTGCTTAGTTGCTTTCTTCTTGTTAAGTGTCAGATGAGAATATTGACATATTAACATATGTGTACTTGTTCCAACCAAGTGATAACCCCCAGTCCCGTCTCCCCCCCCCCCCACCCCAGAGGAGGATGAGGACACTGCTACTACCTGTCAGTCACACAGTATCAATGCCCCAATGCTTACTTTATTGTCTATTTCACTCCAAATGGGACGATAATGTACCAATGCTGTAGAGAAGAAGACTAAAAACAAGTGAGACTATAAACTCCACAGGAAAACAATTACTGACATTATTAAACTAAATGAGAAGTAGGTCCATTTGCTCTGAGACTCATATAGAAACAAACACAACCGGTGGAGTCGCCCTCTGCTTGTCATTCAAGAGAATACAGATTTCAGACACTTCTGTTTTAGCTTCACTTTCCAGACCCAGAGCCTACTTCCATTTCTATACAGTCTATATCTTGTTTATTTTATCCGTGCTAAACCTATGATAACATTAGCTAACCACCTGCAGGATTCAGAGTGGTATCCATCCTCTAATGTAACTCTAAACAAAGGGGGCGAATTGTGTATTTCCCCAAATATCAGACTATTCATTGTACATTTGTATAGATAATGTTCGTATAATGTATAACTTTGTATTTACTTTGAGCAGGTTACCTTCATTCCCCTAAAAAAACATAACGAACAAATACATGAGGAGAAAGCTAAAACTCGTATTTGGCTTTTCCCAAGGCCATCAGACAGAAAAGGTTGTGGACATATTCTACATCCTTTTGGTCCGATATCTCCCATAATCTGCTGCTGTGCATGCAAGTCACAGTGTGTTCTGTGTGCATGCAGGTGACATGCATATCAATGAAGCGTGGCAAATTGCCTTATCAAGCACCAGGTGACCACTTGATGCTGAAGAGGACTTTTCCAGGAAAAACGCCCCTTTGTCATAACCTCTTCCAAACCCCTTCCATGTATCGTCCTACTCCAATCTCCTCAAGGTGGGATTTGTCTGGATCAATTTCATAATGCATTATTCATTTGAGAATTTAATCAAATATGTCCTCCACCAATCAGTCCAGCCCGTACCTCCCCCTAACCCCCCCCCCTGCCGCTCTACGCATCATATTGTTGATTGTTAGTGTCACCTGCAATAGGAGATTATCAGCCAAATGAATTACTGGGTCACAGGTGAATTAGACGCTTGGCTGACTCTAATCTTTTTTTTCTCTGGGTAAAGTAGCTTAGTGTAAGTTCGTTTCCCCCCCCCCCCCCTTTTTTTTACGCGAAAAAGAGAGAGCGAGAGAAGAGGGGGAAGAGAGAAAAAAGTGCTTGAGAAAATCCCCTTTCTGCCTGGCTTCCTGTGGGTTTCTGCAGTGTAATGGTTTCCTTTGAGAGAGACATTGGTGGAAACTGCTGATGCTATTTGACTGTGCGTGCATGTGTGCGTGCGTGTGCGTATGTGTGTGAGTGTGAGAGAGAGACCATGGCTAACTGAGCCACTGATGTGCTCGCCATTCCAGGGTCGTGCATGTGCGAGCCTCTGGGCAAGCAGGTTTTCTAATTGTGTGTGCTTGTCACTGTACTTGATGGTCATGCTGGGTGGCTGCAATTAAAACTCTGCGGTTGGTCAATTGAGATAGATGTAATACAGCATTTTGTGACAGTTACTCACAACTTTCTGTCGAAGCGCCACTGTGAGCAAACATCAGAGGATACCGTCACGTGTCTTCCTTCTGCGTTAGCGGATGGAAATAATGACATGTTGCTTCTCTCCTCATCCCCTCACCCAGGGGGACTGAAAAGTAAATGATTGTGGGGCAGAACTGTTCATGTTGTCGCTTTGTTGTTGCGTTCTGTCAGCGCAGATGGTATTATATGATAATCTGAAATCAGTCATCATTGTTTCCCCTCTGCACGCCCAAAGAGGGTGGGAAGCCATTAATCATTTCAAAGAGGCATTACTTTTTCCCTCCTCGGGAAATACAAATATATTTGTTTTGATCTAATCTCTCTTTTTTGAAGAATCTTATGCTCTGTACATGAATGTTCACAACAACAACAAAAACTGTCTCTGAATCTATTCATCTGCTATCTCACAGCCACGAAGGACAAATTCTACTTTCATATAAGCAGCATATTTAGTTCAAAGGGCTCTTTTGTTGGCGTTATTCCACATTGTCATTTTGGTAACTAACATGTCTGTGGTGTGATGAGGAACAAGAATAGCCGACGGATGTTGCACTTCTCCCACTCTTTCCTGCATCTCGTTGTTTACTAAGTCAAGGTGGCGCGAGCCGTCTGAAACTGCAGCTTCTATACTGACTTAGCTTTATGTTATCCCACAGGGGAAAGGTAGAGGGCAGGTGCCTGTTCTGAAACTCCTACACAGAAAGAGTGAGTGCTTTTAAGCTAGAGTTTGTGGCTCACCTCTTGCACCAGCAGTGACACACACACACACACACACATAAATGAACACACACACCTGACACTGTTTAGTGCAGTTTTTTAGTCTGTCAATGCCGTTTTTATCATTGTATAAATGATGTCATCAATGTCAAAAATAGAGAACAGCAACATGCAACGTTCACACCTTAATACAGGCACAGTCCTTTGCAAGAAAAGAGAAAACACAGCTCTCATTATCCTGTAATAAAAGCTCAAGTGGGGCAGAGCTGATTGTGCTCCTTCATGTATGTTGAGCGAGGAAGCGGCACGCCTTGGATTTGACTGTACAATGAAGTCGTTGAGGAGCAGCATCTCTGGATCTTACGGGGCATCAATCCCTGTCTGTCTGCCTGTCTAGGCTGTTAACCACCTCTGGGCTGCACCATTGATCTCCGTAATTGTCTCCAACTCTTCAAAGGGAGCCGAGAGTTGGTTTGATCCGAGCTGTTTACTTTCAAACCCCCTATAGCCCTGCTCTCTGAAGAAGAGCGCTATCAACCACTTCAGGCATGAGCTAGCATATTATAGTACTATTACTGTGCGTGTGTGTTTGTGTGTCTGTTCAAGACACAAAAAAGGGGGTAGTGGGGGTAGAGAGAGCAGCACAATATAGCCTGTAGCTTTACAGGCCTGGGGGGGGGAGCTAGCAGCTTCTTGCTGTTGCATAAAGGCAGGAAACTGCAACCTGCACATTTGCTCTTATCCTTCCATGTAAGAATATGAACACATGGAATAACTATCTGTTGTGACTCTGCTGTGAACAACACGACTGGCTCCATTTGTTTGTCTGAGAGATGTCTTGTTGATGCCAGACTCAGAAAAACTAGTTACAGATGCCATGCTTGCAATAACAGAGGTGATATGACAAACAGGAAGAAGAGCTTAGCAACATGTTTTGTGGGTGATACAATGATAAAAGTGCATCATTGCTTTGCTCTGCGTGCAACTTCTTTCCACTGCTGCATTTTGGGGCTTCAACTTCAACCACCAAGTTCAGAGCAGGGGGGGGGGGAGCTGTAAACCGCAGCCTCTGTCAGGTTCCGCTGATAGCAGCTCTCAGTAAGTGGCTGATAAGAAAAACTTGCACATTGTAAACAGAGACAAAAACAGGCGTCTATTAAAATGCAAGTCCATCAAATCTGCCTTAAGTTTTCAGTTCTGCAATTTAAATGTAGTATTCAAGTCAGTATGGGGGATTTGAATGTGGCTTAGGACCTGCTTACCAAGTCGTGTTTACAGACTGTGAGTGAAGGGAGCCTTGATTTTTATCACTTATTCTGCAGTGGGGTTAGCTATTAAAGTTTATGGAGCGAGTGTGTGTGTGTGGGGGGGTGGTAGTGTGTTTCCAAGGGCAAGCTGCATTTGCGACAAGTTGAGTTTCTTTTTCTCCAAGACATCCTACCTGCCAGATAAACATGGACACGGGGATATCATCTTCTTTTTAATGGTATTCAAGCACATCCTTATCATTGTTGAAATCCCTGAGTAGTACAAGAAGCCTTCTGTCAGAAAAACCTCTTGTTTCCTAATGGTTGACCAGGCATCAAAGGGATGTAGCTAAGAAAGCAAGAGCATGTATAGAGTGAGGAAAGTGTGAGGAAAAAATGGAATGGTAGGAAGGGATTTTTGTTTGGGGGCAAGCATCAACAAGATGAAGAATGTGAGTGGGTTTGAACGCTCACTGTTTTTTCTTGCCTCGTCTGTCGCAAAGAATCACAGATCCTCTGGAAGCTGATTTGTGAGAAAGAGGGATATTACCTCTGCATCATTTATCATACATGACTCTATAGATGTATCTGTACTTACAGTAACTGCAGGAAAGGAATCCTACAAAGGAGTTTCTCCTGGAGGAAACCAGAGTCTCCCAGCACTCAGTGAGTATTCACCTTTCAGGCTGAAAAAGTCCAGCCTCCTCTGAGAGTCAGATGCAAAAATATATTATCTGATCCTGTGGTTATTGCACAGAAAGCGTGTGTTTGTGTGTGTGTTTTTTTTGAGAAGCAGATATTGCATCACAGAACTACAGAACTATTTTCAGTCGACTGAACACATTCAGCTACCTCCTTCTCAGCGTATGGCTGATGTGTGATTTTTGTTGAATAGTCTGTGGTAGCAAACATGAATCAAGATGTTATCTGATTGCAAAGCACATTTCACAGTTCCAGAAAAGATCCTGTTCTGGCAAACTGCAGAGACACAATGGTGAAAATAGCACAGTAGAGAGGTAAATTCTTTCAGTGGAAAATCTGCAACTTGATATTCAGCGCAACATTATCAAAGGTGAGATGAGGATTGACTTTGTCATTGTAAGGCATGTTTCAATAAAGCTGTATTCCTGCAGTACAGCTGGCTAATTGAACCACCACATGCATTTAGCATTGACACGACTGCACCACTGTAGCTGCAATTATAGCATAATACATGTAATCATAACATCCTCCCGGGTACTCTGGCTTCTTCTCTCTGTCCAAAGACATGCAGATTGGGCATCTCTAAATTACCCATAGGTCTAAATGTAAGCATGGATGGTTGTCTCTGCATGTTGGCTTTGTGATACGCTGGCGACCTGTCCAGGGTGTACGCCGCCTTTTGTCTAATGTCAGCTGTAATTGGCTCCAGCCCCTAAGGGATTGGCAGTATAGCTTATGGATGAATGGATGGACAAAACACTTTATTATAATATACAATAATAAAACCTTTATAGTTGTTCCTCATAGTCCACTTCATAATTTTGTTCAGCAATTGATTTTTTTTCTTAAACCCTCAATGTGTTCTCATGGTAAGTTACACTCGTCTGACACCAAAGCGAGATAAGCATAATCGCTGAATTATATGAGCGCAGACGTTAACTCATGGAAAGCTATGCCAATTACGAGCCCACTTCCATGATTTTACACTCCCTAATCTTACTAGAGTTGAAAAAGATTAAAGTTTCTTTTTATCAAACCCAGGCCCAGAAGGCATTTATCTCTCGTTTCAGTTTCATGTTTGCACAACGAGACGGAGACTTTGTTTTACAGTAGGTGCATTTTGTGCCTTTGATACATTTCAAAAGTTATTCATAAGGCGGGCAAAAATAGTACAAATGATTAATAAGGCGTGTAAAGGCAAAAAGGCACTAGAAGAACACATCAAAGTAGTTTGTATCTAAACACAAATCAGTGTTATTACGATGCCTCACATAGCTCGGAGCACACACGCTGCCTGAGGATCAGCACCTTCAGTCGGCTCAGGTTGAAGGATCGATTACATCCAGCAGATCACTGCATCAAATCTCCAAAGCAGGACCTGCCCTTTTGGCCTGAATAAGACAACCCTCATTACACCATGAACCATTTTTCGAGGAGTTGTTTTTAAAAAAGATGTTTTAAAGTCATGAAATACTTCAAGGCTGTGAGATATTGTCGATACTATAAATCCGAGAGAATGAAAGTTCATCCTTAAAACCTCTTCTCTTGTTAGAGTGAATCATAGGATATTTTTATTAAATGCAGCTTTTCTACACACTCGGGGAAACACTGGGAAGAAGGATGAGTAACTATGTAAATATGCTTAAATGAGCAACATTAAGGGGATTTTGACACCTAACTTGTTTGCTCCAAAGCTTTTCAGTTTAATCCGAACCAAATTAACAGTTTTGAAAGGAGCCTTGGACGACTGTCCGGACCAACAGACCAAAATGTAATCCGACCGAACCAGATCAAAAGAACCATGGTACGATAGTTTGGACTATTGGACTAATTGCAGGAAGTAGAGACTGTGTTACACAAAAGAGGAAAAAGAAGCGGAAAGAGTTCCTGGTCTCTCTAGAAAAGGAGTTGCCCAGGCTCACAGGATTGCTTGTAGTCTTTGACAATATAATGCACAAGAGGATGTTTTCGAGTGGCAACTGAATTATCCATTAACAACGAACCGCTTCATTTGTTTTTCTCCATTCAAATGGACGCACACCCATCTACAAACTAATTGATGTCGACCATAGATAGACGCAGTAGGTGATGATTACAGGATGTTTTGTGTCATTTTATGTTATACAATTCTTTTTTTAATCTGCTCCCTTAATTGCAATGTGAAACCAAAACAACTTTAATGCAACACTATTGCACGACACCACCTTCAGTAGAAATATTGAATGTTGTATCGTGTTTTCTGTCGTTCCTAAAGCGAGGGGACAGTACTGCTGTGGAGTGACTGTGTTGTTAATGTAGGCTGTTGGTAAAGCACTGAAGAAACAGATGGGGAAGGGCAAAAGGGGGTGAGCTCCGGTCTGGCTGAGTCTCTGTCTGTCTGCAGACTTTCCAGTTTTTTTTCTTTTGAACAGATCAAAAGCAGGGGAATGAGGTCAAGGTAGAGGACCGTGAAAAGAATAAGTCAGCGAGAGAGTGAGAGGACAATGTTGAGGGTAGACAGCAAAGAATGAGAACATCGGCTCACCCGGGGGAAAACACAACTGCCTGCTTTTGTCTGTGCCTGTCTGGGTTTGGGGGGTGACTGGTTGTCTAAGATCCCTTGTTTCCATCTGTGGGGTGAGTTCGGCTGCCAGGGGCATTTGTTCTGTGATGTTTACAGGGACTAACATGCTGCCTACAGATTTACATAAGGCCCGTGAATAATGTGTGCGTGCATGTACAGCTGTGATAGCGTTCAGGCAGCTGCGAATGCTAGTTAAAAAATGCTAAAACGTAGGAATTAGGTGGGACTTAGGCTTTTCCCCTTCCAACCAGGAGCCTCACACATTTTCCCTGAGCTCCCCTGCGGAATGCGAGACCAATCCCACTCGGTGTCAATGTGCTTTTCAGGAACTCACAGTTTGAATGCTCTATGTGTGAATATGTCAAACATGTTGAACTTTAAAGTACGGCATTAAAAACATGCCTGTTTTCATTATTTCCTGGATTCATAACTCGAATGATCTTTGATCTTGGTTTCTCTGCATGCCATTATTCAACATACATTTCTTATCATGTAATTTCCAAACTAATTCCCGTTGTATGCAGATTTATACAGTGGGAGTGCACAAAAAAAGGCCATAAATCATGGACCAAAAAATTTACAAATGGGTTTGGTAACAGCACAGATGAACATTAATATTGCCGCATAGTCCGAGGAAGCAGTTTGTTGGCAAACTGGGAAGCATCTGTGGTAAATCTTTGGCAGGAATGAGCTCATTCATTGTCATTGTCTGGCTTCCACTTGGTACCCAGGTCAGAAAACCTCATCCATCTAATAATTCCGTAAACCTCTGTCTGTCTCTGTGTGGCTTGTGTATCTCAAGAACCGTTCATCTTATCGGCTTCAAGTGTCTTTTTAAGGGCCCAAAGAAATGCAAGGTTGAATCTGGTGCAATGTGGACACACAATACGTTCAATATTAATAAATATTGAATAAACAGGCGACCAGCGCTCTGTGGCAGCAGTGGCTGGGACTCATCAATGTAAGTGATGTTGTCGATCGTGACAACAATGGATTCTCGATGAGATGCACATTAACAAAAGCTTCAATGACAACCTCCAGTTCAGGGTTCTTCGTACTGAGTCGAGTTTCCCTGAACGTTGAATAAACAGGTGTACAGCTCTTTGTGCAGCAGCGGTGGTGCAGCTTCAGGTTTCTGTGGAATGAGTCCTGCAGCTGGTCTTCATTTTCCGAGGCTCTATAACTGCAGGTCACTTTTTCAGTTTCAGAAAGAAAACTGCCACCAGCATCACCACAGGCCAAACAAAAATCCCATTAATAATGGCAAATGAGCAATTTAGAATCCAGTGCTTTCACCTACACTCTCAATTCCCTATTAAAATAGGTTGAGTCCTCATCACCATGACCTCCAGTGCTCGGTGTATTTGCATCTAATTGTGCACGCTTACAAATGTTAGGTGTCACGGTGGGTGCGCATGTGTCCTTAAGTGTTTGTGTGCGGCTCTCATTGTGTTTGCTTGTGTACCTGCGAGGGGGTGATAAGGGCCAGTGCAGAGCGTCTCCTTTGTTCTGTCGGAATTACCCCCCCCCCGTGTCAGCACGGGTAAATTAAACCTGGCTTTATCCGAGGTTCGAGCCTGGATAGTTAAAACCAAAGTGAGTTCAAATGTATAGAGACTATGAGTGTGTGAGCAAACCTCTTACGGCGATGCTCAATTATGTTAGTGTGAGTTTTGAAGTGTTTATGAAGGTTGTATGGAAACACGCACTCCTACGTATACACCATGCACCGTGTGGTCATAACTCGTGTTCATTCAAGTAGCCATAACAAGTGTTTCTTTTCCTGTTGGCCGTCTGAGTCACAGGCTGCAGCCGAGGTGTGACACACAACTCTGTCTCTGCCTGTCTCCGTCTCACCCCCTCCCCCCCCTCCCTCTTTCCTTTATATCCTTCCCTATCTTTCTCTCTCCTCTTTTCTGTCTTGCTATCTTGGATTTCTACCCATTTAATTGTTTATCTTCCTTCCTTTCAGTCTCTTCCTCTTCTGTGTTGTTCTGCCCTCCTCCTCTCGCTCAACTGCTTGTATTTGTCGACTTCCTCCCTCCCCTCTCGTGGCTCCCTCCTCCTCTCTCTCTCTCTCTCTCTCTCTCTCTCTCTCTCTCTCTCTCTCTCTCTCTCTCTCTGGTCTCTCTCTGGTCTCTCTTACTGTCAAGCCAGCCCCAGCCGCAACAGCGGTAGCGCCAATAGCTCACTCTCGCCAGTTCTCAGTCACGGTGTAGGCTGCGGAGTGTGTTTATGTGTGTGTGTGTGTGTGCATGTGTGTTTCATGTGCGGGCATGTTTACAATGTGTGTATCAGCCAGTGTTGCCTGCAGCACTCTAAAGAGCAGATACACATGGAGTTACTCTAACTGAGGACTGACGGGAAGAGATGTAGGAAGATCGTCCTGGAGCTCATTAAGAGGAAGAAGGAAGACATTACATCTCTCTTCTCTCCCCACTTTATTTCAGTCTGTCTCGCTTTCTCTCTCTGGCCTCTACGTATTTCTGTAGCTCTTTTCTCTACCGGTTTATTCGCTTGCTGCTAGGACTGTGTACAACAGAACTGTAAGTGGACTTCCGTGTGTGTTTCTGTGGGTGTGAAAGTAAACTGTATGTGTGTTTTCTGTGTGATCTCACTCTATGTCAGTGTTTAACCCGCTGTGGTCATGATGTGCGTTGCCCGACTAGACACATTTTGCATGCTCGTGTAAATGGCATGTCATGACATCTCTAATGACTTAATTAGGTCAATTTGTAAAGCCCTGTTTGTAGTGGAGGGGCAGCACATCCATGTAGACACCCCTGACCTCCCATGCTATAAATCTGCTCATATTCATAAATGTGTGCCAGATGCATATTATTCAGCGAGTGCCAAAACTGTAACTGCTGCCATTTATATAAAATGTCATTTGTTGGCGTAGCATCTGAATGAATGTCCTCTCCTCCAGGTATTCTCTGCAGTCTGTGTGTGTGCGGGGGTGAGAGTGAGGGACAGATAGGGAGAGAGGGAATGATGGAGAGAGTTGGTGTGTGTCTGTGTGTGTGTGTCACTCTGTCACCCAGGGCATTGAGAAAATCAATAGATCTACAGCTTGAGTTGGACCATTTACCTCTGCCAAGTGATGGGCAGACACTTTGGCCTTCAAAGATCCACAGACAAGCTGCCTGCAGTAGACTCACAGAATGTCAGCTCTGCGTCCTCCTGCACAAGTGCCTTTCAGCTCCAATCCTCAATTGAAACGTGTATTTGTCTCCCGGTTCATGTATAAAACCTCTTGCCAGCGAAAAACTGTCACTTCTTCTGAAAACTTGTGAGGGGGGGGGGGGGGGTCATAGATCAAAAGTTTCTCACATGGCCAATAAAAGCAGTCAAGAGAATGAGCAGCGGCAGACGGAGAGATGGATAGAAAGGAGAGAGAGCCAGAGCATGTGAGAAGGGAACCAAGCGAGACCATCATAATCAATCCTCCATGATCCTGGAAGAGCATCATTTATCTTCTTTTCTCACTCCACTCCTCCTCCTGCCTCCATCTTTCTCTCATTTTCTGTGGTATAGCCACTTTGATCTTGCGTAAGAAGACGGTCTCCGGAGCTTCATTACTTTTAAAGCCTCCATCGTGAGGGGCCATAAAAAGATGCTAAGGAATGGATTTTTAAGACCATTTACCAGGCGTTCTGTAGCGGCTCGCGGGTAATGGCTACATAGGGATATAATGTTCCTCCACGGTGTGTTATGCCCTTCTGTGCCTTGTGCCCTGAGTTATCAGGGCAAACTGGGATTGGCCTTAACACGACAGTGCTGAGGAATATGACGTTGTGCATAATAAGTGTTGCCTGCTGGGTATCCTGGCTCTGTTTAATTCATGAAGACATGGGAGTGAATATGGTTCTTCATTTTTTTGTATCTTTCTGAGTAAATTGTTGTGTAAAGGTTTTTTTTTTCCACCTTTGACTATTTTTCAGTTTCACATAACACTGTTGACCAACCTTGTGTTTAGGTCTCTTCCTCTTTCTTTTTCTGTGTGTGTACGCATGCATGTGTGCCTCAGTGTTTGCCCACTTGTGAGTGGGCTGGGACATGGGAGCGTGTTTGGGGCTGTGTTTTGCCCGTGAGCATATAGGGATTCATATGGGGTAGCAGGGAGAAAATGATTGAGAGAAAAGGTCAGTAGACAGGATGGCCTTTTCTTGTCTACAGGAGACTGCAGGGAGACCAAGAAGTGGGAGAGAAAAGGGAGTCCAGGGGGAGGAAGAGGGAGGAAGCTAGATTAAAGGTTCAAGTGCAGCCGAACAATTGAAGAAAAGAAGTAAAAGAATTTGAACGTTAGAGCAACTGCTGTAAAACAGCAGTGCAAAAATATTTTCAGCAGAAGACAAAATCTAATCTCACAAAGCTAAAGATCAGAGTCATGCCTCTCATTACCTTATTATAAGGAACGTAACAGTCATGAGACCTGTGTGTCAGGGTGCTTGCTCTGATCCGTCACAACCACTTAACCACTGCTGCCATATGACCCCAGCTCTATGACACTGTTCCATGTCCTCTCACTTTTTACAGTAATTCATAACTGAGACCCCGACACGGATAGCTCAACTCAAATTATCTGATGATTCCAATCCAGGTTTTTCCCACAAAAGAAAAATCTGAATGCCTGTCGGGTGCGGGGTCGGACTCTGGCTCGGTTGGGTTGAGTATTTGACTTCTTTCTGGGGGAGCTGTCATGTCGTCCACCTTTTGTATACAAGTCTATATGTGGAACTCTTTCCAGTTATTGATGATGTAAGGTAACACAAGGTCAGGGACTGCTGTCACACTAAAAAGGGATTTCTGTCTGTTTACGATTGGGATATTTAACAATACGAACAAGATACTGATGTCGTGACAAGAGCTGAATAAATTACTTAATTAATGAATTAGTTTATTTTAATTAGTTTATTAAATAACTGCCAAACATTTTAAGATGTGATCATTTTATGCATTTTTAAAGCAAATGCACCAAACATCTTGTTGAAACTTCTCAAATATGAAGATTTGTGAATTCCGTTGTCACATATGAGTCATCCATCCATTATCTTGCACTGCTAATCCTTTGAGAGTCACAGTTGGGGGGGGGCTGGAGCCAATCAGGGCTGACATTGGGTGAGAGGTGGGGTATTTCCCCGGACAGGTCGCCAGGGTGTCACTGGGCCAACATAGAAAGACAAACAACCATTCACACCTACAGGCAATTTAGGATCTCCAGTTAACCTAAGATGACTTTGGCCGTCAGGTTCAAACCCAGAACCTTCTTGCTATGAGGCAACACCACCATGCTGCTCTTCACATACGAGGCTGGAGATAGTTTGGGGTATTTTTGTGACATTTTTGGATCAATGAAAAAAAGTCAGTTGAGAGAATGAAAAATAATGTTACATGCAGTTTGTTATTTTGCTTAATAAGAAACCCACTGATCTGTTGCATTCTTTTCAAAGGCTGACTTTGTTTAACATTGTCTGGGGGAGAATTAAAATGTATGTAGTGCATGGAGGCTCTGTGGTGTTTGCTTACAACATCTGAAACATATTTGCATTCATCTTTTTTTCTATCTTCACAGGCATGGTAGAGCCTCTTACTGTTCTAGAGAAACACAGAGACACAAGTTGTCTTTGTATCGTCATTTTTAAAAAAAAATCATCAATGACGCTGTTGTAAAAGAGAAAAATATAGCCAAGGTTGGTTGATAAAAGGACGATAAAAATGATATTGTAGCATCTCAGCATCTTAAAGAAGCTGCAGATACTTTGATTAAGATTTTTTTCCCCCCAGTGGGAGGAAACACGTGGAATCACCTTTGTGCCCGTTGTTAATTACCTGCGCGTTGTTCTAGCTTTGTGTGGAACAAGCCTGTGACCTTGGCGTGGTCTTAACCTTCCCCTCCTCCAGCACAAGCTAGCATGTTGATGATGTTACTTGCAGGTGCAGTGTGTGTGCGTGTGTGCGTGCGTGCGTGCGTGTTTTCCACAAATGCGGATCATCTCTCTTCTTTACTGATGGGCTCGTCCCCTACCTCTCTCTCCGTGACCCAGTTCTGGTGCGCTGACACCCCCTGTTCACATCACGCCTGCAGCAAACACATGTTGTCAGAGCAGCGAAAAAAGAGGAGAAAGAGAGAGAAAGGGGGAGTGGATTGTGTGTCCGCATGCTTCGTGTGTACATCTTCGCTTCTTTAAATCACAGGGCTTGAAGTGATTTTTTGACGCATTGTGTCTCTCAGCGTGATATGATCAAAAGAAGAAAATAACTGTCCTCTTCTGTTGCTTTATTATTTTTTTTAACTGTTCGCTCGGTGCTGAAATACTTCACCTCTTGTTAATCGGCTTTTGTCTTCTCTCTCTGGTTCCGCAGAGCAACTTCCTGGGCAGTGCCACATTTTCTGTCGGTGATCTGCTGAGGGCTAAAGATGAGCGACTGACCTTGAGTCTTAGGTAAGTGTGTTGTTTCTGTCATACTCGATCCACTCCTCCACCGCGTTCCCGCAGGCGAAATAAAAATCTAACTTTGGAGTCCAAAGATTACCTCTCTTCACACAAGAGCTGACAGACCGACTTAAGCATCAAACTGAGACGAGGTGGGAAAAGAAACCAATCCACAGATGTTGCAACAGCAGTTTCAGGGTTGTTGCAGAAGCTGCCAGGGTTGTTTCTATCAAGGATGGTGTTTTAACGTTTGGGAATACAGTACTCTGATCTGCTCTTTGTTTTTTTAGTGATAGATTGGGATGGGAACAAGTGTCTTTTCTTAGAGGTGGTTAAATGAATCGAATGAAAATGAACAGCTGTCATGTTTTAAGTGGAGGTGAGGCTGTCGGTTAACATTTTGTTTTTCAAAAACATTTTAATATAGAAGATGCAGTGGAGCCAAAAAGAAGCCATCATGGACAGAAATACAGATTTTGACTGTGTGCGACAAAGCTGCTTAGATCTGGGAGTGTTTTCTCTCCTCTGACGCCAAGTGTGCTTATTATGGAATCTGTTGTGTTTCTCTTCCATATTGTAAGGTCCAGATCTTACTACGTAAAGTGCCTGTGGATAATGCATGTTGTGGTTTGGTGCTATACAAATACAATGAAATTGAATAGAATTAAATGGTGGTGTGGCGGTTTGAGCTATCACCTCACCGCAAGAAGGTAAACGATTCAAATCCCGGCCCGGGTCTTTTATATGTGGAGTTTGCATGTTCGCCGCTTGTCTGGCTTCTACTCACAGTCCAAAGACATGCAGATTGGGTTTAGGTTAACTGGAGACTTGTAGAATGACTGTAGATGTGAGTGTGAATGGTTGTTTGTCCCTGTGTCTTGCATAACCTCACGCTTTGAGGTTATGCAAACCTCAAAGCGTTATAGATAAATGAGGGATGAATGAAGTGTCTCCCTCTGAGTTTAGGAAGTCAAACTAAAATTAGATAATTGCATAATGAAAATCAAGCAACCAGCTGAAAAAAAGTTTTATTTTAGGAAAGCAGCTGTGCAACTTGAGACTCGTAACTTCCTTAAAGACGGGACTATAAGGATGTCATCAGTCATTCTGCTGCAGAGAAAGGCTCTTGACAAATAACAGATAAGTTGTTTCCTGGGACAATATTAACATGCTTTGTCTGTACATAGCAACAATGCTGGTCCATAAAGAATGGCTACCAAGGTGTCACAGTGAAGAAAGGGTTATTTGGTGGAATGTTTCTGATGGGGTTTAGTTGTTTTTAAAGCTGTTTGTGCTGCTGGGAACAACAACCACTGTATTTTAAGCTGATTCATAATGTGTGACTTAACACCACAGCATCCAGTACAAATACCAGTACAGTGGCCGTTCTAAACCTGCCTCTTTGGAATGGGCTGTTTGCTCGGCCTGTGGTGATGCTGGTTGCAGCTTTTCTTTCTGAAAATGTAAAAGTGACCTGCAGTAATTGAGCCTCTGCAAATAAAGACCTGCTGGGGGACTCAGTCCACAGAACCCTGAGGCTGCTCCACCGCTGCCACACAAAGAGCTATTCACTTGTTTATTCAAAGTTTGGTGAAGGTCTCCTCGGTCCACAGGACCTCGGATTGGAGAATCCTTGATGAGTCCCAGCCACTGCTGCAACTGAGCGCTGGTTTTCTGTTAAAATGTTTGTATTAATATTGAATCTATTTGGTGTCCAAATCGCACCAAATTAAACACAGCCATTCCTTGTGCTTATAACAATACACATGCAAAATATAAAGCTGATAAGCTAAACAGTTCTCAATATATATCCTGTATTGTTATTTATTATGAGATATTTCACCATTGCATATGATGAGAGATTAAATCGTTTTCTCATTCACCCTATATTGTGTTGTCATGAGTGCAGAGATAACACAACATAGATGTTATGTCTCGTCACCCATCGACTGTTGTCTCACAGGGTTATTTATCTTCGCTGTGCTTAGTATGAAACAGCTTCTGTTTGGACACAGAATCCTTCCCGGAACAAAAGACATTATGCTCAGGTCAGTTGCATTAGTCACAACACTGATGAGAATGTTTCTGACTGAACAACGAGGTATCATGTGGCCTTTTTTTGACAGAAGGCAGAACATTTGTCTATGCTTGTAGCCCAAAGAGATAGTTTTGTCACAGGCACAGTGCTCACACATTGCAGTCTTGACTGAAGAGCTGTGCCGCAGAGGCTACGTGGAGAGGTGTGAAAGTTTACCATAGGGACCGGGGACTAGATTCCATCTGCTGGATCTCAGGCCATCTTGTAAATGGAAACACTGCACCGACACGCAAATTGGTTCTCGGTTTGGTCTGGAGTTCAAAACCTGCTCTCCCCCCCCCCCCCCCCCCCCCCCCCCCCCCCCCCGTGTCTCAGACTAAAGCGTTTGAAATTCCCTCTGTCAGTCAGAATAAACATCTTGTTGCTTTGCATGCAAATAGTGTGCGTGATTCAATGGGTGGGATCTATTCCTTTTACCTGTAACCTGTTCAAATGAAATTGTGTCCGTCCCGTTTTTACTGTCGTAGTGAATTTCCTTTTCCCTTCGCACTCATAGTTGGGTTTTGAAAATATGCTGCTTTTGCACGCCTTCTTTTTTTTGGTGCTCTCCTTTGTTATGCTTTTCATTTCCTGTTGGTGATCCCAGGTCACTGGGTATAATTGTGTTTTGCACGATTGACTGTATTAGCTGCAGTGTGTTTGCACCTTTGCGTTTATGCACAAACACATTTTTGTGAAGGTGTCGCTGTGGCTGTTTATCTGCACAGAATTGTCACTGCCCCCTCGTCACACTGCACTGTTGTTTGTTGTGGATTTTGTTGTTGGGTTGTGACTTTTTTCCTACAGATGCCATGAAGCCCTCCAATCATACTTGAAGTGTTGCTTCAATGCTTTTAAACAAGCAAAATGTCAACAGTCTCCCTCAATATTTAGATGTTAGTGTTCCCTATATAACTGACTGCAGCCTTTTCCACCTGCACATACGTTCATCCATATTCTTTAGGGTAGTGGCATCCAATGTAAGGAACAGACTCTTTGGATATCAGATGAATTATAGAATAAGGAATGTAGAAAAAAAGAAAACATGTTTCTACAGAAATATTAATTTTCGTTATTTTTTTCAGGAGATTTACTGGTTAATCTTAACTTGCCAGGAGAGAAAAGATATCCAAATAAAATAAGGAGTAAAATATCTATACTAACAGTCACAGAACAGATGAGGAGCGGTTGCAAGTATTTTTTATGTGAGGGGTCAAAAAGTCTAGACAGTCTGGCTTAGAGTTTATAAAAAATATTATTAAAACTGGAATTACTACCCTGCGGTATATGCCTCCACCGACCAGTACAGCTTTAGTCTACATAATCTTTTTTTCCCAGAGTCATATGAGGTCACTGTGACCTTTGACCTCTGATCAGTTCATCTTTTTGTCCAAGTGACAATTGGTCAAAATATGAATAAATTCTCTAAAGGCAGACTGAATGTTTTAAATGTTCAAAAGGCCCAAAACATGTTTTATGAGGTCACAATGACCTTGACATTTGTACCAAATTAGAAGAAAGTCCCTCAAGGAGTTCTTGAGATATTGTGTTTACAAGAATGGGAGAGAACACCACACCATCCTAACTTTATCCAAGCATAGTTTTGTTTCCCTTAAGGTAGTTTAAAGAATCACTGGGAGCTACCTGTGCTGAATAATGACAGCTAACTTATTCAAGTTCTTTATTTAAACTCGCACGCAGTTTTGGCCTGAAGATCTGTGGCCCCTGTGTTGTCTGAGCTCGAGTGTGTTACGCTGACAGTCAGTGATGCGTGCCTAACACGCACAGACAAACAGAGGAGAGGCTCTTGATTCGCTTGTTGGTTCATCCAGTGGGAAAACATTTCAGAGATGAGAATTTTTCATGAGCATGTATGATTCATCCTGGGCTGTTTGACCTGTGGATGAGCCCATTATTCACAGTTCAAGTTAGTTCTGTCGGCCGAGCAGCTCGGATGCTGCAGCGCTGACAACAACAGGGGTACAACTCACTCTGCCCTCAGAGGAACAGATGCTTCATTTCAATACAGTGTACTAATCCCCGCTCAGTCAGTTAATTTGAGTTGACTTCGCTCAGCAGAGGGAACGTGGGACTACTTTGTCTCCATGAGGCAAGGATTGATTCCCTTCAGTGAATCTCAAAACCAATATGTCTTGGTCCAACTCCTCCTCATAAGCTCAGGATTTGCATTGGTGCTGAGCATATGTAGAGAGGAAATTGGTATTTGACCAGCTCCAGCGTGTGGGTATGTGATTTTTACTTTTATTTTGGCCTTTCAGTAAAGTTCACTCTGCTACAGGGCTGTCCGCCTCAAAGCTCATTCCTTATTCTCACGAATTCACACTGCATTTCAGCTGCCCTCTCTTGTCCCATGCCCGCTTTCATGTGTGGCTGGTTGGGATGTTTGTCACGGATTGTTTTTGTTTCCTGTAAGGCCCGACCGGTTTGATTCGAGTCACCTCTTTTTCAAGGTCCCTTACTGTGTCGTTTTGAGTAGGACTGGTGGATTTATAGACTCAGTCCTTGTGAAGATCTGTTTCTCTTGTGGGCACCAGAAGCCATTGAAATGAAGATGAGAATTTCCTACCCTGCTGTAGCTCTCACAGGACCAAACGGCTCACGAGGTGCTACAGACCCTCTCCAGCATCCAGACCGACGCAGCACAGACACACATGCCTGAATAAAACACAGACACAACCTTAAAACCAAAAAAAAAGGCTAGTTGGAGAATTGAGTTGTTTCTTTGAAGTCTGGTCCTTTCAAAATCAAAGATCAGACATCTGAATTAAAAGGAATTATTGATGATATGTTTGGTCAAAGCACAAATACAGTCCAGGTTTACCTGATAGTGTTTTTGTTATCCACCTATAAAAAATGTCTAAAACAATTCATAAGAACTATATTTTTCATGTGTTATTTAAAGACTGCTGTCCCTGTGAATCTCTGAGTAAAGATGCAAGGGAATTCAATCAAGATTGGAAGCTGGATGCTGAATAGAAGGAATTTATCCCTACTTGTGTCCTGATTGAGATGAAAAGTCCGAACAGAAGATAAGCACTTAAAACTGAAGTCATCTCAAAGGAAATTGGTTGGCAGTGAGGTCACTGTGTCATCTGAGGGCAGGTTTAAAATAGCTGCCGAAGGTGACGATATATATCTATATGCAGACGTGTACAGGCCCGCATGGCTCTTTGTGTCGAAAATACACTTGTGTCCTTAGTGTTCTCTTGCCTGGGGGTATAAGTTTAGGTTATTTTGTTAGGCACTGCAACAAGCTGTTAACACACTATCAACAAATCTATACAGTTGTGGAGTTTTCTCTTTCTATGCATTCAGACCATATGGAGCATCATTCTCATGCCTTTGAATTACAGTCAAATATTTACACTTTTAGCTTTGTTTCAGTCTCCACCAAATCCTGAGCAAAATATGTGGCTCTAACAGCTAAATGGTTCCACTATGTTCACCAGTTGTGTTGCTTTAAGACATGTACTGACTATGACGGTTGATTTGGACATTTTCGAGACTTTTTTCTGCTAGTTTTGGAGTCAAATGTATGAGAGAGCTTATTGTAAGAACACAGCAGGATTCAAGAGCTGTTTGGTGATCGGCTGGGTAGTCTACAGTTGGTGTATAAGCTTATGTGTGCAAAATGTGGCAAAACGAGCTGAAAGATGCTAAACTGCTCCACAGAGCTGATAAGGATTGCTATTATCTGCGGGGCTGTCACAATGACCGAAATTATATTTAAAATATGACTAGTGCACCTTTTAACCTTAGTCCTGTATTGTTATTTAATATTGAAAGATAAAGCTGTGGTATCTGTGATCGCTGTTAATCCTCTTCCGCACCAAATACGCAGTCACACTATAGGCCTGGGAACAGTGACCTCAGTGCGGATTTTCCCTGGAACCTGCAGAGAGCTTGTAGTAAATCTCTCTGTGGTTATGTGTTATATGGACTTGGACTCCTTGCCTGAATCCCCTGTGACCATCACTCACACTGAATGAAGGAGCTGCTGCACCTTAGAAACGCTCCTATATCTGGGCTGAGTAATGCATCACGTAGCCATACTGAGACAGAGGAGTTTATTTACAATGAAATAAATAATCACCTTCGCAACAGGGCTCTTAATTGTCCCGCTGATTGCAAACACAGTGTAGATACATCTGGTACATGACCTGTATTATTTACTGTAGCCTCATGCTGAGTCATGGTTGCCGGGCTTGTATTTTTGTGGTACAGCCTCTGATAGCCACGTAAAAGGTGATTTAAATGACTTGATTACCTTCGGTTTATTCATGAAATGTCATTTGTTCGGGATTTCGTTGCATTTAATTGCAAACTCAAGGGAGTAAGTGAATTGCATATATTTACATGGCTATATTCTGCCTCTCTGCCAATCTCTGTGGGCATTTTTATTACTAAATAAGTAGTGAGGGGTTGTATGTGTCCCTGCAGTATAGACTTTGCCTTGCTTTGCAGACACGCACCTTCTAAATCTAGCATATTTTAAATGGGGAACCGGGAAGTGCAACATAACCCTTGTGCTACAGGAGCTGCTAAGGCACCGAGGTCTCTCAATAATGCATGTTATGTGTACACATGGGAGGAAAGATGATTATCTCCAACAGGGAAGTGAGCCTCCATCACCCAAACACAGCAGTAAATGGTGTTGTATAAATGCATCATATAAAGAACTGTGCCAATAAAGTTTACAGAGGATAGGTGTGCGTTTTTCAAATTAGTGGCACACTCTCCAGGCTTCATATTCCTCTTTCCGGCCTGCTTTGTCCCATGCACTCATCCTGTTGCACCCTCAGTCTCTCACACTGTAGTTCCCTCTCACTCCTCTTGTTATCTATAAAACTGTATGCACTCTGTACGAGAGGCACTCTATGACCCAGTTCTACAGCACAGTTTGAGATCTGATTTTGATATGAATTTGTATGCTCGCGCTGGTGTGAGTGTGTCTGTGTGCACATGTGTGTGCATCAGAGGTTTACCATCGCAGGGCTACTATTATCACACACCAGTGCCTCTGCTGCTTGGTTCCATGGCTTATTCATCCATTCCCATTGGAGAGGGCCTCACTTCACTGTCCCACCTGTGAAAGTGTAGCCTGCTATCATCATAATGCTGTTCTGCCACCACAGAGCCTCAACCTGCGCTATAGTTCCAATTCTCACAGTTTTCCACTGACCTGAAAGTCCAAAGATCAACAACTATCTGATCCACGTGTGTGCGCTTGCGTGCCTTTGTGTGTTGTGGGGACCTACTTTTCTAATGGCGACAAACTGAGAGTCCCCATGATGTCGGTTTAATCATGAATATTATGGTTAAGACGTGTGCGTGTGCGTGTATCATGCTATGGGGTCATTAGTCTTATCACACACAAACCCACATTATAGGGGTGTTTCGGGTTGGTTAGCGTTGGGTTGAGGTTCGTCATTATAGTTACTTTAAGTCAACAAAAACATTAATGGTAATAGGCATTCATTTTTTATCATGTGTTTATTATTAGTACTAATAACAATGATTGTGTGTTAATTAGATTTTGTCATTTTGTCGACAGTGTTTAAATATATAAACGTGTGTGTGTGTGTGTGTGTGTGTGTGTGTGTGTGTGTGTGTGTGTGTGTGTGTGTGTGTGTGTGTGTGTGTGTGTGTGTGTGTGTGTGTGTGTGCTCCAAATGTAAAGCAGAGTCACTAATTACACTACTCAGAGCTGTGATTCTTCTTCTCTCCCTCGTGGCAGTCACACACACACTCTTACATATGTCGCCATTTCTCACTGCACAAGTCATTAGCTGCTCATTTGAACCAGAGGAGAATTTAGTCTAGGAAAAAATGAAATAAGGAGGGTAATTGTTAAACATATAAATGTCTATATTTATGGTGCCTTCCTGTTTAATCGGTGTAGCAGTGAATAGAGAAACATATGTACTGAAGCACTCTGGGGGGTGGGGGCGGGGGGGGGGACTCAAAGGACACTTAAGGCCACAGCATTTGTGTGTAGGGCTGTTGGGAAACACTTTATCAGTGGTTTGCACATGGAGGGGAATGTTGGAAACAAGTGTGTGTTTGTGTGTGTGTGTGTGTGTGTGTGTGTGTGTGTGTGTGTGTGTGTGTGTGTGTGAGGGAGAAGGGATAGGGAAAACATCAAATAATTGCATTTAATGCAGGTGGAATGAGTTTACACGCATATTACCCTTCACGAAAACACGCACAAGGTTAACCATGCACACACATTCACATTACATAAGAACGTCCACATAGAGTTGGTGCACATACCCTACAATATACAGTACACTGTAATCTACACCATGCACATGCACACGCCATATGCGCACTGTATGTAAAAGAGGAAGAGAAATCAGTCAGCTGAGCCAAAATAAATGCACACATGGCCTCCTCATTTTCCTCCTTCACTACTAAAAATGCCTAGTTTCTGCACAGTTCCTCTGCATAATCTGTGAGATCCCTCAGGCATTAAGGCTCCTGGGTAGAATATGAAAATAGCTAATTCGGCCAATGCTGTACCGTGGCATCAAAATGCAACTTGGAGAGAAGAATGTGGAAAAAAGACACATATTCCATTGACAAGCTGCACAATTACCAGCCATGAGTTGGTAATGTAATAGTAAGAGTGTCACAAACACAGCTCTCCACTTGCCATCCATGTTAAAGAAGGTGCCAGTGCTCTGGTAAGTCAATCATTCATCAGGTTCTATTTATCTAGATCATCTCTTTGCAGTGAAAAACATATAGGTGGAAGAGATGAGAAAATGAGATGTGGTGTTGGAAGTCAAAGATGGAGGAGAGAGATTTAATAAATGTGGCCCGACATGCTGCTGAGGCATGCTAGGGGCACGGCTCATCCCTCGTCCTTGTCTAAGTGATGAGGTGATGATAATGAGGACGTAATGCAGAGAGGATAAGAGAGGGGGGATGTATGTGTCTAAAAACATGTCTCACATTTTAGGTTTTTATTTTATTTTGTATGCCATTGTCTATTTTTGCTCTGAGATTAAATTGCGGTTTTCCATCATTGAAGCTGGGGCAATGTACCAGAGCAATGCAATCTCTCCTTTTGCTCCAACTGCAATATGTGCACCAGAGAAGGTGAGGGTCATGCATAATATCCTGTCTGACTGGCTCTTTAATATCATCCTCAATGATGCTATGCAGTTTGCATGTAGGACTTAATGACTCTAAATCCAGATGTTTGTATTTCCTGCACAGTGCATTTTAATACTAATGCATTGCTTCTTAATTTTCTTTATAACCTAAATGATTGCCAGCTATAGAAAATACTGTAGCTTTAGGTCAGCGTGAAAACAGTAAAAATCGACTTGACATGACTTTTTAAATTTATATTTAGTTAAAATATAGTATATTTTATACATATAGACAGTATAGTTAAAGTTACGTATAAAATATAGTTATGGTGAGAATCTATGTTAAATAAACCACATTATGACGACAGTTCAGTTTACGGTTACAGTTGAGTTCAAGCAGAGTTCATGAAGATAAAGACGTGACAATCGTCAACTGTAAGACTCAGATTTACATTTGTAAATGCTGTCGTTCTTACTGCCTGGATATATCTTCACGGTGTGTGTAGCGCCATGACTTTAATGTGAGAGCATTGATGGTCGTTTGTGCTTTACTCTGGAACATAACCATGCGTGTCAGGGACAGGGTAACATAAACCCAGTGCAGTTTAACACACTACCATCTACACACATCTGTGTAAACACCCACATTGCGGTTAGATGGGATATTGCTGTCGGCTATCATATGCAAAAGTTGTACAAAGCATTAGATTTGCAAATACAATAAGGTTACAGCTATGCTCACTAAAAGGGCAGGCATACACAGTACGTGCGTAAGACCAGTGTATTTTTTCATTAATTCCTAAATGTTCATTATTACAAACCTGTAATATATTTAAATATCACTGTTTTTTTCCCCAGCAGTTAAAATGTTTTATGTGAAGTTTGGTGTGTAGGACAAGGTTTGTTTTAAGTACTCTGCACCCACATGTTTTCACTTATTCTGGCTCACTGCACCTCTGGTCAAGTGGACGGTGGATGGAGATGTGCGGGTAATTAAGTGTCCATTTACTCACAAGGATGATAATGGTAATTATCAAAATAATTAAACTCTCCAGTGGGGGTGTACCATAAGTGTGCAAGGGCCACTAAGTTTTATGGCTTCTGGGTAATACAAATATATATTCTTTTATATTAGGTTTGGTCTATTTTTTTATCTAAATTCAAAACTGAAACCCATAAGAACTAGTGTTGTTTTGTTCTTACAACTGTGTGGGTGAGTACAAACAGAGCTTGGCTGACGTCTCCAAGGTCTTACACATTCTACATTTTAGCACAGTTTTAATTCGCTGCAGTTTTAGTAAATTCAATATCAAGGATGAAGTAGTTCTCGAGAGTCGTGCAGCCACCAAGGAAAGCTGTAGCCGCTGTATTTGTTTTCCTTCCACTAACCTTGGGAATCCTCCGGAGTAACCAGCTCGCTGCTGTTTAGAGCGTCTCTGCAAACAAGAAGAACTTGCATCTATTCTTCTTCTGTTTGTCCAATCATGCATGCAGCATATCCAATGTGACATGTATCTTCCATTACCATAACAAGAAGCTCATATTGACTCATAGTGTTGACACTGTTTGGAGTCAACTGTGAGTCGGGCCACACTGCAGGGAAACGCGACTCGGGCACATTTCTGTTAGTTTCGTTCACCCATTATTTGGGTACCATAAAAATGGTCAGTCAGGTCTGTACAGTCAGTCTCTTTGTGTGTGTGTGTGTGTGTGTGTGTGTAAAAAAATGTGTTGTTTCAGATATTATGTGCAGACATTCACATTCCACACCACAGGAGCTTGTGGATGTGTGGCCAAATCCTCCATTTAATAGCCTTCATGTTTTTGTAATGAGGACTTACTGTGTCTGTGCAGAGTCCAAACTGAGAACATTTTAGGTCAAGGTCAAATATTTATCTTGATGCTTTATCCTAGGTATAGTATGCTGCACCATGGAGGTGTCTTACACCCTGTCCACACTAATGTGGATATTTTTCAAAACAAACTTCTTCCTCTGCATTTGATCCTCTTGTTCAAACAGGGTTTCAAGTCACTAAAACCAGGATTTTTACACACGCATACATACAGATTTTCAAAAGCTACGGTTTCTGTGTATCCACGTGTCGCGTGAGCCTTTGGGAAACAACATCACAGCTTACTTTGTGAATGCCCACGGTTGCTTTGTGTAATGAGCATGTGCCAGAAAAAGCAACAATGGGGGTTATATACCGTTTTGTTCATGTCTAGTTAGCACCGCTAGGTCCAATTACAAGTTACAGCTTAATTTACCATTACTGCTCCACATTTCAGGCATTCACAGGCATCTGCCTCGCCCAATTTCACTCGGACCACAGGCTTCTTTGCTGGTTTTTAATGGTTTGTTAATGTAGACTTTATCACTAGCCATTGGCCTGATATGCTTGTTTGAGCGTTTGTGGTTGTTTTTATGTTCTCGTCTGGACAAAAATATTTTGTAAAACAAAGGTCCTGCAGACAGAGACATTATTTGAAAAATTAGCGGTGAAAATATCAGCAGCATTGCAGAGAAGGCCTTGTTAAAGTACCATTAATGCTTTTATTTTATAGAGAGGGAGAGCGGTAACTTCACTAAAGTTATTTTCATTCGACTTTTCATGTCCAGTAAAGGTGGAAGCTAAGAGTTTCTTTCATTATTACCCTGTACATACACTATTTGCACAAAGGTGACTTTCCTGTACACCTCCATGTTAGTCTAAAATTATATTTTTCAGGGAGACATAACTTTGCATAACAGGATCCCTTTGACTTTTCAACACTGTGAGAGGGAGCCTATGCAGAATGATAACTACCTGCCTGTCTATACCGATGAGCTGCATCAGCACGGCCTTAAACTCCTCTCATTCACTGAGACGGAGACGAGAGCTCTGAGACGTCTCTCAAGACCATATCTCAAAGGCTAGTTTTGATAGCAGAGCTGGTGCTGACCTTTCTTATTATTTTATGAAAATGGCTGTGGATCCTTTGGGGGAGCTTTAGCCTGAGACCCAGCCAGTTATCGTAATCTCGAACTGCTCGCTGCACGTATTTATGTTTCAAAGCTTATTCTAGTGTTTCTCAGACTGGGCCCTTTTTTCTCATGTTTTTGGATCTAAATGATTAACAGGGACGAGAACTGTTTGGAGTTGGTCCAGTATTTAGCAAAGAAGGCTATACCTGGCAGTCTGAAAGGATGTAATACAACTGGGCATTTCTCCACATCAAAGTACATCCACACACAAGAGTCCTTGTTTTTCGGCTGTGACTGGCTCAGGCTGTTATTATTAGTGTCTGACAACTTACTGGAGATGGACAGTTTTGTCTCAGAGTGAGATCCAACAGAAAGATCCATTATAGTAAAAACCACCAAACTCTGTTGACAAAAACAGTAATTTTACAAAATGAAACAAAAATTCTAATTCTATATTTTGTTAAATTTCATTGGCAGGTTAACAGTTTTAAATTTGGCATGCTGACACTTATGCTAGTGTTCTGCTTGTATATAGACTGTATAAAAAGATGGCCCTCCTACTATCAGGAAATGAAGCCAAACGATCCCAGATACAAGGGCTGCCATCTGTGCAGGATCGATTATGGGATGGAGGAGCAGTAGCGAGGTCCTGTCGATGCACATGCACGACCAATCAGGAGTCAGTCTCAGGTGTCTATTATCCCGATTTCCTTTTTAGCGCAGAAGAGGAAAAAAAAAAATTGGGGGGCTTTTTAGTTTGGCCCAATTCACTAACATGGAGGAGGCAGGATTAGATGTCGGATGGGATGTTTTTGATTCCTTTTTGGGGAGCTGTTATGTCGTCCGTTTTATATACAGTCTATGGGTTTATCACAAAGCTGGTGAAGCTGAGTAGAATCTTCTTCTTAGTGTATTATTTTGTTCATAATGTGTCCTTGCTGGTCCGTTTTGTATGAACTGTTTATTCAGCATAGTGGCTTTTTCCAGCATTCACAGAGATGGTTGGATTTTCTGTGCGGACATATTTTTTCCAAAGGTTTTCATAAATAGGATAAAGCTGTGAGCTTTTCAGCAGACACGCAAACATTTACACCTGCTTGTTTTCAGTCCTGCTCAACATTAAAACCTGTTTCAAAATTCAGTTTTCTGATGTTTAACGTTTCATTTAATAATGTAGAGAGATTAGAAATGATTCATCCCTTCACTGTCCCATTATCTGATAATCCCCCATCAGACTCTTTATTAATTCTTGTTAATTTAAGTGATCATTTCATTTTTAAACTTTAAAAATCAATTCATTAATCTGTCCTTGTCGCTCTGTGTTAATTATTATCCTGCATTTTGTGAGGTTATCGACATTTAGCTGATTCAAATCCTCAGTTAATTGCCAAGTGGTTGTCTTGTTTTGTGCGTTCAAGGTAGAAGCAAGAAATCCCTTAACTGAGATCCTAACTACTTCAGATTGAAGACTGAAGTAGTTTTCTTCATGTGAACTATAAGGTTGTGCTCTATGGTGAAGATTTTTAATGTAGTATGGTCTTTGTTCTGCCATAATTACTCAACTGAGGGGAAAGATCACTGTTTTTGAAGAAGAGAGTGTAAAATCTGCAGCGTATTCCTGTCGATCACTATATTAATACGACCCAACTGCCGTTGTAAGGCTGCTGCATAGCTGAGGATTGAAGATGCAAATGCAAAGACGAGGCTGAGCATATTTTTAGTAAAAGTCTTGACTCCCGTGCTGCTCTATTCTGCCTCTCTTCCTCTCCGTCTTTGTTTTTTTTACCGTCATCACTAGAAACTCCCTATGGATTATGGGGTGCTGCTGAGTGTGTTAACCTACATCCCTCATTGCTTTCTGCAGACATTCACTCTCCCATTTGTGTGTGTGTGTGTGTGTGTGTGTGTGTGTGTGTGTGTGTGTGTGTGTGTGTGTGTGTGTGTGTGTGTGTGTGTGTGTGTGTGTGTGTGTGTCACCCTGTCAAACTCCCAGCAGATCCATGGCCCTCCACCCTTCCTACCATTCAATTCCTTCGCCAGTGAGAGTCAATGGAGCACAGAGCAGCTATCATTTACTGCCTACCTATGTCAACAAGCCTATACACTCACCACTAGCAATGGCAGCTCTCACACTCCATCTGCATTGCTTCAGCTCTCGCTCGCTCACACACACTTTGTGTCTTTAGCATGCCGCCTCCCTCTCAATCCCCTAATCAAAGCCGTGTAGGGACACAGATAAAGGTTTGTTTGTGCTTCCTCCCCCGAGGTCCTTAATGAAACCTGCTATTCCTTATGCCTCAGTTCTATTAGGTCTCTCAGGACGCTGACATAGATCACCCTGACACAAGCCCGTCGCAGCTTTGCAGGTAACCGTTTAGTAACAATGTAACAAGAAACAATCACCTGCCACATGGAGCAGGGAATTGTTCTCTTTGTCTTTTTCCTTCTTTCCCCATCGAGTCTCTCTTTGTGTGTCGGCCTTTGTGTGAATATGTTCCTGGTTGTGGTGAAGCCGGATGTAGACATCCTGGTCTTTTGTGTTTTTAAATGTGTTTACAAGGTCACAAGGTGCAGACACATTGATTGCATTGACCAAAAACACTCATCTATTTATCAACTAACAAGATTTTGCAAGTGCACTCGTCTGAACTGACTCTGGGGTGAAAAGAAAAATTCTAGCTTTCAGACATGAAGCAGTCTGCCCCGTTCATCAGTATTAAAGAGCAAGTAAACAGTGGAAAATGGTCTGAGTGAGTAAACAAATGTGAGTATGAGTGAGTATGGTCAAGTTTCCTCCATGGTTTAGACTTCAATGGGCTTTAGACTTTAAAGGGGAGCGCCTCACATTTTACACATCAAAGAGTGTTTATAGGTCTTGGGAAGTAACTGCCTGAAAAGAATAGAATCAAGTATTTGTGTGGTTCCAAACAGAGCTGCCGCCGAAAATCTAACAAATTGTTTCTGTTCATTTGGGCCTGAAGACAATAGGAATCTGTGGGTGTGGAGTTTTTAGTTAAGTTTGTCGACATTAAAATTGTACTTGTTGCTTCTGATGTTATGTTTTTTGAACACAATACCAGTTATATAACCGCCCCAACCTTTGCATGACTGATACAGTGTCGACACCCTTCTTGATAAACCAGGTCACTGTGTGTGCTAAACTTTGGGATGTTAAAAAATAGATTTGGCATTTTGACAATGTCAGAGCTTCACACTAAATATGAAGCTACAACCAGCAGCTGCTCAGCAAACATGAAGACCCGAAGTCCTTATTCAGGAAGTCTCTGTGCTCGACAAATATTCCCATACGGGAAACCACAAGTTTCCTTTTTTGATGTTCATAAAGTAATTTTCAGACAAAAGCTCTGTGCACGCTCCAGTGTTGTAGAAAGCTCTCGAATCTCGCCTATCCAAGTTGACATCTTCAGGACAGAGATATTTGTATTCTTCCAGTTTCTTGTCCGTCGCATGTGAGAAACATCATCAAGACGCCCACTCGCCTGCTGTAGATTTTGTGGACATTTTCTTGCTATGTCCAGAAATGGGCACATGGGCTCACTCTGACAGTTTAGTAGGGAGCTGGCAGGGAAATGTCTGGTGTTCAGTGCATGTCTGAAAGCAGCTTAATGAGCCTCAGAGATGCTGATATCCTGATTTGTTTGCTGTTGTGGCCTGTTCTTTTTTTCTTCTTATAAACTGTGCAGTATTAAAGGGCTCAGCTTCTTGACTCTCACTTTCAACAGTCCTTATGAAAACCCTTCAGTTGCTGATGCTGTTTTCATCATTTAGTGGATTTATTTTCACTTAAAGCAAACCAACAAACCAATTATTAGTGTAACGTGATGTCAGAGTCTGTACTGATGCCCCGTCTCAGGTTTCCTACACGTTTCAGTAGATTCAGTCCTAGTCCTTCCTTCTGCACATCATCTGAATAATCACAATGGATAAGAGATCCACTGATACATCCAACATATTTACCTGGAATCTTAATTTAAATCATGAGTTAGATGGTTTTACATCTGCCCAATAAATTATCAAAGTTGTGACAATAGAATTTTCAGTAAACAACAATGGTAAGATCAATTGCCTTAGGACAGAGAGAAGATTTCACTATTTATATTAATTAATCCTATAGGTATAAGAATGGCATCAATCTTCTTATCTCTCTCCAATGATGAATGTATTTTCCAGGAGTATTCATTTAAGCATTAACATTTAATTTCTTCATCATTTTCTCATTCAGCCGCTGCTCACTGCATCTCTTTGAGAAAATAAAAACATAAACCACACCGCCCGTCCTCCAGTAAGTGCCGGCCTGTCAGAATGCAGCCTACAAAGTGTTGGTTGGCTTCTTTTTTCAAGAGCAGTTCCAGGGACTAAAACCATCTGTTTGACACAGATGATAGCAGACTCTGTTTTGTCAGCCTTTTTACAGTTTGTTGGAAAATAATTATGAAGCCTGGGTGGCTGTCTGGGGGGGCGGGGGCCGGGGGGGCATCTGCTCTCTCTCCCTGTTTCAGAGTCATTGCTCTTAAAAAGACGCCCTCAGTTTTTTCAGAATCGGATCCGTGCGTCTGGAGGGTTTTTGTTGTTGTGTTGTGCAAGGTGCTGGATTGGTTTGACCCCGTACCACTGACGTGTTGATAATGTAGTATTAATTGAGTAAGTGGGGATAAAGGTCATAATACAGTACGCTCCGTGTCACTGCACCACCTGCTCTCTCCCACTCAACCGTTGCCTCCAACCACCCTCATTCAATTGTCATCGATCTGCATTCAGCTTTTCAAGGACTTCACACTGCATGTATGCCAGCCACCTTCATTGCCAGAGATCTTTAGAACAGGAATACACACACACACACACACACTTTCTCTCTCTCACACTGTACACATATGCAAAACACTTTGTATTGTGCTGCTGTAATAATAAGGACTGTTGGGAGTGGATGATGTGGGTCTGTTAAGAATGAGGGATTGTGAGTGAGTGTGTATATTACATACAGAACAGCTGCTACACATACATATGTATGTTGCATACACACACATATTACTATAGGTATTCACGTGAGTGTGAATGGTTGTTTGTCTCAATATGTTGGTCTGTGATGCACTGACGACCTGTCCAGTGTGTATCCCACCTCTCGGATTGATAAATGGAGATATCATCTAAAGTCTTTTGATAAAAACAATCTGCATGTGGTTCTGTCCCTCTGCAGTAAGAAGGGCAAAGCCTGTGGATACACAAGGAGACAATTTCATAAAGAAATAGCTTCAAATCTCATTTTCATTCCCACATCAGCGTCAGCCATGATTGTACATTTTTGGGGTTATCTGTTTTAAAAAAAATATGTTCCCCTTCTCTAGAACGCTACATCTCAGGAGCAGCTTGAGGACATTTTTTCAAAACTGACACAAACGCTCACTTGGATGTACTGATTTGAGTTTAGTGGTCAAAGTGGTAAAATGTGAAGGTCAAGAATTCATACACTAATTATGGTGAACCCTTACTTGTGCCTTCGTATTCTGCATATTACTGATGTTTTCCGGAGACTAACTGATTTTTTTAATTATGTGTTAGAGCTTGATCACACAGGTTTGTTCTGGTTAAATCAGCTTGTTTTGATTGAAAATCTGAAGCTTGTTCGACCTTTCAAAGATAGAAAGTTCTGAGCCTCCCACAAGCTTTGTTTCATTGCCAGCCAAGATACACAGGTTATTATGTATTTATTTAAGATTCTGAAAATATATATGTTTCCTACAAGTCTCTTTCATCAAGAGAAAACCAGGGCAGGATATACTTCAAGTGGTCCAGACAAGCAGGAGAGTGTGCTCAGTGTAAGGTCCCCTGGTGATTCTGGCCAGCTCTATGAACAGTGACTGCAGTGTAGTCTTATTGATTGACTCAGCCCTCCACTCGCAAAAAGTGCAATTACTGCCGAGTCATATGATTATTGTCATTCATCCCCAGTGAAAATCTGGACCGGCAGTTTCACTTGGACAGCTGGCGTTGTCCATTATTACAGTCCTGTGTCCTAACATCTGTCCTCAGTGAAAAGTAGCCAGCTCTATATTTAGCTCAGCCGTCCAGCTTTATATAGGTCAAGAATCCCATCTACACTTTCGCTGCTATACTTCAAGGCTGTCGCGTTCTTGTTGCCTGTGTAGGACCCTGGCAATTACTTTTCTCTGAACACCCCCATTCCACAGACAATGTAGAGCTTAAAGTTGATAATGTTAAATAAACTGCTGTATCTTCTGTGGGCAAAATGCAGAGCATAAACCCAAATAGTATTTTTTCCGGATCCTGCTGTGAATTTTGTAGTTTCCTAAAGTTGAAGCTAAAGCCCCTTGTGAGGGGAAAAAAGCCGGTGGTGTTTTGCATGTTTACTGTGGCTGTCATCTGTGAGGCCCCCCCCCAGAGAAAAGCGCCTGACGACCACAGTGGTGTTGCTGCTTTGAAATTTTCTGATGAACTTTCCCCACCCACAGGCTTTTAGATTCACACCTTTTGAAAAAGTATGAATTGCCCTTCGCTCGGCATTACTGTGAAAATCTCTCCTCCATTTGACAGGCAGCCAGGCGGCAGACAGAGGCCATTTTCTCGGGCCATTTTGAGTCCTTTGAGTTGTCTGACTTTGGCCATCTAACTCCCCACATCAATTACACGAGCACAGATATCACCTTTACCACTTCCACTGTGGGGACGGAGCAATCTGAGAGAGATGCTACTGACAGGAGTATTGTACAGAAGTGAGGCAGACCAGTTTGTGAAACCAAATTAAGTCCTTTCCAGACATGAGCCGCTTGAAATGCCCAGTGCCGTTTGTGCAGATATGTGCAGAGTTTGTCGCGATTCTATGAAGAACACAGCAGGAGATTGTAGGGGTTGGACGTGTTCACAATAAAACTGAAATCTGTTTCCCTTTTTAACTAAACACATTCATTCTCATTGTACTGGCTGTCAGATGTCTTTGGATAAATTATATTCATTGTTGTAGACACAACATTTCTTAAGGTGCCGAGTGTCACTGCACTTAATATTAATGTCAGTCAATCTGTAGTCATTATTTATTGAGCATTTTAACTTTTCCAGCAAAATTAAGTAAGCGTTAGCAGCTTCTACATTAAAGACTTTCCTGATCCAGTGAAAGAAATAAGGAAACGTTCCAACTTCACTATACATTTTTATTTGTAGGATCATAAGTGGACATTTTGCATAAATATGTTTGTAAAGAGAAAAGATTTTCCCTTTAGAAAAGTGGTCTCAGCCTTTTGGACCCCACTGCATGGTTCATACAGCAAAAGCCTCTAAAACCAGCAGGGTGCAGATTGTTTTTTCAAACAAATCACTCTGTATCTCCATACGTCAGAGAATGTGTTTATAAATGAGTCACTTCCTTAATAACTAATTGTTTTTTGAATTGTGCCAAATTCACAGCAGATATTTTAAGCACATTATTTTTGTCACTTTAACAAAGCCGTCAGATTAGGTGTTGTCATAAAAGAGATTCCCGGGCCAATTAGATTTTTAAAAAGATGGGCTCGCAGGCACAGAACAATCTGCAGATTTGTTTCCTTGCCAACTGCAGCAGACGGAAAGCGAGAGGGATGGTAGAGGATGGGATGTGGGGGGGGGGAGACGGGCTTCATTTTCATCCACAGCTCTCATCAAAACATTCCAAGTTAATTTGAGGTCAGTTTGTGTGCAGCCTAAAGACTCTGGAAGAAGCGTCAGAGTTTTTTAACGTCTGTCACTTTCTTTGCTTTTTGCTTTTCAGCAGAACCTGTGCAGTAAACCGTCGCCGTGGTGACGCGGCTAAATCAAATCACCTCTGCCTCCTGGAATGAGCTGGAGACGAGTTCCTCACTGACAATAATACATTCAGATTGTATTTGAATAAGTGCTGAGTTTTGATTTGGCCACAAATACGAAAAGAAATGACAATATATTTCTCCGAGGAATAAATCAATTATCCTAAAGCAGTCGCTAAAAACATCTCCTCCGTCTGTTTAACTGCAGGGTTTCATTAGTGGATTGAGGCAGAGCAATCTGAAGAGTATAGGGCCGCTGTAACCCCTAAGGTTTGCCTTGGGAGGACTATCACTGAATGTGATGCATGTTAATCTCCATTTCCTCGATTATTTGTGGGCCACTGTCGGTACACACTGATTCTTCAAAGTCAGGGTGACTTTCTTTTAGCGGGCTCCAGTCCTCTGTTGCACGGAGAAACAGAGGGGGAGACAGATGACGAGGCTGAGGAATGAGGGGGGGGACAGGAAAATGAGCGGAGGAGTAAACACTGAGACAGGTGTCTGGCAAGGGACAATGATTAGATTTATAAACCAAGCAATGATATTTTGTCTGCTTGGGGACTCCTGCAAGACATTAAGCGCTAACTGAATCTCCTAGCGTCCCACTACACGCACACTTTTCCTTTCATCTCCCTCCTCGCGCTCCCCTTCCTCCTCTCCTGTGTTTCCTCGCCTTCTCCCCTTCCTCTACTTACCACGTCTCCTTCTCTGTTTTTCCCTCGGGTAGATTTTCTTCCTCGTGGCCAACCAAGATGGATTGGTCTTGAAAGCGTCCTTTCTGCTTCGATCGCCATCTTTGCCTTTTCTCCTCCTCGGGCAGGGGTGTGTCATCCTCCCCCCCCCCCCCTCCCTCTCCAGACCATTAGCTGCCACACAACATCCAATATTTTCTCCAGCTGGAGTGGAACTGAGCACATTAGGGATGGGTCTGTTAAGGTGATCAGACTTGCTCGCGCGTTGCCCAGGGACCATTTTTCTTCATTTGAGAGTGTCTGTCTTGCTGCCAATACTATAGATTTCCTATCAGCTCCTTAATCATGGCTCCATGATTTGGAAAGTGATTGGTCTGGCTTCCTGATATGAAAACTCTAGTATAAATTCGGTGTCTGTCAGGGCACACAGGAGGCTGGTTTATTAGATGGCCATTTGAACAGTTACACGAATTGTTCCTTCCATCACCTCCATCAGGTTCCCTTCGGCGTATGCTCGGCTTTAATCTGCGCACAGACTCTTCTGCAAAATCACCACAGTGCGAGCGTGTATGTCCCAATTTCACTTTATTTTCAGCTTTATAATTTCACAACCTGCTCGAGGCTGGAAATTATCCGAGGCCCATTGAGGGGCAGTAGCCAGAGGAAACGATCATTTAAGTGAGCAGGCTTTTTTGTATTCACGAGATTAGGAGGTTAATGCCACATGTTTCTCTTTCCCTCTCCCCTTTAGGTCATCTGATGGTGTGTGTGCAGCAGGAACAGTGGTGGTGAGTCGTCTGAAGATGGGGGAGATGGAGGAGGTTGATGTGGACCACATCACCACTGACATTCCACCACAGAAGGTAAAGTACCAGGGGGACCAGACGAAGCCTGGTGCTAATGCTGGGATTAGACAGGCACTGCTCAAGTCCTCCAATGAGATTAAATTAACTGCTGTAAACCCTAATGAGGATTTACAGCATGTGTGCGCCTTATCTGTCTCGGTGAGTACATTTGTATTGTCGCGCTCTCGTATGTCGACAGGATCAAAGACAGGTCCGACCAAATTACCTTCCTGACAAACTTAACTCTGTCCCTGTTAGATTTTTTTTGTAATTCATTTGACCAAGATATTTCCTGGACGTTGTCACCGGTTGCCTTCCCTCTCCACTCTAATCTCACACAATACTTCCCGCTCAACTCGGCTCTTTAGTAACTCACATAATCAGGTGAGCGAAAAGAGGAACAAAGTGTGTGTTCTCCTGCAGAGCTTGACAGCAAACCGAGGACTGTGTCAACCGAATGGGATGCTGCTACACCAGAAATCAAGTCGTACGTACTCTGATTTCTCTCCACTTTCTTTATGGTACTAATGGAGACCGATTTGTTGAAACATTTGTGAGGCGAATGTGTGCTGTGGAGCCACTGGTAGAGTTATTAAACAGTAAAGATGGAGCTTTAATGATGTTTTTGATCCGTAAAGGAGGGAAGGTTCTGATTTTCTTTCACCACAGCAACTGCAAGGCATCATGGAGACTTGCAGCCTTTGCCTACCGTTGATTTGCTGTTGTGTGTGTTTGTGTGTTTGTGAATCACTGTCTTATATAATTGACCAACAGCTTCTACATGGCTGACTGGCTTTCAGTTCTGCCCACCCCTTTTGCTGGTTCAGGGAGGGTCCCTGCTAGGCTCCAGAGTGTCACTGACAATCTGCCCATGTTGCCTTGATGAATGTGTTGTCTTCTCTGTGTGTGTGTGTGTGTGTGTGTGTGTGTGTATGTGTGTATGTGTGCATGTCCATCTGTGTGTGTGTTTGTTATCACAGCACATTTCCCCTTGTGTGTGGTGTCTCTGTTGTGGAAGATGAGGGGAGGAAAGAGGGAAGGAATATGACAAATAGTAGGGAGGGCTGACTTGGGACACACGACGCACTTGTGGGGAAGTTCTGGTTCAGTTTACATTCGTCGTGTGCGTGTCTGTCTGTCTGAACGTACAGTGGGCGTGTGTGTTTGTGTGTCTGTTGTTCGATGGGGGGGGGGTAGGAGGCACCGGTTTCATAATTCGCTGTCATTGTTCCGGCGGCTGCTGCTCATAAATATCCCACTGACCCCTGCAAAAACAGTCAGCCGAAAGAAGAAAGAGACTCCAGTCACCTTTGATCTGATCTCTTTACATATTTGAGTCATCAAAGATCCTTCGAACACATGCTGTCCACCGCCTGCAATTAAAATGGGACTCCTTTCACAGCTGTGGCCCTCGGCTCATTGTTCATACTTTTCATTATCACAGACTTAACGTGAATTTCCCGATGCTGCAGTGTCTGTTTGTTCTGTTTAACGGTCACATTTAGTTTTGACTTTGTGTGTGAGTAATGCTGTTGGTTGGACGTCTGTTTTATTAAGCATTAGTGTTTCAAGCAGTTATTAAAAAACATTTCTGGGGACACTTACTTGACTAAAAGGACACAATACAAGAATGATGCTGTTTCTTTATTACTGTGTCTTCTAATATGCAGCATTAGCCTGAGTTTTTTTTTGTTGATGCAGTATCATGGACGCAGCCAGCTTGTGCATAATTAAAACATTCTCATTTTAAAACGAGCCTGCTGGAAGCATTAAAAAGTCAAACTGAAGCTAATATTATCTTCCTTAGCCGGCTACTGCTGATGAAATCTGCTGGTGACAGTTCTTTCAAGGGGGCAGAGTGTTGCCGGTTTGAAGTGAGAAGTCTGCTTATAACTATCTCCATGTGAATTTAAGGCCATGTTTTAAAATTATTTTAAAAGAATTTAGAGTGAAAAATCTGCCACTTGCTGTTTACAATCACAATCATATGTGGCTCATGTAGACAGTGTATGAAGACAGTGATGTGTTTTTTAAACAATAAAGCATTTAAACCTTTTCAAGTAATAACTCAAATTAAAAAGCTGATCCTGAATATGAGTATTATATGTCTCATTTAAACAAGGGGAAATGGATTTTGGATAATTGAGCTACTGATTAATTTTGATTGTTTTATAATCTTTTTTTGTTTTGAAGCTTACTGTCATTAACTGAAATGCCAATGCGTAGTAATTGGGACTAACCTTCAGCAGAGGAAGTTGCAGGATGGTGAATGTGAAAAAGACTGAAATGACAGTTATGGTTATAAATTACCAACCCACCACCCAATCAGTGAAGTCACAGCAGACGTTTTCCTCCAGCTGTCACCTGCTGTGACAACACTGATTGCGGTGAAAGCTGAAATTCTTTGAACGCTGCAACAGCAGAAAGCTGCTCCTATGGTTATAAGGGTCTAGTCTTTAAATGGAGTCATTGCAATGTGCCTTCAGTTTAGAATGTTTTTTGTAATTACCTCATTGTAGTAAGTCAAACCCAAATCAAACCAATGACAACGAATTATTGATTACACTTACACGAGACCATTCAGGCATTATATTCTGTGGTTCTGTTTGAAAATTCTGTTGTATTGTAATAATGCGAGTGGGTTTAATATTTCATACAAGAATAAAAATCTGGACCACTGAAGTTTGTCGCACAGCTCGGATCAATCCAGCTAAATTTAACTCAATACCTGCGGGAGCTGCTGACTCCAGCTCCGCTTTGCTTTAACAGACAAGGCTAATGAGGGATTTTCTAACCCAACGAAACCAGAGTGTCTGTCACATGCATATGGGTATGGTCATCTCCATTGTACCTCATACATAATAATCAACATGAAACCAAGTAAGCTCCTTAGGAAAATACTTCAGCGCTCCTGCTTGATGTTGAGTAATATTCTCTCCCTGTGTTTCTCCTTTTGTGCTTTTCCTTTCCAGTGTCCCTTGGTTTGTGATTCTGCGTCCCATGCCTGCGTCGACAGAGAAAATTACCCACTTACAGGACCAGGTATGATTCACTCTAATATCACCATTCATTGCTGAATAATATAACAATGAACACAGATATTTGCGGGGGGGGGGGAAGATTGGCAAGAACTCAGCCTTTGATGGTTTTAAAGAAAAGCTAGAAATAATCGATTAATCGTCATTGTGATGGAGAATTTGAATTCTCTTACCCACTTGGTTCTTTGTTGACTGACTGAACTCACTGAAAAGCAAAAGATGCCATTCAAGTCGCATGAGACAAATTTTGTGGCAGCACAGACATGTAGCCTTCTCCCCTGTAGAGAATGATAGAATTGTGGAGAGAAAATGAAAGACATGTAGGTACAAACGGGAAAAGACTTGAAAAGGTCACGACACCTGCTGTGTTCCAACTTCACAGCCCTTGTTCACAGGAGACTTGTGAAAGTCCTTTTTTCATACCGTGCATTAATTTGTTCCACACATCCATTTTCTCTTTTATCCAGTACCCCACCACCCAACCCCAACCCCCCCCCCCCCCCCACCCCCCGAGCCCCCCAGCAACCCCCACGCCTGTTGTCATTTTGTCATCGTCGCTTACTGTTTCTCCTGTGATTAGCTCGTGAGCTGCTGCCGTGTTTGCAGGTGCACATCTGCAGCCCGTCAAAACAAATCCCTCCCAGCAGACCCCGCCAGATTGAATAATGTAATTTAGTCTTCCGCTTTTATTACCTTTCAAAATGAGCATGCAGTGAGCGGGGAGATGGGGGGGGCGGGGGGGGGGGCCCACGCACAGTACGTCTCGGAAAGTCATTTTCTTAAGAGGTGTCAGGAAGGGAAACCGAAGCGTCTGATTGGTGGTCAGATTAGTTTGGTGGCAGGGGGGAGTTCAGGAGTTAATCCACTTCTCCGACGGAGGTGGAACTCGGCAACTGTCGCTCTTCAGATTAAAGCTGTGCTTTTACCCCCCTTCCTCTCCATATGTCCCCTGCTCCACGTTTATTTTTGCCATCCATTTCACCTCGCTCTAATCCCCATGACAACAATGTCTGAGCATCCCATTTCATTTAGATGCAATTTATATCTTTTCCAGAGGTCATTATTCCTCAACCTTAATTATCATTAATTTCATCATCAACTGGAGCATCGTTTGAAAAACAATGAGCCTCACTTCAGCTTATGAGGCTCACAGTTATTGTCCTTCAGAGGATGTCGACTCTCTGTCTGAATGAGCAGTGTTCGGGAGTAAATAAAGTTCGAAACAGTGATAGATGTGATCACAGTGGTGACGTGTAGAGGATTAGAATTGACTTTAGATGCTCAAAATAAAGCTTCATAGCAGATGCTACTAAGGTGGTCATGGTGGTTAAGTGGATACTTAAAAAAGATAAGGACAGCACTGTAACATCTTTTTCTTGGTTATTGATCAAATTCCTAATTCAGTCCATTTTCCAGTATGTGGCACTAAGCTTAATTCTTTCTGAGGATAGAAATCGCAACCCTCACCCATTAATACACGTATCGTATTTTCCCGTATCTAAGCAGTCGACTCGAAATTAACTACAGCTCTAATGTTCATGGTAATAATGTGTTGTTTCCACGTCACTTTATTAGTATTTTTGGACAAAAATGAAGGTCTACGTCTTTGAGGAATGATTTACCCTATATCAGGCTGTGGATACACATAAAATCTTATTACGAGAATCGGTTTATTGTTATATTTCCTAGGATTTATAGCTGATAACAAGCTGAGAGCATGCAATAATATAACTCATATTAGTGAAATCCTTTGCACATTGCAAATCAATGCAAAACACTTTGTTATTTCATTGTCTTGGCACATTTTTAATAAACCACTTTATTGTTTTGAGCTCAAGTGGTGGCCCAGAAATTCACTGTAAAACGAGTGCACGGAGTGGAAGCAGTTGTTAAAAACAACCTGCCAACACACTTCATGATACTGCATTCAATGTAATATCCTCTTAGTATTATGAATTTTGTTCGTAGGGCACCTCCTTAAATCCATCTGCGTTGGCGGGCATCGCTGAACTATGACACTCGAGGACAAATGACGTAGCATCACTGAGATTAATGATTCAAACGCTTCGTCCTGTGACATGAATAAAAGGACAATGTGGGGCCAGACCAGGGAGCGGTGCAGTATAAACGTTTCGGTGAAGGGAGCATTCTCTGTGCTGTTCCAAGGAGCAGAAGTGGGGCTCCCTCTTTAGAGAAAATGAAAAAGCTTTTTATTGGTACCATGCTTGTTTGAACGCCGAGAGCGAGAATGTCAGTGTTTCAGCTGCAGGGTGCTTCAGCTCCGACTTATTGAGTGACTTCCTTTCTGACTGTGGCTCTGCACACGAAAAGGAGTAATAAACAGTGTTCAAGGCGCACGGCTTTCTTGCCCTCTGCTGCCAGCATGCAGATAAGAGCCTTAGAGCTGTTTTTCATTTCCAGCCTTCGATTGCTGCTATTAGCCACTCTCTGCAAAAATGAGGAAGATGGGGCTGAATTTGAATTGGGTCTAAGAGAAGAGTTGGATGGTGGGGGTTAGCGAGCAAAGTTTCAAAATGATACAACTTTCTGTGCCTCGCTGTTGTACAATAAACAAGCAATTAAAATGGAAATAGAGGAAATAATAAGGCAAATATTAACAGGACAGGGTTTGTGTATTTCAGTCTGCCTGTCAGTTTTGCGTTGCCACTGGAGTTGAAAGAGAGAGAGAGAGAGAGAGAGAGAGAAGATGAGCAGCACCTTATCTATGGCAGACACAGTTATTGATTATAGAATTTAATTTGTGCTTCATACCTCATGTGACTCTTGAAGACAGTCAGTCTTTGGCGTCCTTGAGGTTGCCAGCCGTCAATGCTGTTTTAGATCTTGTTTCTCCCTTTTGTGAAATTGAAAAATTTCAGAGAACATGATGCTTTTTTCATTCTGTGTCCGATGATTCACTGCATCTTTCTTCCTTCCCTTTGTCTCCCTCCCCCAGTGTTCAAGAACCCGGTATGCAAAGTGTACAGATTTCAAACAATGGACAGCAAGTGGATGCTGGTGCGGGAACAAATGGAGGAGTGCACGTTGTCCTTTAGCATCCCAAGACAGCTGCTCTCACTGTACATTCAGCAGGACATGAATAGGTAAGCATCTGTGAAATCATACCGGTAAATCTTTGTGTCACTGCCAGACTTCACATTGGCGGCACAGTGGAAGAGTGGTTGGCACTGTCACCTCACAGCAAAAAGGTTCTGGGATTGAACCGTCTGACAAAAGCCCTTTCTCTGTGGAGTTTGCATGTCCTTCCCATCCTGGCGTGCGTTTCTTCCGGATACACCGGCTTTCTCCCACAGTCCAAAGACATGCAAGTTAGGGCAACTTAAGAATTGGCCGTAGGTGTGATGCTTGTTTGTCTCTATATGTCTTGCCTACGATCGACTGACCGCCTGGCCGGGATGTTCCCCGCCTCTCGCCTCATGTCAGCTGGGATTGGCAAAGAATGAAGTGATATAGATAATGGATGGATGGAGCGTTCACATTACATCACTTGTTTCCTGTCTGTGCGATGGAGGACAGCCAGAAGTTAAAAGTTAAACTCCAGCAAGCTGTTACCTCATTACATGTACAGTGTGCATATCTAACTTATACTTAAACCAATGTTAAGAGTCATTTCAAGGTTCTGCCTATATTAGTAGTTAATTATTTAGATCTTTTAAAGTCCAAGAAATAACAAACATCGTCTCTTCCACACACACATGCACACCATCTCTCAGTCCTCTCATGATACGGTGAACATTCTTTCACTGGTGCAGAACAAGATCAAATTGGTAATAACTGCAAGTGTGGGATGATACTATGGCTCCATAACATCTCGGGGCAGCAAACACTTCAGCGGTTATTAAGTCCGAACAACAACTTTTTTCAACAACAAACTTGCCCTGTTTTGATAAAGAAAAAAACATTTTACTTTCTTCATCATGTCATGAGTAACTAAGGTCTGACTTCATGCTGTGCGTAGTGCGAGATGTTTTCCAGAAAACAGAAAAAGTTAGATACTATCCTTCACTTCATTAAATGTAGAACGTGACGTCTCCTAGTTTCCTTTCTCCCTCCAACATTTTAAAACTAATCAAATGTCAAGTGCATTTCCGATTTTTCAGTTTTGCATTTTAACTAATGAAGAGTCTCATTTTGAATAGATGAGAAATATTATGGAAATCATGCATATAACTGCAATTAAGGTCCAGTCCAGTAAATACAGTAATAGAATGAGGACAGGTTAGGACAAGGACACAGGGTGATGGTGGATCACCAGTCTCAGAGTGAGCACTCGTAAGTAGATCAGAGAGTCCCTTCCCTCAGGCTCCACTAATGTTTGTCAAGACCGATCATTTCTCAAATGGCCTGTTGTCCCTGGCAACCCCTTTTCATATAAAACACACATACACACAAATGTATCCACACACACACACACAAAAATACACACACCGCTTCGGATGATTTCTTCATTGCTCATTTTAATACAAGAAATAGGCACAAAAATTTAAAGATGCAGATGAAAGCGATGCTGCACACTTTAATGAGGTTTTGAGCTGTAATCTAAATAATGTGGCTGTAATGAAACACATTAATATGGTTTTAATATCACATTTATTTCCTAAATTATAAAGAATTGTCATTTATGTGTTGAACATGGCTCATAACGCCACTGTGTTTCAAACCCTCTGGGACCTTGCAGCCCCAACGCTTGTGTAGAGTCAACTGTTTGCGACGTCTCTACATCAGGACATTTATAATTGATAGAGAAAGTTAAAACACCCTTTAATGAAAGGTGGGTGGTCCCCTGCTGGGTTCATTTTTAAATTTATCCTGAAACTAAATCCCTAGACCACAACATTGTCCCCCTTCCTCTGCTGCCCCACGGTTGTCTCTCTCTCTCCCACACACACACACACACACACACACACACACACACACATCGTTTGAACCACTGGCTGAGACAACTGCCCGTGCCGACGGTTCTTGTGGCTCGAGAGGACCATAGTCTTGGGTGTCAGGAAATTCTGGAGGCCATATGCCCTGGAGTCATCGCTTAGAGCTACACAACCTAGATAAACCTAGCATATGCAAGGAAATTGGTATTGTGTGTGTGTGTGTGTGGGGGGGGGGGGGGGGGGGGGGGGGGGGGGGTAGATTTGTCCCAGCACTGCGTTCTAAAAGCATTTTTTATTTTCCAGGGAGAGACACTTCAGCCAAAACTTAGGGCTGAAGTTACATTTTAATAGCTGGAGGAGACATGTTTGTTGTTGTGCACCTGAAGCATCACGAAGAGTTCAAGGACTCGTGCTTCACATGCAGTACCACACATAGAAACCATCACTGAGTCATTATTGATCCATGGACCAGACACGCTTTGTTATCAGTTCACCAGTCAAACAGATGAATCCGCTGACATGCTCGTCTTCTCCACACGTCCCGTCTCAGTATCTCTAACCCGACTTTCTGTTTGAATAAAAGATGATCAGCTCTGCAAACTGATCATTTCAATCATAGCTAAATTTGGAAGACAATTATAGAATATTTATTAAAAGTCTTATCTGTATATTGCAGCTCGTGAGCTCTCAGCAGGCTCCAAACCGTGACTATACCTTATACTACGTTTGTTTATTAACAGGCATGTGTCGCGTGTATCCAGCTCGGTTGTTAAGCACTTCTCCTATAATCCGCTTTAAGCGTCGTCTTTCTCCACGGTGCCTCTTCGTTTAGCTGATTCTGTCAGTCAGCTCTGCACTGATGCTAACTCTGTGTTTTTAATGATTCAGTTAGTGCTGCAAAGTTGGGAGTGCAGCGGCGGCGGATGGTGGGTGGCTACGTTTCCTTCCTCTGTGATAATCTCAGATGGCTCTTCCTTCTGTCTGATCACTTTCATGTCTACAGCCATTTTTAAATCTAACTCTGCAAACACAGAGAGCGCTGATTGTCGTACCTCCAGTAAAGATTCAGTGGTTGTGTGTGTGTCTTATAGTTGACGTTTTGACATCAGGTGTCACTGTTTGGTTCTGTGCGTTCAGGATCACATTGATGACTGAGCTTGTCGGAAAGTGCATGTGTTGTGGAAGAGAGGTTTGTTCTTCAGTCCTCTCACGCAGGTTTTATTGACCCCACACACACAAAGCCCTCTGTGATTAAATTGAAGAGGCACTATAACGCACCATGAAATAAAGGTGCCCCCACATGACAGGTCTTTGCTCTTTGGGAAATGTATTCTACTCTCTATTCTACTCGTCATCTGCACGAGGACATTTGAACACATTGTTCTACTCAAGGTTTGTACTTAAGTAAAACAAGAAAGACCAAACTGCAGCAGTTTCTGCACGTCTCCATATCAAATCCCAATTATTTCTGTATTGTAGGTTTCTCTTTGTTACCCTTACCAAGGAGGTTATGGTGTCATTGCTATTTGTCCGTTTGTCTATTTTCCTGTTGTGGAGGTGAGGGGGCTGGGAGAGCACCCTCACCTGCTATAGAGGATCAATCAGCGCAGGTGAGAGCTGTTAGCTGATTGGTCCACATGCTTAAAAGGCAGCGTCGGCGCTGCCTCAGGACTAAGAACTCAGGAAGGAACTCAGAGAGACTCAGGCTCCAGAGACTCCCAGACACTGAGTGGAGGACTGGGCTGCAAAGCCAGTCCGCTTTAAGTTTGTAGTTTGAATTTATGTTTATTTGATTAATAAAGAATGTTAAAAAGAAACACTTCTGTCTCTGGCTGTGTGTGGGAGAGCCCCGTGGCAAGGTCGAATGCCACACCTGTCTTTTAGCAGGATTGTGCAAAAACTAATGAACCAATTTTATTGTGAGGTATGAACCAAGGATGAACCCATTAACTTTTGGAGCGAATCCGATTAAGGGGGCGGATCCTTAGACTGCATATAAAGATAGATGACGTGTTTCTACTTCCTCCCTCTACCCAGAAACGAAGCTAAAACATCCCAGACCCAAGCTTTGCCATCTTGCACATTTGGAGCCAGCGTCTGCGCATTAGAGATCGGGGGAAGGAGCCACACTATCGAGATCCTCAGCTGTCAATCATGACGTTTCACAACGTTTTTATACCATCAAATAAATAGTTCAAACTAAACTTACATCAGTGCGATAACAACAACCTGAAATGACAGAAACCATCTTTTGTACTTTTACTTTGGCTCATATCCCATCCACGAACTTAGAAGAGGCGAGATTCACTGCAGCCACCAGGTGGCGAACAAGTCACTTTGACTTCACTTATCGGGAGCTGTTATGTTGTTCATCTTTATATACAGTCAATGGGACGAATATTTTGTGATTGGATGAATTTCAATATTTTGGGGAGTTTCTCAATAAATAATATGTATTTTACAGGCAGGTATTAAGGGCTAATATCTATGAACAGGTGAAATTTGGTGTGGATATGGATAATGATGCAGATTCTGTGAATAATTAAGTATTTTAGGGAGGTGATCTTTACTCAGTTACTGTTGGGTAACAAATAAACCTGCAGCTACCAATATGTAGATAAGATCATGAAGATTCCGTAAGGTACAGGTAGTTTGGACATATCTCTTATAGTTACTAGGATACCTTGAGAGTGGAGAGTGTTATTCCAAATGCTTGCAGTTAATTATAAATCAGCTCCCACACTGTTGACACTGCTGTGTTTTGATCTAGACACCTCTGTTACAAGTCACAACGAAAACCTGCGTATATAGTAACAACAAGAACTCCCACGCAGTTTAACAAGTGTAATAATCATCCATAAAGAACAGAAGTAAAGGGGATAAAGTTCCTTCAGTATTAAGATATATCAAATGTATGCCATAATATAAAAACTACTCCCCTCAGAAATGTGTTTTGCTTTCTGCTGCTCAACTTGGATGTTTGACCTTCACAGGGCAGAATGATGTATGTGGGGGGATTGACATTCGAAGACTGTTTTCACATTCATCTGTCTCCACTTAACTCAGATCTGAGATTAATGTGTTTACAAGCATAATTTTTATAGCCAAGGCTAGAGGCCGTTCATCGCCCAATGCAAAACCTACACGAGTGCGATGTGTCGTCTTGCATACTCATAGATTCTGGACTTGAGGAAGAAGATGTAGATGTTTTTTTTTTAAGAATTTTAATTAGTTAGATAAACATGTTTATATTTTACATTGCCTAAAACATGACTGGAGGGGATCTTTTAAAATATGAATTCAAACCAAATGAATTCCCCAATTTGAGTGAACAGTAGATTCAGCAGAGTTACAGCAGCCACACTGGCTCAGAACAGGTCATTTAAACTTGTAAAAATGATGATAATGAATGAAAAAATTGTTTTGCTTCTGTCTTTTCAACGATATATAAATAATATATTTTTATTCACAAACTGTTTATATGAGCACATTTATTCTCAGACTGTCTTCTGGTAGATTTAACACCAAAAGACCTTATTGACATTCTGACCCTCTTTAAAAGCATACACTTAATCAGACCATACATATTCTTATCACACTTTTCCTCAATCGCACCTTTACTCTTTTCAGACAATAGCCCTGTGATTAAGGAGGTGATGCTCTATCTCTGCATCTGCCATCCCTCTGCCTTATCGCCCTCATTTAGCAAGCAGATGTGTTTCATCTGCTATTTTATCCACTCTATTATTTACAACGGGATCATCCAGTCTGACCTCCACTCCACACTTCCAGACACACAATACCAGATCAGACACTGAGCTGCACAAATAGCAGTGGCTGAGAGGTGTAGTCAGAGGTGTTTTCGATTTTGGTGAATGACTGCAATCTGGTAAAGAGCTTTGTACTAGTGTAGGACCCTGTAACATTTCCTATATCAACCTGAAAATCAGAGAACATTGCCTCTTGATTGGTTAAAATGGCCCATTTACGTTATTAGGGACCACTCCAACCTAAGTGGTCAGAAACAATATATTTGATTGAAACCAGGGAATGTGGAGTGGTCCTGCTCAGACCTCAGCAGCAGGGAAATTTACCTCAGTGCTGTCGTCTTGACACACAAGAGTTCCAAAATCATTGAAGTGTTCAGCCCCAGGCTTCTATTAGAATCCATCAATAGAAGAGCACTGTTTGTTTTCTTTCCATCGTGGTCGTTTTTCAGATATCTAGATTTTTGTCTTTGGTTTTCATTTCATAATAATTTTTTCTTATTTACAAAAATGCAAATCTCATCCCTGGGAATTTTGCACCCAGCACCTTTTGAATAAACATACATGTATATTCACCCCTGGTCTCAGTTTAAATCCATTTACAATCAAGAATGGAGTCAAGCACAAGCCAAAAATATAAATAATGCTTCCTTCAAACAATCCGATCTCTGAACTGACAAGTGTTCCTGTGGAGCCACACGGTGCTGCGAGCGTGTTCCTGTGCTTGTTATAATCAGATGTACTTACCTCTATCTCCCAAATGCCACAAGCATAACTAACTTTCCAACACCTCCAGAACGTGTGTCGGCAGAGTCGCTCAGCATGTGGCGCCCTGAGAGGTTATTTCCAGCGGCAGATTATTTCAGAACACAAAAGAGACAAAAGATAACCATTTGTTATTAAACCCGCTAATTTCCTCTTTGCCAGGCTAGAAAAGTGGATTATATGTCATTTGCAAATGTTTTTTTTCCTCTCACTTAACTCCACAGGCGTTCACCCATACAGTAAATTTTACTTCGATTTAAGGGTTTGAAATATTCCTCCATGAGATTTCTGAGCTGAACAGAAAACACAATTTGCTTAATGCTCGTCTTGCAGCTAGTCTGCCATGCCCCCCCCCCCTAACAAAGCCAGATAATTCGAAAGCACGTTCAAAATCACCAGATCCGGTTTTCTATTTGGATCTGCTTTGTGTAATCCTGCTAACCAACAGACAAACAAACAGAGGGACGTAAACACAGCCTCCTTATTTGCTGAGGTTTTAAAAAAAAAAAACTGCTTATCAGTAATCTCTGGAGGGGAAACTGCTGCACACAATGGACACTTTGTTCACGAGTGACCTTAATTCTACTTTGATATGTCTGTGCTGCAATTTCCTGCTACTTCATCAGGTGACACGTGCGACACATTAGCTGATCTATCTTCAAAAATCTAATATCAACATCGACATGTCTGTGTAGCTCTGGTGAAAAACATGATTACATTTAAATAATTCAACCACAGCATGTTTTTCCAGAAACAATGTCCCTCTCACTGTGGATAAAGTCTATTGTTTGTTTTTTGTAAGTTCGGCCTCTCCCTCTCTCCCTCTCTCTCCCTCTCTCTCCCTCTCCCTCTCTCTCCCTCTCTCTCCCTCTCTCTCCCTCTCTCTCCCTCTCTCTCCCTCTCTCTCCCTCTCTTCCTCTCTCTGTCTCTCCCTCTCTCTGGCATCATTTCCATCGCCCTCTGCTGTGTATTGAAATACTTCAAAGTAATCTAAAAATAACTTCCTCACCTGGAGGAAACCAAGGAATCGTCTGGAGAGACGATCAGCAGCTAATGTGTTGTTATAGTGGTTGAACTACAACAAAGAATAAACTACTACATTATGCATTCAAGCAATTATGCCCGGTCTTAACAATAAGTCGAAGCAACCAGCATTTATACATGCAGCCTTTCATTTAAAGGCACACAGAATACAAAATGCATGAGGTGTAATCACAGAAAATTGGTCTCGTTATCATGAAAGTAATGCGCATGACCGTGTATTAAACCTCCTCAAACTTCGAATCACTATAATATCACTACAATTTACTTTTCAGTGATTGCTGGAGGACTGGTTTCTGAATGATATCCGTCCATTTGATGTCGCCTGTTAGATGCAAATCATGAGCCAATGAAAGAGGCCGTGCTTCTAGTAGGAAATCAGCACTCGCCCCACAAACAGACACAGACGCACACTCATGCTGGCCTCGTATTTTTCTAACCAAGCAGCTCAGAGGATTTTGGCCTTGGGCCGCAGGCACAGCTCCATGAAAGGCAACCAATCACTCCAGTGTCACCACTAAAGACCAGATGGGTTTGTCATATAAGTGATGGAGGAAAAAATGGAAGGGGCAGGGGAAGAGTTTGATAGGGCACAGTGGACAAGCGGACACCAGATACTAACCTGAGGCCTAGAAATGGGTTTGTATGGTTTGTTTGTGCAATTCCTCTCACTGGAAATTTTTTGTTGGGAAGGAAGCAGAAATGTAGATACAGCATTATGAAATTACCTTTATGACATTAATAATATGTATAATGTCTATTTTTAATAAAGTATAAATCTCTCAAAGGTCCTTCTGAACCTGTGTTTCTGTGCAGGGTGCAGGACCTGAGGGAGCTGGGGGAGCTCTCTCCTCATTGGGACAACCTAAGGAAGGAGGTGATGGCCCGGTATGGTGGAATCATCGGCTATTACCAGGAGACTTTGGCTGAGCTGGACAAGATTACCGGTATGACCTCATCCACTTCCTATTGTTGCATTCTGTATAGTGCAAGTGCCCGTCAAGCTGGATCGTGACCTTTTACGATGTCATCAGTGGCATCATCACATGGGTGCGTCTCTTTTTCCGATCTTTGCTTGATGTGACCGTGTTAACTCTGTTTTCTTTTGAATTAAGGGAGGAATCTCTGTCTCGGCCCTTTAGCTACACACCTACCAGGTCAATGAGATTATTGGTTGTTGAGAAAATTTAAATAAAGGCACAGAGATGTTTCCATTTATGAGATATGTTCCCACACATGTATTATTGCACAGGCAAACTAAGTAAATTTCCTCCTCAGATCATTAAAGCTTTCATGTTTCTGATACAATGGTGTTAGAGAACGTCCAGATTTCTGGGTTGTCCTTGGTTACATCGATTTCCTGAAGGTCTCTGTTCAGTGATGTCATACCTTGTCACACCACGAGCCCTGTGACTGGTTCAGTAGAAGTAAAACTAAATTATTTCTTCTTATCATGGTTTGTCCTTGGATGTACAGGGGAACTTTTTCAATTTCCCCAAAGAATAGAAATGAAATTGAAATGCAACATTGTGGGTACAGCTGTACTTGGACAGAGCAGAAGTAAAGCAGCTGGCCATGGTTGGCAGGTGATCGGTCTGCCAACTATGTTCTTTTCAGAAGTCAATTGAGCTGCTCATTTTTTCAGTATTGTAAGTTGTGAGAGAAGTCTCTTACTTTAAAATTGCAATACTTTAAAGACATGACATTAAAGACAATGGGTTTGTCATGTCTGTTCTGTGGCTGACCTGTTCACATGTTGATAACCGGATTGTACCATGAAAAAACTTTGTCGGCCTCAAACCTGTCCAGTTCATTGCGAAAAGAGAGAGAGGACAACATTGACTTGAGGGATAGATACTGGGTGATGTGTGTCGGATGGAAAGCTCAGTGAGAAGTTGGTTCGTTTATCTATTTGCCATCAAAGAGTTTCCATAGCAACACAGGTTTCTTTTAGTGCAAGTGAGGAGTGTGAGCCCATGTGCCCTTCTGTGCTTTATTAGATCTACTGTTTGCTGGGAAGACGTAAACTGGTACAAATGTCTGCCCCATGCAAACCGAAACATCATTCCTGCATCTCATTTACAAATACTCACTGCTCTACTTACTATGCAAATATTTTCGCAAGTATTTTGCATAATAAAATGATTCTGCAACGTTAGTTTAAAGGTGAACAAATAAAGTAATTAGGCTTTTTCTCATCTGCCCCTGAATTTCAACAAGGAAACAATGAACACATTGTACTGCCACAGGATATTAGTGATAATCAGGTGGTCAAAGTGTGCTTGTAAAAGATTTATTTGTTGTGTTTGGATTATATATCTAAAAACAGGGTGAAAGCTCTAACTTCATATGAACAGTGAAGTAGGTGCTGCCTTTATACGTACACGAGCACTTAAAGTGGCAGACTTTTATTGTGCAAAAGCTGTGAGGTGTTCATGATGCATAATCTGTCCTTTAAGGAAAAGGAGGATAGATATTAAAGTCTCTCTGCATTTGTCCATTTTCCTTTTCTTTTCTGTTATATTCTCCTCCTATGCTAAATTTAGCCTGCCTGATGAATTTGACTCTCATCCCCATAATGAGATATTTGTTTCTTCAGCTTTTTTCTTTGCTGATACGGTGCTTCTGCTGATAAGCCATAATGGCGGTGGTTAAGCCGGCCTGCTCTGACTGCTGGGTCTCTGAGGGCGGGGATACAGAGGGCGAGGGAAGTGGATAATGTGGCGTTGGTTATTATAGTTCCTGACAAGTTCCCCGTGTGGCCCAGATGCTGCAATAAAGGGAGAAGCTCTCGGCCCACTCTAATCCAGTCCTGCATTACCTTAACAGGATGACAGGCATAAACAAGCTGGGTGGGCAAACTGCTGCACATGAATTACTGATGGCTAATATGATTAGAGAAGGTGGAGAGCTGAGGGTGAAGAGCAGTGGATGAGCAGAGACGAGGCAACAGGGATTGAAAAGATAATTAAGCAAATGAAACAAACGGTGACAAATAAACAAAAAAAACATTTATTGTATGTACATACTGTACAATAGGGGGTGCATCAGTATGTTTTTACTTTCAAATGTTCATATATAATAATGATAATAGTATCTATCTTCTAAGATGGTGTGCAGGCACATAGGGACTTAGTAAATCCTTGATATACACAGGGGCTTGGTGCTGTAAATCTTTAAAAGTCATCAATAACCAGGAAGCCAGTGCAGTGAGGCTAGAATCTGTGATATGTGGTTGTTTTCTTGAAGCAGTAATAATCCCAGGAGCAGCATTTTGTACCAATTGAAGGGGATGCATAGATGCATGATATGAAAGATATGTATCCATCAATCAAATGTTATTTGTATAGCCCATATTCACAAATCACTATTTGTCTCATGGGGCTTAATGAGGTGCGACATCCTCTGTTCTTAACCCTCAACGAGAGTAAGGGAAAACTATTAACAGGGGGAAAAACGTAGAAACCTCAGAGAGAGACACGTGTGAGGATCCCTCTCCCAGGATGAACAGAAGTGCAATAGATGCCGTCTCTAACTGGAGGCATCAACAAAATAACAGTTTTTACAACATTGATCAGAAGGAACAGATTGTAACATAATACAGAAGTGTGTCAATGTTTAAAGTATTTATACGTAAGAAAATGTCTGATAGAGATGAAGGGAGCAGCAATGACAAATGAATTGAGGAGTTATTGTCAGTAATGATAGAGTATGTGAGTAGTGTTGTTGTAATCAAAGTCCACGATCAGCTGCCACCAAGAGCTAGATGTCTGGATGTCTTCTGAGAATTGTCCTTAAATAGGATTATTTGTGCATTTATGTTAATCACAGGCTGACTCTAATGCACATATCATTGAAGAAGTCTGGAGGATTTTAATGCACGAAGAAGAACCTGTAATCTGTGCACATTTCATGGGTCAGGCAGAGTTTTGCATATGTTTATCTAATTTAAATTCTATTTGTAAGAACAAAAAAAAGCAATAGAAGCTGCAGGTAGCAGAATACAAGGAGGAAGGAGAGCTGCACTCCTCTGGGAGGTTGAGATAGAGTCCCCATGTTTAGGTTCAACACAATATCCATTTTTAATGACGCGCTGACCTCAGCGAATATTTCAGATGCTCTAATAACTGTTCATGAATTAATCATCCCTTTACCCTTTGTTTATGAGCCGGCAAATTAAAGGCACATACATAATCCAGTCAGCACGGTGTTTGTTGGATCTCCGGCGATCGCTCGCACGTCAGCTTAAAGCCCAGAGCTCCACATTGTAGATTAGGGCAGTGTCATGTATCTGTGTGGTCGCCAGTACCGCTAGTTATTGTACAGATAGAGAGAAAGATGGACACGATAGCTCATTTCTTATTTTCTGTGTATTCTTCGCAGTCTCTTTCCTCCAGGTAAAGATTCAGTACTGTGTATTTTTTATTCGCTATTTTACAGGTGACAATAGTAATAAGAGAAGACCTTAAAAATACAAAGTTAACAGGAATAAATTGGATAAAACGCTCAGACATGACTGATCCCACCACTCACAGCATGTGTCCACTCCTCCTCTGTGTATACAACATATCTGAGTGTGGATTGATTCAGAAATCCTGCTGTGCTCTCAGCATCAGAGGAACACGAAGAAGGAATCCTTACCATGCTTACACAGGCCTACACTGATCTGACTGACCTGACACCTACACGCCTCCAGTGGTGCTTGTTGCACTGTGTGATCTTGTGTGTTTCTTTCTTCTCAGCTTGTTCTCAGGCACACAGGCAGAGGCCTTTAAAAGCATAGGATATCGGTTGTTGGACCCTCTGAAGGAATCAAAAGGAGCACAGAAAAGTGGCTCAGAGCAAAGAAACGACGGCAAAGATTACAAGAAGAGATGCTGGCCAGATGTTGGTCAGCACTGCTGGCACCCGGCCCCTCTGTCACACAGCCAGCCCACCTGGGCAGACAGATGGGGATCTGATACGGTTAATTCATCTAACCTACAACAATCACTAGCTCGATTAGCCTGGTCCCCCGAGCTCTGCGGCCAACGGTGAGACCCCACTGAGCAGGGATGACGGCTCAGCCACTGACTGGGATATTAGCCTTTGGAAACCGAACCGAGCACAGAAATGTGTGGAGCTGCACTGACGAGACCACTTTTATTTCTAACTGGGTGAAGAAATTTGCACAAGCAGTATAGGCCAAGATTTGTCTTTATAAGCATGTTAGCATTGTGACTGTCAGCATGTCAGCAAGCTGATATTAGCATTTAACTCAAGGACCACTGTGCCTCAGAGCTGCTAGCATGGCTGCAGACTCCTTGTCGTGTTGAGAAAATGATTACATCACTTAACCACAGGGACCTCTCACAGTGTGCATGTCTCGGCCTTGGCAGTCAACTTGTCGACATCTAGTGGACACCAGATATGCTCTTAAAACAAAGGTTTGCTTGAGACCGTATGAATTATTAAATGTCTTAATGTTTGTCTGCATTTAATATTCATTTCTACACATGGAGCTTATCTGTTGGATGTATTTATTTGATTTGTACGATATCTAACTTAAATGTGTGTTGCACTAGTTATTTAACTTAACTTTTCATCTGCAGTCCCTAGTCACAATTCAAACCCTCACATTGACAGGACAACACTAAACAAACTGGAGGATGTGTCGGTCTTCACTATAGTTACTCAACAGATTGTTCATCCTGTGTTTAGAAACAGCATCTGTTTACATTTGTGCTTGAATAAATTGCAGCAAATCTGTTGCCGCCATAGTGAGAAGACATGATTGATTTTCAGTGCTTGAAAATAATAAGCCACATCGCTGTCAGCTCCCGCTGAGTCAGAAGTGTTATCCATTTCTGAGGTAACACATTTCAGCTTGAGTGGGTCAGTGGTTTCAGCATTATGTTCAGTAATGGAGGTGCAGTGGATTTGTTTTCATGTTTGTTCAACCTGCCAAACGGTGTTAAAATCTGTGACAGGTTCCAGGTTTTCTCTTCTTATTCTGTGTGAACACAGAGCTGCTGCCACACTGCTTTGTTTCCTCTGGAGTATTTTATGATCCGTTAGGAAAGAGTCTGTGTTGAGCGCTGTTAAATTCAGCACATGTTCAGATGGACAAGCTAGAAACCATGGCTTCTTAAAGGCTGTTACATATGAGCTGCTAATAATATGACAAGTCATAATATTTAGAAGGTTTAGTTGAGACAAGACTACAGATTGGAGCTGCCTTGCGGCTGCCTCACATCTACAAACCTTCAGATTGGGGTTTGGAGTTTGGAGTCTCTGAATGTTGGTCCTCTGATGGACTGGCGAGTCATTGCATCAACATTGTTTAACTCACTTTACATATGCTCTTTAATATCTCCTGTGACTTGACACATACAAGCCGCACATTATGAAACTTGCACTGGATCAGTTCTTGTTGGTTTTGGAATTTATTTGCAACATGAGCTGAATTCCTTTGAGAGGAAATCCAAAGTCGTGTGTCTTCAGGGGATTTCATTCTAAAGTTTAAATGCCAAATTAGATTAAACTCTGTAATAAGATAAGTTTGGGGTGTTCTCTACCTGTTCTGAATACTTTCATTTAAGTGAATTATGCGTTCAACACTCCTCTGTGTCTCGGCTGTTCTTGAAAGCTTAGCCTCGTCTCAAAGAGGCTCATCAGCCCTATTTTACATATTTGAGATCGGAGCAGCCAACATGGAGAGTCAGATTGTGATTTTGAGCTTAACTGTAAGCCACAAACAAAGAGTATCGTTTGGCAGAATTTTTTAATTGGATGTTTTTTAGCTGCAGAGGGCATAAAATCCTCCGCTTAAAGGATTACTCTGCACATTAGTGGATGTTACCAGCAGCTGATTGAAAATGAGCTACTTTCCAGATTCTTGTTCGTCTCTAATTGATACATTCTCTACCTGATACATGGAGATGGGTGTTAAGTGATCGCACTCCAATGGCTTGGAGGTTCAATCACAACGCTAATTTACAGCAGAGAATAATTTGTAGTTGGTGTAATCTGTGACATTTTCTACTACAGTTCTTCTTTCTGTTGGAAAATGGCTGAATGATTGGATTTTACTAATTTGATGGTTGTACTCTTTATTCAGCATGTACTTATTAAGCGACCACAAACTGGAGGCAATTTAAATCCTCATTAGATTTTGTACTTTCCTTTTCCACATTTTACTTTGAATATTGTAGCAATAGTGTAAAGAAAAAAAAAACTCCCCATCCCTGCGATATATAATTGAATCCACACTTCGGCTACTTCAACACCCTTTAAATGGGTTTTAATTTGGTGCTTTTGTATAACATGTATCGCCGTTTGTCACAGAGTTCTTCATTTGAGAGACCTCAAGTCATTTATTTGCGCGAGGGTTTTCTTTTCATGGGGAAATCAAAGAGAACGTTTGAACATCAGCCCATTTTTTTAAATCTAATGTTTGTTAATCTACTTCTGTGTCTTTGTTCCTCTCTTCATAAGCACATTAACAGGATAATAGAGGGAAAAGCTATATAAAGCAGATGCCGAGAGCTTTTCGGTGACACAAGCGGCTATAATGGGGATGTTCCCACCTTTGAAATCTTTGCCAGCGCGGTTATGTTTCATTAGAAAATGACTGACTCAAGTCTCTTCTTTTTCAGGTCGATCATTCAAGCCAAGCTGCTGCAAAGCCCAGAAATCTCTGGAGTTCATCCCAATAAACTTGCACACGCAGAGGATGAGGGTGACGTGCCCCAGAAAAACAGGTATTATACTTCTGCCTTAGCCTCGTCTCAGACTGATTATTAGACCTGTTGTCTTTCATTTTTCCCGAAGCACCTGAACTGTTTGAGCCGAGTAGTCTGTCCACTTGTAACAGCTGCCGCAACATACGACACACACACACTTCTGTGAGCTGAGGCTGCTGTGCTTGTCTCCTTCTGTTATCTCTCTATGTCTGACTTCTCCGTCTGTCAGGGATCCTCAGCAGGCTCAGACAGGGTGCTTCGTCCTCACCCAGGCTGAAAGGTGAGAATCTGCTTGCCCGGGGAAGGATGGACAAAAAAACGCTAATGAAGCCCTTTGCGTTTTTCCAGAGAGAGAACGACCAGGCTGTCTCCTGCACTGCCGCTCTCTGGCTGGCAGAGCCTCTTATTTTCCTGGAACTGTCTCGGTGTATGAAGGCCACTAACTGCTGCCTCGCTACGTGTGCGAGTGGGCTGCATTTCCACTGTGCACTCGATGATTGATGGGAAGTTATAGACTGACAAACGTTGACATAAACTGTGGTTCTCTCAGTAAAGACATCAGGGATGACAGATGAGATAAGTCAAATCAAGTCATCATACAGTCGTGCTACGGTTTCACACTGTCAACGCAGGAAAGGTGGAAACCTCAAGATAAAACAAGCCTAGTTTGTAAATTAATTGATTGACACACTGATATTAACCCTCTGTGGCTCCAGTCCACACCTCGTCTCAGATCCAGGCGGTGATACTTTATCTGTCTGTGTGAGAACACTACACTACAACAGCAGTACCTGGAGTTACACATCTGAAGGACACACACGGACACTACACTTCCCCCTTGTCTTACATCCTCTACCCCATCCTCTATCGTTCTACAACTATAGACGATACATATAAATATGTTAATTATTTACTGAATCCACATTTTCTAAGCTACACATTGGTGGTAGCAGCAATTGAAGAAAAAAAAGCCTACCCCTTAATGAAACCACATTTAAATCTACTTGATCCTTTCACCAATTGTCCACCAATCTTTCTGTACTTTTTCTATAATCCTGCTGAGAAAAACAAACAAATAAACAAACAAACGGATGAAACGGACGGAGGTGAAAACATAAACATCAGACACTCAGTTGGCAGTTTATTAGCTACGCCTAGCTAAGACTAATGCCGATTTAGAGAGGTGTTGTCAATCTGACTGCATTTGCTGTTGAATTATACTGTATTATACTGAGAGGTCGTTTTTTATTATTTTGTCCACATAACAATAATCTCTGTGTTAAATGACAGCTAACAAGAAGGTTGCCCCAAAATGGGCTGAATAACACATTTACTGTGATTTGAAATGCACATGAAACAAATGATTGCAATCAGTCAGGCCCAGGAAACACCATCCAGCTCCTTCATGCAGCCGAGTCTCAGCTTCCAGCCGTAGTCAATTGCTCTATTGTTCCATTTGATTTTTCTGAAGTGATGCATTTCCTTGAGTTTGGCTATGCAATCCACTCGACAACAGTAAACCATTCATTTTCATTTTTTCCTATTGATCATCCAGCAAGTAAAGGATATTAGGGGTGGGGGAAAAAATCCACTATGAGCCCAGTTTTCATTTATTTTTCTAGGAACGGCTGAATTCGATCTTTAAAATGACAACTGCAAAAATATTTCCAGCCGAAAAAGCTTAGCTCAACAGAGTTGAACTGAAAGCATTGTTCTGCACTCATTTAGGTCAAGTAAAATGTTGTGGTTAAGTGTGAATTATAACCAGTCCTTCTGACTTAAGACTGTCCTCTTTGTACTCGGAACGGCTTCTGCTGCTGATTTATTTAGGGAAGGATGGCGTGAGAGGAAGAGCAGGCAAATCAAGCACAAATTGGTCATTGTGCTTCTGAAGCTCGCCATTGTATTCCAGTGCACTTCTGCTGTGGGAGAAGCAATTAAGGGAGCTTGGACATCTGAACACTCCAGGGGCCAAACGTGTGGCGGACAAGGGGCCTCGTGGCAAGGCACAGGGATAATTAACGGAAGGAGCAGTGGATAGTAGCAAAGCCCCAACATCAAACCTCGTTTGGTCCATTGTGGTGTTGTTAAGGGATTGGAAGTTGTTAGTCACATCATTCACTTCTCTGTGGCAACACTCGGAGCTTTGTTGTGTCATTAATTTAAATTTTTCAACTGCGTTTTCCTGGTTGGTGGTCCGAGCTGTGCACTGTTGCTTTCCCGGGGGTGTTCATTACCAGACCAGGCAATAAACCACACCAAAACTTTCACCAGCACATTTCCCTGAACACCCCCTGCCCCCCCTCCACTGTTTCTCTGATTAAATTGTCAGCTCCATCCATTACTCATTTAAAACCAGGCCTGTTGTAAGCGGCCCGGTGCCTGCCTCGCCGTCTGTGGAGTGTTTATTTACTTTTGATGCCAGTGTGCAAAATGGGATGAAGTGCTGTGACATTGGACGTCCTTGTGGTTCGACACGGGGGCAGCGCTGCATTAAGACCAGTAGATGGCTGGAGAGAGGACTGGTAATAAAACAATAAATGCACAACATGAGTCAACCACAACAATGCACGACTAAAAGCAAATACACTGGTGAAGTGCAGAATGATGTCATGCTTCTAGTGTGCTTTCAGCTGGTATATCTGTTGTGCATAAAACCATTTGTGTGTGTGTTTAAGTATGGTGTTCAGCCTCACATAAATTAAACACTTTAACCTAAACCACAAAATACTTGTGCATAAAGAAATATAATAATATTCAAACATATCCATATAAAACCACTTTAAAGACATTCTAAAAGTAACAAGTCTATAATAGAAGAAATCAGATCCCTCCATGTTCTAGAGAATAAATTCCAAGGATGGATACAAAAATTATAACTCATAATTGCATAATGTAACATGGCACAAACACACAGTGCTGCATTATCATATTCATTTATCATATGTAAATAACAACATACGATACTTTCACTTCATCTCTTTTAAAACGTACTCCTATCCGAAGGGCTTTTACTTGATTTATTTTCTATCCTTTTCTTTTGCCATTAATTTGGGTTGATATTACATTATTTTCTTTGTTGTCTTTGATTTTAGATTTTGTATTCTTTTGTCTTTGATTTTAAATGTTGTTTTATTTTGCTTGTTTTCTTGTTTTTATTTGTCCTCTTAGTGAAGCAGATGTTTTAAATGGTACTATACATAGTTGTTAGTATTAGTACATCAAAGGAATTTTTGAAAGTGAATCTTTTTTTCCAAAATTACAAATTGAGATTCAGTCTATTTAAAATTGTAAATATTGACTTTTACATAGATATTTTACTTTAATCACATTATTCTCACCTCAAGGTCGTCCATTGCCGTCAGTGTTTTCAAGGTGTCGTATTATCCATGTCTGTATCCAAAATGTTATCGACTCTGTTTTCTGTCTTTGCAGATGCATTCTATGACATTGTCACTGTCGGTGCCCCTGCAGCCCATTTCCAGGGCTTCAAGTGTGGTGGTCTGCAGCGTCTGCTCAGCAGATATGAAGCAGAGAAAAAGAGGTAGGTGGAAAAGCACCTTGCAAACCTTCACAGCATGAGGACGTGGTGTTTAGAAGGAATGGGGGATTTAATACAGCACACATGCTGAGGTGGAAACAGGCTTGTATTGACAGAAGAATTTAACTTGCCTATAATTGATAGTGACAGACAAATTTGTCCCTGGCCAATGGACTTGAATTTCCAAGCTTTATACAGTTACTTACAGCCGAGCCGTGCTGAATTTAGAATTGAACTCCTCTGCGTCTGACAGCTCAATTTGACTGGAGGCAACAGGCATGATGGAAAAGGTTTGCCGAGTTCTCCTGCTCTGGTTGTTTCCCTGGCAATCTTTCCCTACTCCCTCCTCAAGTTGTAAGTTAACTAGATGTACAAGATGTGTGGAGAGCACCTGGATAACAATCTATAATCTGTGACTGTCAAATGAATCCGCAATAAGCAATAAGCTGCTGTTCGGATGCAACAGGCACTAAGAAATACGAGCACATTACTCCTTTACTCGCCAACCTGCACCGGTTGCCTTGATTTCAAAATTCCACTCATCAATTTCAAAGCAAAAAATGTCCTCAATTCAAACGACATCAAGGACGTATCACTCTCCTCTGTGCCTGGGTGTTCATTTAGATCAGTGAATGTAGCTCTGCTGGTTACTCACAGATCATAGCTGGTGACTGAGGGCGACCAGAGACTGAAACTGTGGAACAGCTTAACTTATTGAGGCCAGACAGGCAACACTGTTTGTCTTTAAAATCTCTAATTGCAACATTTTTAATTACAAAGCTTTGAAGAATGTTTGATACAGATGTTAGATCATGTACTGATTATCTTTCTCTTGTTTTAACTACTAAATGAAAAGTAAATCAATTAGCTTACTAGTCTACGAGGCTTCCTCCCTAGATTCAAACAGTCTGGTTAATTGGATATTGACCGTAGGTGATAAATGTGAGTGTCTACATGTTGGCACTGTGATACAGTTCACTGGTGGCCTGTCCCGGATGCACCCCCGCCTCTCGCCCAGTATCAACAATGACCCCCCGCGACCCTCCAAGGATAAGCAGTACAGATGAATGAATTGGCATTTTTTTAATTATATATTATTATTTATAAATATTTATAAAGGAGTCATTAAGCTAAAAATAATAATAATTCACAGAACAGAACAATTATTGGGTAATATAAGTCTTAGCCCTGCTCAGACCAAACTAGTCAGTGTACACACACACACACAGGTGCAGTAACACAAAGTGCACAGTGCAGCAGTGCCTCCATATGACTTCATCAAACCTGAGATCAACTGTATCCTCTACATTTTGCTGTCTTTCCTATTTTTGGATACAGGATTGACGTATATGTCACTGGAGTTCAGTATGTGGTCACTTGAGTGATGCCAGAAGAAATGAAGGGTGATATTTTTTTTTACCAAAGCTCCCCATAGAGTGCAAAGTCATTACAGACCATGCCAGATCCAATTAGTTACAGAGTTTGCAGCTCAAGAAAGAGGAGAAGATGAAGAGGGGCCGAGGTGTGACTATAAAATGGATAAATTGATGGGAAAATAGTTGGGGGGTCCTGTGCTGATAATAAAAACAATGACAGGACTTCTTTACGCAAAAGTGCACAAGTGAATTTGCCGAAGATGGTCAGTTTTATCTGCTAGCGTGAGCTGTGATAAGGTTAGTGTATTTTTTGAGAGTCCACTGAAGTGAAATCATTTCCTCTGAATGAAAGATTAGACTTCAGAAAGAATTCACTGGGGAGACAGGGCTTTTTGTTTCATATTTGACTTAGCTAATCACTCACTGTAGCTTAAATTTTCCAATTTTCCGCCTGGCTAACTGACTACTGCCCGCGCTGAGCCTTATCCATGTTTGACCTGGAATGCAGTCGTTTGTCAGTCATAGTCAGAAATAGAAATAAACTGGGGTTTCTCTGTGAATTCAGAGTGGCCATTGTCATAAAGGCGTGTGTTTACTTTCAATTACGCTCAATGGTTTAATTTGCTTTTTATTACAAATGCACCAAACGTTTGACCAAATATTTAGCCTGAAACGACCTGATGGGTTTTTTCCTTTTTCATTATGTGTGAATGTGAAGTGCTTTAGTCATGTGTCCAAGTCCAGCTGAGAGTCGCCTAATTGCATTGCAAGTCAGCCTATTTCAGCACTGCAAAGATTCTCTCTCTCTCACACACACACACACACACACACACACACACACACACACACACACACACACACACACGCTCATACTTCTCCCTGTTTGCCTCCTCGCCTTTCAGAAGCAACCTTTTGTAATCACATTTGATTAAAAAGGGAACAATCGGCAAGATGTGAGACTTGGCCATTCAATGCGATATTAATTTTATCGAAGAGAAGATGGAAAAGGATTGGGGAAGGAGAAAAAAAGCAAACCTGAGCACAGAGGTGTTACTGGGAGGGCAATAAAAGAGCCATTCGTCTTTGTTCCCTGGACACGAGGAGAGACGGAGGAGGGTTCTTTCCAGATCCATTAAAAACCTGCATTGGCCAAACTTGGCAATGACCAGAGTATGCAATGTAGTTTGTCTCTCAGGATGGGCCAGGAAAGGGTTTAATCAATAGCTACACTTAGTATTCCTCCAGATACCCTGCACATGTACACACAGGGCAAGAGCATTTATCTTTCATTAATGCGTACAGTCCCACTTAAATGGCGGTTTTAAAAGTCACTGGATTTTTATCCGTTTTTAATTGAACCCTATAGACATAGCTGTGGATTTGCTGAGGTGGTCTAATCTTTCATTAACAGCCTCTGCTGAATTATTTAGTTAATCTGCAGAACGATGCAACACACTTTTTGGAGACAGATTTTATGGAACTTCAACCTCGTCCCTTTTTTCTTTTTTTTCAAACCTTAATGGATGGTGTGTGCGCGTCTGTGAGAAGAAGATATAGCATGTTTTTGGACTTGTGTAGAGTTTTCTAGCACAATGTTGCACAGCTTTATAGGGGAGCTGTATTCAAATGGTGCAGAAGCTGTGCAGCAGAGTTGCTCTCTGCATGTGTCTTTGAATTCTGCACAGAGAGGAAGGACTCACTGTCATTTGGCCAGGCCTCCTGGTCAAGCTGGACCGCCGGATGACACATTTCTGAGACACAGAGTGGTTTAAACTACATCCCACACATTTAATAGAGTCTCTTGGGGCCGATGTTCAGATTTAATGTGACTCGCAGCGTGTTGTCCAACAAAATAACTTTCTCCCAGTTCTACTGTGTGTGTTTTAGGGGCTAAACATTGGCACTGGCTGGGACTCTATGCTAATGGGAAACAGCTTGTTAGTAGTTTTTGCCTTCTCTGGAATCAGCCTGCTTCAGGATCTGTGGATGATGAAGAGGGATGCTGGCAGCAGCCTTGAGGCTTATCTGGTCTCAGATCAGGGTTTCAAGCCTGTGTCTGAATCACTGAGGAAAGCATTGGCTGTTTTACTGAGAGCTGACGTGAGACCCAGTAGACGAATCAACAAAAGATGGGAATTGCCATTTAACAAAAATCTGGTTTAAGATCAGATCTTCCAGCGTGGTTCTATGTATAAACTGTATCTTTCTGCTGTGTCTGTGTGGCAGTGACCTGGTGTGAAAACTATGATTAGAGTGTGCTGTCTAAATGAAGAAGGAGGCTTTGGCAGTCACCTGCAGTGCTGCAGGGCTCTCTGCTGACGTAGCTGCATTTTACTCCTGCTGGCTGTCAGCAGCAGGCCACAAGCTCTTCATTAATTTCTTCTCCACTATTAATTAGCCATGCGCTGGAGATGTCGGCTTAATTAGGCCGCTGGGCCCAGCAATTTTCCCCCTGTCATTACTGTTATAACCAATTTCTATTGATCATTTAGGAAAAGCTAGGACAAAGTTCAGCCTGGACACACTCGTTTCACTGGAGTCTCCTCCTAGACTTACCTGATTAAGCTGTGCACATGGATGGATCCTTTTTCTGGGGGATCCAGTGTTTGAAACTTGAAATATAATAAGATGACGACTGATAATGGCGTGAATCAAAGTGCAGACGCAAGGTGCAGTCAGGTGCATCTTGTGTAGAGGGAGCGGCGGCGCACCTTCTGTGTTTTTATGGCCAGAGGCACACGATGCACTTGGGGCGCAAACAGAAACGAGGTGGGATTAAGAAGAATCCATTATCATACATTATCAGCGAGTGTGTTGGAGTCTGGCAGCAGTTCTTCCTAAAAGCATTTCTCTCCCAACAATGATGTACTGGCACCATGTAATGGAGTCTGGAGGAGCTTCACCTAAAAGGAAAGTAATACCCTCTCACAAGAGTTGCAACTGAAAATACAGTGTCAGCCAAAAAATGACTCTACGGTCAGATAAATTGAAATATTGCTTCTGATCATGAAAATCCAGTGGCCTCCATTGTTTCTGTCAGCGGCTGCATTCAATTAGCTCACATGCAGCCGAAATGTCACCGCTGCCAAGGCCTTCACACGTCTGTGCAAACGGAAAATTACTGTAATGAAACTGGACGTCAGCCACAAATGCAGTTACTGGAGTTTTTATAAGAAGTAGATTTTTTCAACCACACCCCCCTAAATTGAACCAGCACATTTATATGACCGGTCATGATTCCACTGCACGGCTTCACATCCCAGCCATGTTTCCTCTCTGCGCCGCTCTGCATGTAGATCTGAAACATGTGTAACTGAAGTTTGACAACGTGACACTTTCAGATGGAAAACAAACCTGACACATGCAGATGGTTCAATGGGGAGTTGATCAGCTCAAAGCGGAGACCTGCATCCTGGCATTAGTAGCATAACTGGAGTCTAATTTCTGTGTGTGTGTAATTAGATGTGTCTGCAGGTTATATTTTATGATGGAAAAACAGGCAAGAAAAACATGAATAGAAAGAGTTTGCGTTTTTTAAAAATATGAAGCCTGTAGAGCGCACTGAGGAAGCAGGTGGCGGTGGTTAGATGTTGGTGGCTATTTACAGGGATAATGAGTCCTAATATATAATTTATATATACTGCGTAATGGAGTCTGCACACAAGGCTCTTTCATCAACTGTAGCTCTAACTTGAGAGTCGACCTAAACACGATTTGTGGGCACATTATAAAGAGCTCGACTCGTGGTGTGTGTGCGTACATGTACATGTTGGATCATTGGTCTTTATCCGGCAGTGAAATTGAGCCTGTGCATCACTTGTCGATGGTTAAAACTCTCAGAGGACAAACTTAGCAGTCTGATGTGATGTTCCTTAGTTTGTCCTTTTAGGGGGAAACATCAAACCAATTCACTTGTAATTCTCTTCTGCTCCATTGTATGGAAATGTAAAACTATGAGTCTCTCAGGGCTGTAGACACACAGTAGATAAATATTCACAAACAACACGCAGATGTAAAATTGCCTCACATTCATATTATGAATATCAGTAAACATTCATATACTGTGTACATCAGTTGTGCACAATAAAAACCAAAGCATCGCCTCATGCAATAAGAGAGAATTCCCAATGCCACTACAAGTGCCGTTATTAGGAGCCTCTGCGTCAGCAAACTTCGATTCTGAGTACAAAGAGCCATTAAACCCTTTATTGTCTTTTCAAAGTTTTTTATTTTTTATTTTCTTTGTGATTATTATAGATAATATCGCACTAGAAGGCAAACAAAACCAACACATTACACTCAGAATTGTCTGATCGATTGGCAACTGCATACGAACAAAGTGTGTAAGTAGTGTTTCCAGATTGCAACGTTGAAACGTGTGTCTGTTTTCAAACTTCAAACAGTGAAGAAGAAAAGAAGTGAAGGAGGGATTTTATGAATTCAGGTGTGATGCGAGTCCGTTTTAGACCTTGACAGATTGGGATGACTTTCTACTTGTGTACTTATTTATTAATAGATGAAGAAGCAATTTCTGACTTTTCAATCACATCCTGTCTTTCACATCCTCAATAAAACATTAATATTTTAGCTCCAGGTGACATTCATTCCAGCACTGTTGGTATTGGTTTTATATTCTGCGTTTTTTAGTTTTTTTTTTGTCCAGCCCCTTGTTTTATTGGCATCATGTTTTTAAAAACTTGGCACTGAGCACTCCCCATTTGCATACGGGATGGGGATGCCAAGGTTGAAATGACAAGCAGATCCTTGGGTGCAACATCAGCTTTTGTTTTTCACACATTTGTGCTGTTTTACCTTTGCGCGGTTCGCCGTCTCGGTTGACCCTGTTTCGACTGACAGCATTGCTGATGAGGCAATTAAAGTTCCTCGCCGTAGCCAGCCTTAGCGGGGATCAATTCTGTCCTCTAGCATCAGGTGGCAGGTCCCTGCATTCATTATTGCCTGCATAGTCTCCCTAATGGGATTGGATTTGTACTTATGAGTCAACAGGGCTGTTATTGAATCTCAGTTGCCGAAGCAATTCCCCTCTTCCAACAACTTCTTCTTCTTCTTTGCCTCGAATTCTGGAGTATCTCCATTGTTGCGGTCCTGGAGGATTTTCTTCTTCCTCTTTAGTTCTGCATAATGTAGTTGGACGAATGTAAGCTCACAGGGAATTAAAGACTTCACTTTGCTGCGGTAGATTATTTAATTTTGGACTGCGCTGTGGTTTAGTATTTGAAGATGTATGGTTTTGGAAGGTGTGATAAAAGAGGTTTAACAGGTAGAAATATTGGTGTTCTGTGCCGCGTATCGAGCGCTGTTTGCCCCGTGTCTCCCTCTCACTTAGTGATTCCTTTCATTCGCTCTGAGCTTGTGGGTGGTCGTCCTCCAGGGGTCTCATTAGCTGTAATGACAAGGCCAAGATTTGAAAGTTAGCCAGTCAAAGACATAGTTAGTGGCTTGTACCGTCTACGCCTAATTTCTAAAGACCTTCAGATTTTCACACTTATTGATACATCAGGTGGAGCTGTTCCCCACCGGACGACTTCTAAAGAAGCTCTTTCTCTCCCTCCCTGCAAAATATTCAGAGCACTACAGAGTACTGTATAATGCCAGCCTTTTGTGTGTGCCCCTCTCTTCCTCTGTCTCTCTCTCTCTCAGTGTCTCTCTCTGTCTTATGTCAATTATGCCTTAGGATCTGGCTCTGGGGTCTGGCCTACATAGAGGCTTGTGGAGTTGACTCTAAACTACCTGGGAGGCTTGCAAATGACTGCCTCGCTCCACGCTACGTCTGATGGCAGGAAGTCGGCGGAAACTCATTGAAAGTCACTGGAACTTTACCCGTGGAGAATGTTTGATTGGAGGGATTTGCCCCCGGAACCTAGAAAGTGACAAAAGGTGTTTTTGTCTGGGATTAAATGGCCCCCCCTCCGAACGAGGAAGGGATTAAAAATTCATAAGGGGGAAAATAATGGATTGGCGTTGGACTGCAGGACCAATTTAACAGTTCACACAGAGCAACTGGAAAGCGCTGCTGCTGGACATTTTCAAAGCAGCAGAGAAATGAAAGTTATCCAGCATAATGTAATGTTTATAGTCAGGAGAGTTCCGTTATTCACCTGTGCGTCAATACTCAATCTCAACACCTTGAGTTTCCCTTTTTGAATACCTCTTTAGAAAATGTTTTTGATTTGAAAAGACTTGATTTAAAGCTTTTCTACTTCTGTTATTAACATGTTTTTTTTATTGGTTCCTTTCTTCAAGACCCAGGGCCACGATTCCTATTTCTATGTAATCAGGTTCTGAGTCTGATTTATACCTATGATGCAAGTTTAGAGAGCTGTTCAACTGTTCAAAGTTAGGTGAAGCTCGACTTGAAACTGGAGAATCCGTTGTCATTGCTGTGGTCGTGATTGGCAACGTCATTTGAGTTGATGAGTCCCAGCCGCAGCTACTGCAGAGCACTGGTTGACTGTTAAAATGGCACCAAACCCAACACTGTACGCCCTTGAGCCCTTAACAATACACATGCCAAGTGTGAAGCCAATAAGATGAACGGCTCTCAAGATATGAGAGTCACAGACAGAGAGAGATTTCTGGAAGTATTTGATAGATTCGATTCATTAGATTAGATAGATTACACCTCAAAGAAAATACCATTTTGCATTCCTTTGTTTCTCGGCCTCCAGATGCTGCAGTGTCGCTTGTAACTTGTCTGACATCAAATAAATATCTTCCTACTTTCCTAGTTTTGGCACGTGCCTGAAGAAAGTGGACACTGAGCAAAAACAAAACGAATGGGCAGAGTTTCTATCCATTACAGCTACAATTCCATTAGAAACAACTGTGTCCCAGTCGGGCCACTTTCATTTCTACTCTTAAAAGTGATACACAGCCCTGCATCCAGCCCATGGCCGTGCAGCCGTGGCGAAATCTGTCAAATCTGAATCGATGTTTTCTTTTCTTTTCCCGCCTCACAGCTTCAGCACTGCCTACCAGTGTATCTACTACTCACCAGAGCACACAGCCAAAGCTCAGGAGGTACTCAGCACCGTGAGCCTCCTCCAGCCCCTCATCACGAGCTCAGCGGACCAGCTCCTCCAGGCTGCCCAGGAGCGCTCTTCAACTGGACTAAAGGATGTGCTCAAGAAGCTTTCTGACAAGGTGAGGCAGCCCCCAATCCTCCAGCCCTACTCCCTTCCATTGGAACTGTCCATTTATTTCCTACTTTGTTGAAAGACACCACTTTTATTCCTGGACACAAAACCAAACACTGAAAGGTTATACCTCAGCCCGAAAAGCCTTTTAGTTTAAGTGTAATTAAACTTATATTCATCCAAATACAACTTACTTATTTGCGTAGGTGTTCTGCATTACTGTTGAGGTGGATGTATTGTTTTAAATTTCAGACTAAAGGTTTACCTCCCAAAGGAGTTACTGTGAGAGAGTGATTTGGTACCAGCTCTGGTAAAATCCCTGCAAAATTAATAAACTCTAAATAACTTAACAACCTTTAAACCAAGGAGTTGTTTTGATACAGTCGCACACACACACTGAACAGACAACGCCAGGAAAAAACCCGTAACTCATCATAAAAACACCAAACTAACAAAAGTGAATAGCAGCATGGACGTTTATGGCGTCGAGGCGTGTTTATCAGTATAATTAATGAATTACATCTGGTGCTGTCAGATTGCAATCTGCTGTGGGAGAGATTGTTTTGTTTTTTTTGCCACAGTGGAATACAGCCCAATCAGTCCGCTTAATTGGTACATTCACTCTGTCACCACTTCCTCTCAACGATGATTAGACACACACACGTCGGCCAAGTAAACCCCTGGCCTGGTCAGCACGAGCAGTGCTGCTCTCTGATTAAAATCAGTTTTTTGGATGTGTGGAGGTGAGCTGATGTTCAATGTCATCACTCCTTCAAACTCCGAAGCCTCCAAATCATCAACAGCTTCTCATGATGTATGTCAGTATTTCCTCCTGCACATCTGCTCGTCTGTCACAGAAATCATCTTTTTTTTTATAGACACACACACAAATTACCTGTGTCTGCACACACACACACACACACACACACACACACACACACACACACACACTTGATAACTTGTTCGCACATATACACACCTGTTTACATACATTGTGTAACTACATGATCGAATACACTGACTTCATCAATAGTTTCACCACGTTGACAGTGTTACGCTGCAGTCAAACAAACATGTCGTTAAGAAAAGTATCAGAAAAGCACACACATCAAAACAGGACAAAAACCAGAAGACAAGAAATGTCCACACACCAGGTTGATCCTCCTACAACCAAACGTCATCAGACATCTGAAGAAGGGTCTTTGCCCAAAACTCCTCCTTAAAAGGTCTGAGGGAGCATCAATTGGTGTGCGGACCTTTCTCGTCCTCTAGCTACGTAGAATTACACCCTGCGTGACATTTGAAAATATAAATGAACGAACACAAGTAGTTAAAAGATGATCCATCTACATGTTTATAACGAGAGTCACATCAGTCCTTTAAGCTGCTCTGAGCTATTCCTTTAACCATCTGCACAGCATTCACCACCTTCTGTCTATATACCCACACTAAAGAAAAACTAACTCCACACTCACTCCCATGGTTTTTATTAGGGATGCACCGATATGGAAATTCTTGGCCGATACCGATATTTAAAACAACAATCTAGCCGATAGCCGATACCAATACCGATATTTGTTTATTACTTGAATAATATGAAAAACAGAAAAAGTGACAAGTGTAACTTTAGATGCCATGTTGAAATCCTTGGTGGTATTACCCCCTCTTGAAATGTCGGCTGAACATGTCTTGCAAATTGCTAAACGGCGATCTTTCTCTGAGACAGTGAAGAAATCCCACACAGCCGACGCTGCCGACATTGTCTCTGCTGTTTGTATGTAGTACCTGTTGCACATGTGCACACCGGACCCGCATTTCTCCGCGCCGGTCAGCCCGCGATTCTCCGCTTGTTGTTGTATGTAACCCGTTCAATGTCGGGTGTCGGGGGTAAATGACGTATTCTCCAAGCAAGCCTTTAGCCCCCCCCTCTCTCTCTTTTTATCTATATGACTGCTTGTGTGGCTGTAGTGGATGGGCAGAGGGGGACATTTAATTATGTGTTTGGGAAAATTGGGAAAATTAAAACTCCAGGACAACAGAAGGGGAATACAAAGTATGGGATGCATATTTGATCATTTATATCATATAAAATATGTCATTTATATCGTTTAAAATCATTTTTCAGTGTTTCCTGGCGCGATACGCTCGCTCGCACGCCGAAACCATCGGTGAAGGGCGCTGGCGCGGCGTGGCCCATCGCAGCCCATGTGAACCGCACAAAGGTTTAACAGGGGGGGTGGATGGGAGGCGCCTGGCTTTCCTTGGTGCTGCGCTGCGCGGCGCGGCGCTTCAGCGCCCGGTGTAAACCCGGCGTCAGTGTACCATAATCTGGATGCCAGATTGGCAGGCTGCAGAAAACATACCAATGAACATCGGCCAATGTTATCAGTGAAAGTCAAGTTTATTACCGATACGCCGATAGCAGTAAACGAGGCGAATATCGGCCGCTACCGATATACGGCCGATACATCGGTGCACCACTAGTTTTTATCCATCTTACAGAAATGTAAGTAAAGGTGGATGCATTTGTGAGTGGGTCTCTGCTGTGTGAAGTTTGAAGACAGTGAGTCACACCTTCAGAGAATATTAGGTGGATTTAAGAACCTGTTTTTTTTTTATCAAGTACTCGCTGCCTCTGACTTTCTCTGCTCAGACCACCTTTCTTAAGGCCAATCAATATTTCACTCCAGAACACTCTCAATGGGCACATTCTGACTGCAGATGTGCTGCAGCTTCTCTATATATGAGGATGATTCTGTTGATGATAATAATAATATCTCTACTGATGATAATCACAGTGAAAATGGGATGTGCACGCAACTCCCCTCCCTCCAGCTGCGTTGTAGCACAAGTTATATGTCTCTAACATATCAGTTACCTGCAAAGAGCTGCGGGTTTGATCGTCTCTGCACGATCATGCTGAATGATGTGTTGCACAGAGCGGTCACACACACAAGTGAGTGAGTGTCGTCACGGCCAAGTGATGTTCTAACATGCTCTCTCCATTCAGCCTCCGTTCACCTCGTCTGTTAAGTTAGTATTTTTTTCTCAGCCGAAATTTGTTCTTCCCTCAGGACAAAACCATTCAAAAACATTCGGGGTGAATAAATTCTTACTATTTTCCTCGTTTTTTTAAGATCAAACCTAACTTGTGTTTTTTTCGCAGTCAGAGTCCACAGAGGCGTTCTCTGACTTGCACTTGTGCTCAGTCAGGATCACATCGGCAGACATGTTGAAGAAAGACTAGCAACGGAATCTCTCCCAAGAGATTTCCGAGCATGTCAGATCTCTCAAACAGGAAGGTGTGGAGGAGCAGCACCGAGGAGCCGTTTTTTGCACTTGGAGAGGCAGGGTTGCTTTGGTTTAGCCTTGATAAGAAAATGAAGCTGCGATGCTTTTCTCTTTTGCCCAAAGGAGAGCACCGCTGATATTTCACTTTAAACACAATATCTATTTGGATCCTGCAACACAGGATATCATGCACCTTCCCTCCAGATCCTTCTGACTGAATATTTAGAAATATAACAGAGGCAAGAAACTTCACCTGATTTCTAATGTAATCAGTTCACTTTTATCCTCAACAGAAATGCATGAATAGCATTTTGTCTGGGAATAAGCTCACCAGTATGAAAAGTTATCGTATGAGCACAGGCGGTGTCAGATATGACCCTGTGGTTAAGAAGTGCAAATATGACCCAGATTGTTTTAAATACATCGTGTGTCTTTTTTCACTCATCTCAGGAAAATATAATGAATAATACATGGTCTCGTAGATTGCAAATTAACATTGAGGTCAGATAAGCAGAGTTCAATTTGAATATGAATTTACATTTTGAAGTGTTTTGGTTGCTCAATCAAGCGTGGCTCTTTTTTTATTACTCTTTTTTTTTTTTTTTTCATCTTTAAAATATTTCAAAAATCTTTCTATACATATGCTTGAATGACAGAACATTGTCCCAGCAGAAATTCCTTTTCGCATGTAATTTCACATTTCCTCTTATCCATAGATTTTAGCTCTCACATCTTTGACTTAAGTAATGGAACTCATTTGTACAATGCAATGCAATTCAAATGGATATGAATGAGATACAATGGTGTTTTAAGTGTAGCCGTCGTCCGCTTTCTCTGCTTAAACATTCTTCAAATGACCCGTTCAGTTGGTAACAGTCCAGTCAGGAGCAGAGGATTTTGACCAGTGATTGTGTTGTTGTTTTTGTTTTTTTTAAATGACTGTTGGCGTCATATGATGAACGCCGTGTCTCTCAAAGCAAGTCGGCAGTTTATTCTCAGTAAAAGTTCAAACTAATGAAAAGTGGTCTAAGTACCAGAAGTACAGAACCGTCATAAAGTGAATAACCATGGAACTCATTGATGTGAAGGGTCTCTAAGCACAAGCACATATGAAGGCCGGAGACGAGGGGTTATGATGACTCAGAGTGTGGACGTAGAGTTAATCTGAGCGATTGTAGAGGTTTTCAGTCACATTCAGGGGATTCTGTGACACTGTGTGTTCAAAGTGAAGAGACTGAGTCATCATCTTAACAGTTTTACATCAGTGGCTGTTATCACATGATCTGCCCTCGGTGATGATGAAACGAGTGATTACTTCCAGTGAGTGGAAACTCCTATTGGAAGCGTGTGAAAGAAATCATCATGATGTCATAATTCCGTTGTTTAAATGTTAAACCATGAAAACAGAGCATGTTTACACCAAGTTGTGTGGTGAACTGAGTGTAACAGTTTCAACTAGAGTGTCACTCTACAGCACAAACAGTCTCAGTAAATTCAATCAAGCTGCACTGAAGTTTCACACACTCATAGATATCAGTTCGCTTGTTTTTTTTTATCAAGATCCGTGAATTATTCTCTGGGGAATCTCCTTCCACCAGGTTGTCTTTGTGTAATCTTTCTCGCATTCAAACATTCAAACCAACAGACAAACAGACAGGGGTGGAAACAGAACCTAAACGGCAACACCAGCATTATGAATGATTCAAAACAACCAAGGCTTATAGATTGGACTTATAGCTGAGCTGCGTGTGGTGAATGTGCTGCGTTTTTAAAACAGCATATTCATGATGAAATCCCGTTGTATTTGCATTCTGCCTTGTGTGCTGCAGTCCCAGCCCTTTATCTGTTTGTGCATCAGCTCAAGGACGCTACATGGACTTTGAACCCGGGGAGCTTGCAGAGAAAAAGTCAATTACAGTCCAATTCGTCTGATTCGGACATTTGCATTCACGCATGTAGCTCCCCCAGCTCTGCCTCCCTGCCACGCACCTCCTCTCACATGTGGGGCAGCACTGACGCCGCTCCTCCAGGGACAGTAACTGACGTTTGTCCCAGAAGTCGTGAGATTTGTCGCTAAAGGGCTCAGAAAAGTCTTTAAACACCCCCCCCCGATGATGCAATGGAAAGTTTTCACACCGATTAATTTTTAATGGACAATTTTATCCCCACTGTCATTATGCAGCTCAACAGCTACAAAGGAGGAACTTAAGGAATCTTTGAGCTGAGCAGGCACACAGCACTTTATACTCAGTATTTAATATTTAGTTTTTATTCGCCACAGATCAACTTTTACTTAATTATAATTTATTATCCTTTCACTTTACAGTATTTTATATTTTTATTTGGAGTAATGTATTGTGTATAGTTCTTTATAAGAAAAAAATATTTCTGCTGCACAAAATTGTTTCTTATACAGACTTTCTTTTATTTGGATTCAATTCAAGATGAGTGCACAGATAATTCAGCGACACACAAGACAAGACTGACAAATCTAAAAATACAAGCAAATTAGAAATATGTCACATGTAGATGCCTTTTTCTGGTATCACGGTACACTGGGTAGTTGTGTAAATGATGAATATAGTGTCTGTTGTACCAGGACTGGCCTGAGCTTCTCTTCCACACGTATCTACTTTGCTGACTTTGCCGCCTCCACCACTTCTCGCCGTCTCAACATCCTCATCCACTATTCTGTCCACAGCGGGGAGGCAGGCGTTTGTGTGACAAATATAGGTTTTGTTTTAATGGAGGCTTGGCTCACGCGTTGTGTTAGACGGCATTTTGCTGTGGTAATAGAATTGCTTATTGCAGTGCTAACTCAATTACTCTTGAGAGCCCTTATCATTTTATTACGCAGTGGCGGCAGCAGTGTGCGAGGCTCCTTGGTGCCGGGATCATCATCAGCATACAGTAGCTGGTGAATTTGTGATCAGAAGAAGTGTGCTCGCGTAGAAGCCAGCAGGAGGAGGAGGAGTAATTGAATTGTTTGTTGTTTGTTGCTGTTGTGGTTGCTCGCTGGCTGTGCTGCCGTTAGGAGAGCAGCTACTTAATGGTGAGGGAGGGTGTTCATTTTCCTAGTTTCTGTTCACTTGCTCTGTAAATAGTTACTCGCCGGTGTTTTCTTCCACCCACTCTCCTCGCCAGTGTGACCGTCTCTTTCTGTCTCACTCTCACCGTGTCTGTTTTGCTTTTTCACAGCTTAAATTTTCATTTGGTGTACTATCCCACAATAACTTTCAGTATCTGTCTCCCATTTATCTTTTTTTTTCTCTCTCTCTCTCTGCTACAGACAGAGCAATTTGTTCACACACTTAAGGATGAATTGGTCAAGAGTGCACTGCTAGCCCTGCATGCAGCACAGCCCGGGTACGTTTCCAAGAACCAGAAGCCAACCCCAGCGCAGGCCGGCCAACATCAAGGTCACGTCCACCAGTGCAGCGAGCAGAATCCGAGCCCGGTGCAGGGACTCCCAGGCCACAGTCCAGCCACGTCCGTCACCGAGAGCACGGTGATGTGTAATAATGTGGATGGATCACAAACCACGACAAAAGGCGAAGGTGGAACTCTGCCTCTGAAGCACCAAGACTCCATACCGCACCACAAAGAGTATGACGAGGAGGAATGGGTGAGGCTGACTGATTAAGAAGTCTTTCAAAGCTGCAGCTATTTATGGTTTGAGTTCATTTAAGTGCAGAATGACAAACTGTTATTTTTACTGCTGGTCCCCGCTGCAGAGTACACACAGGGAAATCAGCTGTATCACAGATAAACCATTTTTATGGCAAATAATCTCAAATTACCTCCCAAATTATTTCGCATGCCAAATATAACTTTTTCATTTTAATGAGAGCCTTTTCTCAAAGGAGTTCAAACCTTTCATCCTGACAAACTGACTGCAGAAATGATGGTGTGGTCTGCTTCTTTCCATGGAAGTGCTGAGGACTGGTTTGTCTGCCACACCGACAGCAGCAGCTGATCACGACTTCATTATCTCTCAATATATTACCCACCGTTTTAACATGTTCAAATCAAACTGAGGCAACAAAGACCAAAATGCACACAATCAGTTAGGATTGTCGTATTTGTACACACACACACACAGTAGGATTGTGGTATTTGTACACACACACAGAAGAGAAAAGCATCTATTTGTCAGTGAACAGTAGGAGCTCAGGAGAAGAGATAGAAAGCTGCAAACAATGAAAACACTTGAAGAGTAATCTCCGAATGTTCGGACAGCAATTTCCTTTTGACCTTTTGAAAACAAAGCCGGCTTAGACTAATTTTCTTTAAACACATACATGAATACATAGCGTGTACAGTGTGTGACAGAGTGTGCTCGGCTCTTTCAGGACAGGGTGTGGGCCAACGTGGCCAAATGTCTGAACTGTGTCATCGCCATGGTGGATAAACTTCAGGAGGAAGACAACAACAGACAGGAGCCGGTCCCTGAGCAGCAGCTGGCTGATGTCATCACCTCACACAACCCTGGTAAATAAGTGCTGTGATGATTGTGGCCATGTGACGTACACACTTCTGCAGGATTAGATGTGTTTATGTGTCCGCCATACAGGTTTGCACACTGGCAGGGGAATGACCATCAATAGAATACCTGTTCTATTATTCAAGTTTACTGATGTTTGCTGGACAGTATTGAAATAAGCAACCAGCCACTGGACAGAAGCATCAGAGAGAAACGAGTCTTGATTGTGACTCAACAGCTTAAAAGGTTTAATGTAGCTGAAGTCACAAAACAGCAGCTAATTTCATCTCAACTTTGATTGGACTTAATAAAATATGCTTTCTCATTGTGAGAGAAATAACCCTGAACAGTTTTCCAGCCTCGGTTGAAGAGAGTGACACAAGACCCTGGTCCCTGTTGTTTTAAGCATTAGCAGAAGAGAACCTTAAATTGTTGCCAGAGAAGTGGATGAAAGCATTATTTGATATGCAGAGCCATCCACTGTTGACTGCAAGCTGCCCAGTCTTCCCTTACATCCAATGAAATCCTGCCTCCAGCTTGTGTCCAGACAAGTGCCCAGTCTGTTCCAGCTGCCAACTGGCACACACAGCAGCGGCATTAGTCTGACCAGGCGACAAGGAGGAAGGCTTGTGTGTGTGTGTGTGTGTGTGTGTGTGTGTGTGTGTGTGTGTGTGTGTGTGTGTGTGTGTGTGTGTGTGTGTGTGTGTGTGTGTGTGTGTGTGTGTGTGTGTGTGTGTGTGTGCGTGCGCGTGCTCGCCAGATGCAAAAGCCCTTTGCATGTGTGCAAGGGTTGGTCCGTTCATATCAGTTTGTGCCTGTGTGTGCATCTGTATCTGCGTGCGTCTGTCTGTCCAAGTTAGCTGGCAGGTGAGGACAAGGCCGCCCGCCTGGTGTTCCGTCTAAAAGATAAGCTCAACTCCCCGAGCACCTTTATTAAGACACTGAACAGGCTCAGAGCAAGTGGTCTTCTGCCTGTCTAAATACAAACATGGACGAGAATAATGAGACAGGCTTTATCTCGTGGCGGAGAACAGTGGAGCTCAGGCTTTTATGACAAGACGTTGTGGGGGTTTAGATGTTTGGACAGGTGGGCTGCTGAAGAGATGACAGCTGGAGTTCTGTTTCCTTCTCCTCTGTGCAGAGGCGGTATTTGCAAAATGAGATAAGACATGATTTATCTGACAGACAAGGGCAAACTTGATGTGCTATACATTCTTCCTCAAATCCGTGTCTGTCTGTCTGTCTTTGTGCGCGTCGATACTGACCCCCACCTCCCCTTTAAAAACTCCTCACTATGTTGGTGCAGAAGGGAAAAGCCTGGTGGCAAGACTCGACAACTCAAAATGACTTATCCAACACTGCCCCCTGTGAGCTACTGAGGCGATTGCAAGAATCCCACTTACTGGAGGAAATACAAATGAGACACCGTGAAGGCAAAGAAAAGCTGTGTCCTGATTCCTGTATGTTATTTCTACGCAGGTGTTGAGTATGTTGTGTGATAAAAGACGTCAGAGTGCGGATGTTAAGTGTGTCTTTGTCTTACGATGGAAAACTAGATGAAACAGAGGAGCTAAACTCAGCTGTGATGGTTCATAAATCTTAGATAAATATTAAATCCATATTTTTTTGACTATAAGCAAATATTAAGCAGTACCACTGATTCCCAACCAGGGGCACCAGAGGGCACTTCAAAGACTGACTCCACTACTTTGATTTAAAAAACATATTCACATATATGTGGTTAATAGGAGACTATACTAATAGGAGTATTGGTGTGATGCTGATATTTATAACTTACCAATAATCAGTAATGTGTTACACATCAACCCCACATGTGCAACAGGTGGGAAGAGAAACAGACCAGTGAGATAAGGACGAGGCAATAAAACAATATAAATTTAACATTTGATATGTAAAGACACAACATTCACTCAGGAGCAAAAATCAGTCTTTAAACTGAAAAGAAATAATGAGACATTTATCGTGATCATTATTGATATTGATTGATATTGATTTGAGATTTTTATCTCAATGTGATCTGTGGCCACATGACCCAATACTAGGTGGGAGGCTGATTAAAATATAGCTCCTCAAAGCACTGCTGTTGTTATACTGTACTTCACGTGCGGCTTCTCTGATTGGCTCGGCTGTTTCTGAGCAACGCCACTAGTGATGTGACTGGTTGACTGTGTTTATTCTCATTGTTTATAATGACCACACCCTCCAAACCATATCTATTCATCACCCAGTCCATTGTATTTTTCAATGTTGTGTTAACTTGAACCAAAACAGCAGGTTTGCTTGATGATGCTGATGTTGTCTGTTTGCTCAAGATCCTCCAGAACACAACAGTACTCTACATATAAGAAGTACATTTACTGGATTAAAGACACAAAAGTGGTGCATTCAACTATATGAGCCATTATCTGCTGTGCTTAACAATAAAATAAATACCGATGGATATGATTATATTTTTAGGACCCTGCTGTAAATATCATTTTTATTACATGTTCACAAAAGGTTGTTTAATTGTGTGTGTGTGTGTGTGTGTGTGTGTGTGTGTGTGTGTGTGTGTGTGTGTGTGTGTGTGTGTGTGTGTGTGTGTGTGTGTGTGTGTGTGTGTTTTTCATTCTTGTAAGTACTTCTCCTTTTCGGGGAGGCATGAATGGCTAAACTGGTTTCAGCCCACAGATAAACTACTTGTTGTTTCTGGCTGAGAAGAACACACACACACTCACGTGATCTTACAATCCCAGCATAACTGTCATTCCATCTCTGTCCGCACCTGTGCCCATCCCACATATGTCCTCCTCTGTTCTTTCTGCATCCCACCTTCCGCCGCAGGTGACTGGAAGGAGCAGCTGTGTCCTCTGGTGACCAGGTTAAAGGACTGTGTGATGGAGGTGGTGGGGAAGGCCAAGAGAGCCATGACTTTCGTGCTCCTGCAGGAGGCAGCCTGCAGCATACCACAGGGCTTCCTCCTCCAGCAGAGGCGAGACGTGGTCTTCAGTCAGGCGGTAGGTGACAACGCTGACAACACAGCAACTCTTTAGAAGTCGTCAAGGATGTCAGGGTTTTTATAGTAGTGTGTAATAGTTTGTCAGAAGTGGGAGTGTGTTAATCAGTGAGTCAGCAGGTAGATGAGTAACTAAAATAACAAGGCCCAGGCAAACTAAATAAAAACACTGGCAGAACAGAGAGAGACAGATCCAAACAGACACAGCCAGGAGTCTTCTGTTCTCCTGGAAGACTGGCCAGGTTATCGCAGTCGCGACGCAGCACAGAAACATACACACAGCAGGAGCCACTAAAGCAAGAGGGCTGTCATACGTCTTCAAGTTTTACATTTTAGATTTAGCCGGTTGAGCTGTTTATTATCCAAATCACCTTTTTTTTCGGGCCAAAGTCCACTCAATGCTATATGCTCTGCAAGTCCAAACCTGTGCCTCGCCCTTTATGAAGTTGGTTCTCTGTTTGTTACATTTTCATAAAAACATCAAAGCTGTCAATTAAAAATGCATCTTTCATTATTTAAGGACATAAATAAATATATAGACATATTTTATGATTTACCACAGGCTCCATTAATTTGACAAACTGAGGTTTGATTTATCTCTACTCCATATGGAGTAAATATGGAGGCTTTGTACTTCAACAAACTTCTACCAACATGTTCATCCCTGCATACTCATGTCAAAGGTATTTTACCCAAAAACAACTTGAAGGAGATATGACTCAGTTGTTTGTGTGTGCGTGTGTGTGTGTGCACTTGTGTTTATTTGATTTACAGCTGGCAGCCTTAGCCTGTGGTTTCGTCATGAGGCTCTATGCAGGAATGGAGGACAAAGGATTCCTGAGGCAGCTTCAGCTGGTCGGCCTAGTGGCTCAGTTTGAGAGCCTGCTCAGCACCTACAGTGAGTAAAGGAGTTATGGTTCAATCAGAACTGGCAACCTGAAAAAACAATCAATCCTTATTGGGATTGATTGATGAGGCTATAGCAAAACAACTTGTAGAAAGGTTATATGTCACTGGCACAGTTACAGTTACTGGCAAATTAACTTTAATATAAATGTTCCAGGGGAAAGTTAAGCTCAGCGTCTTTAGGATGAATATTTATTAGATCAATACAGTAAGAGGAGGTTGAATTAAATACAAGTACACTAATACTTTTTATCTGCACCATCACGATCAAAGTTCTCACTCATGCTGCTCTACTAAAACTCATGGTGCTGCCCAGCAAGAAGTTAAATGGATCGGTCAGTGAAATGAACAGCTGCACGCAGAGCGAGGGGCTCGACGTGGCTCACGGCCAGTAAAGAAGTTAATTGGCCAGCCGCTGATCTGACAGTGTTTCTGTCAATCACAGTCCCGAGTCAGTAATTAGGGGCATTTTTAAATCTTATTAATTATTCACTTTAATCCTATGAGATTTAAAAATTTGACCTGAACTCTCAGCATTGTTTTGAGAAGCTAAAGATACAGTGTTGGACAATCAGGAATGAAATCACCACTAATCTTGTTTTGTCTGTGAACAGGTGAAGAGATCGGGATGCTGGAGGACATGGAGGTGGGAATCTCAGACCTGCAAAGAGTTGTGTTCAAGATCACAGAGGCCAAGACAGATGACCTCAGTGACCTCCAGCCTTTAGTGTGTGGCCGCCGGTGAGGCATCATCCCCGTCGCTGTTTGCTTTTGTGCTTTAAGGCCTAGAAGGAACTTTGTCACTATGTCACTGAAATCTGTGAAAACTTGACCTCATTAGTTTCTCCAAGTCCGTGAGGTTCTTACTTCAGATTAGACTCGGTTTCTTTCACAATCTTTTCAAAGTCCTGATACTTTTGACATACTTTCATTATTTGCGAAACTTATACTAAAGTATAAATCAACAGATGCTCCACATTCCTCATTTTAACAAATGTGATCTTTTGATATTTCCTCCTTCAGCCTAAAATTATGACTTATTAAGAGCATTTTTTTTGTTGTAAAATTACGTCTTTATTTGCCTAATATTACAATTTTGTTCTGGAAAATTATTAGCGAAATCACTATGGAGTGTTCCTAACACTCCATAGTATGATACAGGCATAAACTGGCTTCAAGCTTTATTACCAGTGGACACTTGAGTGTTTATCCCAGTGCGTCACGGTCAAAGTTTAACTATGACGAACTAAAGTTTGGAGAAGTCATATCAGTTATGACTTGTGGGGAAGACTCCATATTCATGAGGAGGGTCTGTTCTGAAATGTGACTCTCTGACAGCCTCCTGCCTGATGTCACATTTGTCAGCAGTAATGGCAAACATCTGTTTACACTCCATCTCACTTCCTCCTCCCTCTGTGTGAAGGTTGGTTAAAGCCTCTAAGTGGAGAGGCAGGTTATCAACTCCTTCTGGCTCTGCCTCTTGTGCATCTCGGTGGAATTTCCTGAGAGGCCATCAATTCACCTCCAGCTTCACTATGCACTTGGATAGTTCAGGTGTTTGGTTTAGTAAATAGTCCAAGAGCAGCTAATGCCCAAATTTCTTCTTGGATAATATTGGGCTCATGAAATATGCATGAGGTGCAGAAAGTTCCAAAGTGTTCAGATTTTAGGTCTAAGCCATTTAGAGGCTCTATGAAATAAATTAATAGATTTTACGTTACCGTTACGTTAGGAGGTTATGTTTTCACCCCTGTCCGTTTATCGTTTGTTTATTGGGTGGTTTGTTTGTTTGTAAGCAAGATTACACAAAATTAATTCGACGAATTGTGGCGAAACTGTTCGGAAGGTGTGTTATGGGTCAGGGAAGAACCCAGTAAACTTCGGTGCAGATCCAAATAAAAATCTGGATCTAGGGATGATTCATCCTGCGCGGACGTTAAATAATTATTGCTCCAAAGTTGTATCCTTTCTTTTTGACTCCCTCCTTGTCAGTTACCGACCAGCACACAGGGATCCTTCATGTCCTGAAGCAATGTAATAGTTCACTTGAGGACATTTACAAGCTTTTGTCTGTGTGCATTGTATCAGGGATGATAAATAGACACACTCCTCTTTCCTCACCCCCTTCCACGCCAGTCATTCTCCCACATCATCAGCCTCTCTCTTACAGCCTGTTCCGGCCTGTCTTTGGTCTCAAATTGCACAACATCCAAAAACATATCAGAACCTGCAGCATTTGCAAAGTGTAATGAACCCCTCTCTGTCTTTCTACCTTCCCTTTTGTTTCTCCTGTTGCATTCAGAGACCACTTCACCGTCGAAGTGCCATTACCAAGACTGGTTTTCCAGACGTTGCCAGAGGAGATAAAGGAGGGCAAACCTCTGCAAGTGTTCCCGGTGCTGTTTAACGTGGGCATCAACGAACAGCAGACTATAGCCGAGAGGTACTGCAGTCACTGTGAACATACAGTATTAACCAAGGCCAGTGTGGAACTGATCAATACCAGACAAAGACGGGGACATGTGTACTGTTGGAGAAAATGCTTTTATATCCACAACAGCTTCCTTCTCTGCTGGAGGCTTTCAAACCCTCTAATGACATATTCACTTTACCGGAACTGTTACATTTTAATCTCTATTACATTCACTCATGATCAATGTTAATATTCTGGGATTTATCAAATAACAAATATAACCCCACCCAAACCTTTTACATTTAAATCATGTTTTCTGTGAATGTGGCTTTTACTGTTCGGCCACATTGTCGACATTTATTCCTCGTCTTCCTCGTTGATTATTTTTGGTTCTATGTTATACACTTTTAGTCCTATTATCACTATTATTATAAGTTGATAGGGCATTTATTAAAGGTTTCTTTTTCGTTTATTATGAGGATGTTAGCTTTTCAGGATTCACAGCTAAAAGCTTTTCACGCTGTCGATTTTTACCTCCTTGTCAAATTTTAATAAGTGAAACCTGAAAAAGATATTTGCTGAGGGTCACGAGGCCTGAGGGTAACTGCTCTTTTTTCCTCTGTCAGGTTTGGAGATATCTCCCTACAAGAGAGAATAAACCAGAAGAACTTTGAGATGTTAGAAGCCTATTACAAATCCTTAAGTGAAAAGGTGCCACTAGAATGTAAGTGCAAAGCGTCTCTTATTTGCAGTGATCTTAAATAGATATGGCTGAAAAAGAGTTTGAAATCGGAGCTGCAGCCACTGTTTTCAATTTTGAGCCAAATCCAGAAACCCACCCAGTCACCGGCGGAGTTTCCTGTTCTCTGTGTACAGGTCTACCATGTTTTCAAACGCAGACTGACGTTAAGGAATTACTTGAAACCCTGGGCCAGAATGTAGTCACAAAGAAGAGGAAGAATGTGGAGATACTATGGATTGCTGGATCGGTGAGCACTGTTTTATTTATTTTTTTATAGTAACTATCTGTTTCTCTTTTCTTTTCTCTGAACTTTAACCAACAACTTGCATAACTCTCTCTCTCTCTTGCATAACCAAGGTAACTGTACTCTGTGAACGCTGCTCTGTGAACTTATGGGCTTTAAAGGAAGCACTGAGTGAAAAGGAAACTGTGTGAGCATGATGGATTGACTCCGGTGATGCCGTATAGATACTGATCTTTTACCTCATATTCAATATCGGGATTTCCTCACAGAGCACCATGACATTAAGAAGATAGTAACCAAGCTGCTACAGTCAAAAAGCAGCGTGAGGAAACACAATTAGATGTTTGTTTTGCATCTAATCTGCATCGGCCATCTGCATCACAATCTTACACAATGGGCTCTGCCTCACATTCTGCTGAACTCAGCCGAAGGAGCAGAATTTGGATTTCGTCTGGAATTGAAGATGAAACGTGTATTGTCATTAGATGGAGCTGTCTGCCCTCGATGAGGCTTGTATATAGACTGGGATGCTTTTTAGTTTGATAGTCAGCTTGAGTCCGTCAGCCATAACACTACCGCTTTATTTTCAGGTTGGATGTTTAAAAATAAAAAAATAAAATAAAAGATAAGATCCTAATGAAGTGTACCTACAGTGGGCAGGGGACGACTGCAGGTGTCACTGTTGTCACTGATGGTTCATGTGCACATTGCACACATTCTGCTCTTGCCTCCAGATCTGCCGAAGGTTAAATGGCATCAGGTTCACCAGCTGTAAAAGTGCCAAAGACCGGACATCCATGTCTGTCACACTAGAGCAGTGCGCCCTCCTCCGGGATGAACACCAGCTCAGCAAGGATTGCTTCATCCGTGCTCTGGATTGTATGCGGAGGTGAGATATAAAGAATCGTGTCAAACTGTTCAGGGTGCAAGTTATTGTCCCAGACACTCCCAGCTGTTTTGACTTTAATACGTCAGTTCAGTCAAACTGCAAAAAGGCGTATTTTTTGTCTTTGAACTGGTGGTAAGTGGAAACTCTGTGGTTGAAAGCTCAGGGAAAGTGAGTGGAGCTTTAGGAAACAAACATTAATCAAATTACCACTTCAAGAATAAACTTCAATGCTCAGTGCCCCAGTTACTCTGGATATTCCACAAACTACTATGCAAACAGTCCAACTACTTCCTGTCTCCAAAGAAAACTGATAGACTGGAAACATCCTGATTCCAGGTGATTATCTGAAAATCTCTGATCAAACAACGATCTGCGTCCTTAGATGCCCCCAGTGCGAAAATGTGAAAATATCCTGTATTTATTCTCACATCAGATTCAATTCAATACTTCCAAACATTTAGTAGCAGTTGAGATTCATGAGCCGTGAAAGGAGACGTTACACAGAAAATAACTTGCACCCATAACGTGAGTCTATCAGCGCCCTCCTCCACCTTCTCCTCCAGCTTATCACCATCATGTGTGCCAGTATCAACAGCCCCATGTGTCACATCCCCACCATCACCGCCTTCCCCCACACATTCAAAGGCAGCTCTGCTTGTTTGTAACAGTGCTGCCGGAGCACCGCTGCCTTTCAATGTTTGTTTCCACCTGCAGGTCAAACATATGCATCCGTCAATATCCCATCCGGTCTAAGATAAGAGCTTGTTTTTAAGGCTGTTGTTGAAATGCATGTGTGAAAACACCAGTGTTTATAACTTGTACAGGCCAACGTGTTATATGTGAGTACGACAAAGAAATTCCATGACACACAGACACAAATACAATCCTTCACTCGACATGCACTGTATCGTAGAAGTAGCCGGATTCAAACCTTTATTTAACTATGGAAAGGTCACTGAGTGCAAGCTCTTTTTATCGGGGACGCTCTGATAAGAATATAAATATATACTAGGAACAAATTATGGATGAACTCATTCATCTCACAGGTCCCCAATCTAGTTCGTTAATTACCCTCTGCAACCGCATCAAGTAACATTAATGTGAATCCTTCCATAACTTGGGTGTGAAATGTGTGAGTCTTTACTGAAGTGTGAGATTTGACTCTAAGCAGGGAAATCTCCAATAATATTAAAACATCACTGGATCATCATTTCGCCGATTTGATCTTTTTGTAGTTGAGTTTTAAAATACACGTCTGTTATAAACAACGTGTGACAGAAGCTGAGTCCAAAGGGAAATCAATACACGAGAAAGTGCATTCCACAAAAACCTGTTCAACCACGACCTGTTCAAATGTGGCTCGCCCATTCGAGACTGAATGTGTATTCGTAGGATTGTGACAAAACTTTTACTATTCAAACATAATCAAGCAGCATGCCTCGTCTCTCCATCCTCACCCGATCATCACCCTCCGTTTCTCACTTTCCTGCTCCGCTGCCTGCTCATCTGTGAACGTGGCGTCTCGAGGCAAAGTGTGCACTAATGGCTCTGTGTCTGAGTGGGCCGCCTGATCGGGCTGATGGTCCCACTTGCACAGCATCATACTAACACCACTGTGTTCTGATCTATCTCTGGTCGTTCTGTTTCGCTCTCGCCGGGCGCCCCTGCAGTCGGCTGACCCAGGGCGACATTGGGCAGTGGGAGGACCCTGAGGCTGGCGCCGTGACAGAGAACAAACCAGCGTCACGGCACTTTTACCCCATTGCCCTGCTGCTTGTTAGCTCCCACCTACTGGTTGTGTGGCTCATTTTAAGTCTTGTTTTTCTGCTTGCAAAATATCAATAAATTGCTGACAATGCCATCTTTACTTACTCCTTCTTTCTGTGTCTGCTGGCTATTCTTCAGTGAGGGCTGGTGGTTGTGTTCGGGTTATTGATGGAGGGCATCAGATCCCTGTGCAGCTGCTGAGGATTAAGAGCAAATTGATTTCGATCAGACGGTATTAAATAACATAACTGGTAATTGAAAGGTTTCCTCTTTCTGATTTACTGGGACTCTTTCCTGATAAATTATTTGTTCTTAATGTCTGACTAACATTTAATCTTCACACTAACGGAAAAGTCAATAAACAACTAGAATAGCGCTGACATATCTACGGCAACGCCCAACAGTCCCCTGGAATTAAAGCAAGCCTTGTAGCTTAGGCCACATTATGTTTCTACACGCAGGTGGAAGTTACTGGTTTTTAACCCTATTTGTAACCAGGGTCTGTTGAAAAAAGCCTTTATGAAACCACATTTATATCCTCTAGATACAGATTTGCACCAAATCCACACACTCATAAATATCACTCTTCTAAACATGATTTTTTTTTCAAGATCCATGAATTATTCTCTCAGAATTCAATGAAAATGTGAAAAAAAGTGAAAATACAATCCTGGATCTGCCCCCTGATACGGATGCACAACACAATGAATGGGTCACTTCCTGATTCATATCGCATCCTTCCACCAGGTTTCATGTTTATCCAAACAGTAGTTCATGTAATGCTGCTAAGTAACAAACAAACTGTATCCAGAGTTTCGCTCTTTGCTCATATCTACAGTAGGGGAGTTCAACGTTACAACATCCACATAGACAAAGAAACCAGGTGCTCCAGGTGCACTAATAAACCCCAAGCAAATCAAACGCATTCACCAAACTTATTATGCCCATTGCTGTACATTTCTCCAGTTCATTGTTGACCTTTGCACCATTTATGGTTATTCATTAGACTTCGGCTGATTACATTTTGATGACCTTACAATAAACTGTGTCCGTGTGCACCCGGACGCAGCTTCACAAGAACAGGCAGGTTCACATCCTCTCCTGAAGGTGCATCAGTTACACCCTCCTGTCAAGTGGAAATCGAACCCTCCGGCGGTTTTCCCACGGCATGTTTCAATTTTAAACGCACACGTCATTATTTGATGCGTGATTGAAGCAGACATCAGAAGTGTGAAGCCGCTGAAGCATGAATAAATTAACCAGGTCTTGGCTGAAAGGTTGTTTTAGGCATTGGCATTAATTGTTGATCAATCTAATTGTGTTTTTCTAATTAAATTGTAAAACTAAAACACTTGTTTGTTAAATGTAAAATGAACTGATGGTATTTCTCTCACACAATCTTCTGAACATCAAAAAACACAATCAGGAAATTCTTTTCAACTCAAAACAGTTTATTTTGGCCGATTAATGAATTTGTAACAGCTCACCTGTGTTGAAGGCGTTTAAATAAAGGTACTAACCATATACTGTAAATAAAGATGGAGGACATTTCTCCACTTTAACCAAAAATGAAGCGTAAATAACCATCTTGTGCTTTTGACGTAATCTGGAGCCTGCACCGTCGTGATCCTGGACTCATGTCTGAGGGTTTTTGCAAACCACTTTTAACAAGCAACCCGCTGAAGGACACTCCCAGACATAAGGATCAAGACTTTTCCAAGTTCCATATTGTAGATGTTGTAGTTTCTCCTCGTTTCCAGATGAACCTTTGAGCCACACCGGACGAGAGCTGCTCAGTGAAGTGTTTACAGGAAGTTGTGTCTTCCTGCATAGATGTGGTGGCGTGATTAATGAGCAGTTTTACACAACACATTCTCGACGATGGGTGAATTATGAGAAACATTCCACATCTGTTCCTTAACGTCTCACCGGCATCACCCAAAAATTCAACATTTAAATTCTCATCCAATGACTTTAACTCAAAAGTATTTGCATTTCTGGGAATCATCTGGTTTACAGAAAAGAATCCACAGTGGGGTTTTTTTTTTCATCTAAAAAGCTTGTGTTGATCATTACAAACATCACTCATGTTCACTTTTTGTTTTCCTTTCTGTCCCCCCCCTCACTCCCCCTCACCCTCTTGATTTGGCCGTCAGGGAGGGATGTCGTATTGAGAACGTTCAAAAGAACATTAGATGCAGGAAATATGCCTTCAACATGTTGCAGCTGATGGCCTTTCCCAAGTGCTACCGACCACCGGAGGGGACCTACGGCAAAGTGGACTCGTGAGGGGAACACGTGCTGCGTGACCCCCAAGTGACTCCAATGTTGAAAAATGTACAAATGATTATTCTTTGTTACCATGGCAACCTGCTGGGTGTTTTACTTGTTTGGTTTTTTGGTTGCTATAGTGTTTCAGGGTGGATGTATGTGTGTTCAGTCTCAGTACAGCGTGTGTCGCTTGCAGAATTAATGCACTTTGACTTTTTCTTGCCTTTTTAATTCTCCAGGGTCTGTGCAGTGATAATCAGTAGAAGTGTGTGCGTGCGTGTGTCCATGAGTATTTCACCTCAATGTGTGCGCATGAAAACTGTATCTTCTGCAGACATTTCAATGAAAAACATGAAGACTGAACTTCCATGACACTTCCAGCCATTTCAGTGGAGTGAACACTTCTCTCCAAAGGGAACTTGAACCTTTTCACAGCCTCCGACTGAGCAGACGGTGACTTTCTCTTAACGGGAGCAGCGTCACGCATCCTGGTTCCAAACTTTTCATGTGTTGTTGATTGCCGGATGTATTTCCATTATGCTGGACCCATCTGTCCCGGAGGAATCGAATGAACACTCCAGTGTTTCAAAGCAGAAGCTGAATCCCGTTGATGCCTGTTGATTAGTCACATCCTCTCACTGGTTGCACTTAAAGCTTTTCCCACAAAATGTTTGTATCTCGAGGGACCGCTCAGTGAAACCACGCAAAGGACAGATGGACGCTAGAATAGGACGAGGGAAACAGACCGTCATGTCTTTAAACAAATTCCATTATTTATTTTTGTATTTTAAAAATGATTTTATACTCTTAAGGGTTGATACCTTGGACTGTAGCGCATGTTTAAACTGCATTCGTTTTGTTACACATTCACAAATGTCTATTTATAATGGAATAAAGAGAATGGTTTGATGGGGACGTTTGTGTATTAATGTAATTTACTCACTGTTGTTCAGTTTCACATTGTGCATTTAATTGAATTAAATGTAATTGAGCAGTAAATGGTCTGTGTTTACTTATAATTAGGGTCTTGATGACCACTCAGAGCTCCTATCACAGTTTGGCCATCCATCCATCCACCCATCATCCATCAATCCTCTAACATCTTACAGAACATCTTACAGTGCATCTATGTGCAGCACTTTCTCTATCACACATCACTTCGGCATCTTGCCCATGGACACTTCGGAACGGGGGAGACTGGGATTGGACCACAGATCCTCTGGTTAGTAAATAACCCGCTCTACCCCCTGAACCACAGCCGCCCAGTTGAGTTAACTAGAGAAGATGAAACTTAAATGACTAATATTATATTAATATTCAGTGTTGAAAACATGGGCATTAAGGTGGTTTTTCCACATATATTCAAGAAGACTAAAATGTTTAAAATGTTTAAACTCCAAACAGACTCAAATGAATCCTTCAAACAAAATCCAAATTCTTAGTAACTGCTGATCTTTAGTCACTCGGGCGGCTGAAGCTTGTTACTTGCTGTGTCATCTCAGATTCTGTCTCCTGACCAGGGAAGCACTGCAGTCAGCTCCCGGCACAGCGTCACTGTGGCGCTGGTGGGTCAGTCATGAAGTATGTGTGTCTGGGCTGGGTGTGTTTACACTAGGAATGTTTGGAGCACAGTGGAAATATTTAGACCTCACAGGACTGGAACATGCTGCAGGAGCGGTTCTGAGGTTTCCCAGTAACTGCAGCTGCTGTGAATCTCATGATCCGTGCACGAGCAAAGCTTAGGTTTCTTATGGATCAATTGAAATTTAATGTGTCACCTACATATTGTTTTGCACGTGTGTGTGTGTGATAGGTCATTCTCATGTTATCTTATATTCACACAAACTATTTTAACGTACCTACAATCTATGTTTAGACAGTGATATTTTGTTAAGACTAATTTAGCCTTAAATATGTCTACTGGTCTCCAGCGCGCAGCCGCCTGGCTGTTCACACGGGACGAGCATTTCTCCGCTGGTCAGCCCCATAGACTGTATATATAAGGTCAGCCCGCGATTCTGCTTTCTCCGCTTGTTGTTGTACCTGTTGAATGTCGGGGTTCGGGGGTAAATGATGGTCTTCATAGCCCCCCCCCCCCCCACCTCTCTTTCTCTCTCTGTCTGTCTGCTTGTGTGCTTGTAGTGGATGGGCAGAGGGGGACATTTAATTATGTGATTGGGAAAATTAAAACTCCAGGTGGTAAAATGGGCATGCTATGTCCCCTTTAATACAGATGTGTACTTTTACCTTGTGTACCTCGTGTTGTTGCCGGACAAGATGCTGAACCCCAAACGTCCCCTGATGGCTGTACTGAACTTTAGCAGATTTTAAGGATCAATGTCAACAGCATCTTAAAACTCAATCCTCCCAAATGATCATATAGTCGAATGAACTCCTCTAAAACAGGATGAGGCAACTTGAGCCCTGCGTCCTTCCCTTGAATGAAAAAGTGAAACCTGGGAAAAGTTGAATGTTCCATGTTGTTTGATTACTCACTTCCTGCATACACCGGTTGCTTTAACTGACATGGAGGTAAAAATAACTTGTTTACCAGCATTGGCGGCTGTGGATCAGGGGGTAGAGCGGGGCATACACTAGTCAAAAGGTCAGTGGTTGGTTCCCCAGCCCCTCAATGTAAGACACTTGTAGGAGAAAACATTTTACTAAGTTGCATTGGCCTTTTGTCCTCACACAGACTCTCTGTCGCTCGGAGCCGCATCTCAACAATGGTCGTAAAATCAAATAGAGATTAAAGAAATGAAATGAGACCACATAGGTAAGATGCTATTTACTTGAGTAGACAGATATTGGATAAGGTTGAGATACTGGAGTTCATTGGGCGGATACTGTATATTATTACATTCAGTAGTGTTGAGCGATGAGCTTGTGTATATATACAGTATATTCTGCTACTACATGCTACTGATGGAAGGACTTCATCTGTACAGTAAAAAAAAAAACCCTGCAGTGTAGTTCTGTCGTTCTTTACATTCACAACGGTTTTCACATACATTTCACATACTTAATGCAAAACAAACACACAATTCTCATATAAAACACAATATATACAAATACACATATGCAGCTTATAGTACTTGCACCATATTACTGATTCCCCCGTGCAGTCACTTTTTCCAACAAGGTATTTAGTCTGTCCAGGAATATTGTGATATTTTGAAGTGAGTAGGCTTCACATGGTGGACAGCCGACCTAGAATTAAGAGAGGTGCAATTAAAATTGAATTCCAAAGATTGGAAAATACATATATGACACTGACATACTGCACAGCAATAAATGCACCAGTGTGGATTTCTGAGGATGTCTAAAAACCATAAAAACAGATGCCAGGTGGAGAATCCGTTAAAGATAGCTTCGTCTGTGTTTGTGCAAGAACGAGTCGTATTATATCAGTTCCTTTTATCTACTGAATCTCCAAACAGGATGTTTTAAACAAGACTTACAGAGTTGGAATCGAGACGTTCATTGAACGCAAGGATGCAACTTGCATTACTGTCGATCACCTCTTCTTCATTGAGGACCATTATCAACTCCAACATGTAACATTTGAGCGACACATGTTCACAGTTCTCCTGGAACAGAGACGGAGAGAGACGGACGCAGTCATTAACAGATTCATTTCATCAACAAGTTCAAGTGAGAGTTCCCATGTAGCTGCGTCATGTTGAAGGCTCCAAGGTGGAAAATCCAAATCAAGAGATAATGTGAGCTGTGTCTTCAGCTGGTTTTTCACCTCCGCTGAAGAGATGCTTGTATGTTTTTCTGTTTGTTCGAAGGGTTGCACAATATTTTGGTATGGATCCGGACAAAGAGGTGGATCCGGGAATTTCTTCTCACTTCCTTTAACATTGTGAGATTTTGACAGTTTCACTGATTTGATAGAGAACAACTCCTTCATGGATTTCCCGTTGGTGCATCTTCATTGAATGTGAGGGAACTGTGGGGCCTTGGCAGAGGTGGCTGCTCTACTGAGAACCAATCTAGTCTTCAGTAGTCGTACTATTCACACGTGTACGACTATCGAATGTCCATTTTAATTTAATTAGCGCATATCTACAAGCTTATGTCCATGCTGTGTGTCAAATTAATGATGACCTGCAGTTAAAGTTGCAATAATCAAAAGTTTTAAAGATCAACCATGGATCAAATGCCTGCTTCTCTTGTAGAGGAAAGGGCCCATGAACCTGCATGTTTCTGTTTTTCCACTCTGCACTATTTTTGGTTCACTGCTCTCATGGGTGTGTCTCAATCTGCAGCAGGGAGGTGTTTCCTCTCTGAAGAACCAACAGCAAACAAACAAACAGCAGCCACTCGAGGGGAGTGAGAAGCCGGCCGGGAGACACTTAGCAGCTCTTTTAGAGAACAAAACTGGAGGAGAGAGGAAATGGAAGTGAAATGACCCGAAACCCAGGACGTTGATAATGAAGGTCTGTGAGGTGATGGTGTCCCTGTAAGTTTCAAGTTTCCATATTCAGAAAATATGCTCAGGTAAAGTTTCCTCTTCCTGGTAATTTCAAGCTCTTTCAACCATATCACAAACAATCTTTGGATGGAGTTTGCTCTTTTGCTCCCATGTGGAAAGATCCATGAACAAACACCATCCACTGATGAAGACCTCTGATACAGTTGAGAGAAGCAGACAAATCCAGCAAGTGAACCTTGAGTTGGGTTTGTTGGCTCACACCAGTTTCTATGGTCCAGAATGAAAGAAGGAACTTTGATGGCTATATGTCCTCGGAAGTTTTCTTTTTTCTCTCTCAACTGAATAAAAGGTTTTTTTATTCAGTCAAAAATTTGACAACTTACTTCAATGTCATCGATGGATGGAGAGTACAACATCGCATCGGATTTCTGAAAAGGGTTTAAAACAAAGTGAAACAATAGATTAGACAAATTAGGGCGTTGATAAAAAAAATATAGTAGACTTTCAACGATGTGTGTGTTTTTTTACCATTTAAGTGACAAAAAACTTAATATATATATATATATATATAATATGATATAATTGTATTTGATACCTTCTCTCACCTCAATGGTGGATTTTAGATCAGTCAGGCAAATCCGTAAATCTCCTGTATCAGCCACAGAAGCAGCCCACGTAGAAAGACTCAGGAAGCTTTAGGAGAACGAAGAGACAGAGATCAACGTGTTAGTTCTGATCAGAGTGTATCAGAGTGTATTAGTGAGCTGATGTTTAGTCCCTTCTACACTGAATGTAACAGCTGAGCTTCAATTAAAGTGAACTAATTTTAGTCTTTAAATAATAATAATAATCATTATTAGGATCATTCTGTTGGTGGTTGTGTAAAATGCAACATTTATGGATGAAAGATAATCTCTGTTTGTGTGTATGTTTTTACTTCTACGTTAAAGAAACGTCCCCTCAGTCATTTTGAAACATAATAAGTAAAACTGTGTTCATACCTGAGAACTAGAAACCAAAGCCAGACCTGAGTGTTGTGAAACTGGATCTGGACACTTTTCTAGAAAGAAAACAGAGAAATGTTAGATCTCGTCCTTCTGGTTGTTTTGTTGAGCTTGAATGAGACTGAAGAAAAAGTTTTTTCTTAACAGCGTCAATGTTTACTGTGACACAACTTCATCTGTACCAGAGAAGATTTATTGCAATTCAAACATTATTTGAATATAAAACAGACTCAAGTCACCCAAAGTAACAACAAATATTTTTATACTTTATTTTATATTTGATTTATTTAGATTAATTTCAAATGTCATATCTGCAGTATCCAATGTTTGTCTCGTTTTCATTGAGTGATTAAGAGTGTGAAGCCCACAACTCCACAAACTGCATGATGATGATGTTGATTATTATTATATAAATAATACTTTTTATTATCGTGATAACCCTTAAAATCCATTTCAAGAACAATCCAGCACTTAACAATATCTACGCAGTGACTCCAGACAGAGTTCTGCTGCTTCTAAAGCACTGACTGAAGTTTGTAAAAGAAATTTCAGTTTTTCACGTTTGATAACAAAAAACAGAAATCATCATCACTTTGTCATTATAAGTACATATCGAGTATTAGTTCATTGGCCAATCACGTTTTTCAACCAAAAAGTATCTCTTCAATGCAAAGTGCAAAAAGTAAAGGGGTTTGGATATTTTGCACAACAAATATATGATATACATTTTATCATATGAAGGTATGGCTAATTATGTTATTGCAACTTTTACTTGGGTAGCCTACAGTCTGAGCCCAACTGGTAGTGGAGGTATTGCAGTATAGCTACACACACAAGAGTCTTGGTGTTCTTTTTGACAGGGCTTTTAATTTTGAAAAGCAAATCTCCCCAGTAGTCAGAGGTAGCTTTTTTCAACTGCGACAAATAGCCAAGGTAAAGGCCTACGTCCCACAAAAAGACCTAGAGAGAGTTATCCATGCATTCATAACCTTCCGTCTGGATTATTGCAATTCCCTGTATATAGGCTTAGACCAATCCTCCACTAAACGCCTGCAGCTAGTCCAAAAAAGAGAGACCATATCACACCCATGTTGCGCCTCCTACACTGGCTTCCTGTTTCGTCACAGGATCGTTTTTTTAAATCTTACTTTTAACTTTTAAATCTCTTAACGGACTGGCACCGTCTTACTTATCCGAACTTCTCTTTATGCACACTCCAGTGAGGGAACTGAGATCAGCCACTCAACTGCTCCTTGACAAACCTCAGACAAGGCCAGTGACCAGAGGTGATGGCCCCTTCGTAGTAGCCGGCCCCCAACCCGGGGGGACAACCCACCACTTCACATCAGATCTGCCCCGTCTTTAACACACTTTAAACCACTACTAAAAACACACCTGTTCTCCCAGGCTTTGAGTACGTTTCATCGCAGCGGATTTTATTTATCTTATCGTATATCTTATATTTTATTTTCTTCATTTTACATTAATAATTGTATTTTATTTGTATTACTTGCACTATGATGTATTACGTTTCACTGTCCTTACGTTGTACCATTACACCTGTAAAGCACTTTGGTCAACCAAGCTGTTTTAAATGTGCTATATAAATGAAATTGACATTGACATTGACACACGTGCAGAACAGTGAGTATATCACTAAGTAGACCCTCACTCTCCATAGTGACTCTTTATAGGTGTTAGTCAGGAGGTTACAGAAATAACTGCAGACTAAAGGAGGAGCTCATAAAGAGAGAGGTTGGTCCGACTTATTTACAATAACAACAATAAGTATAATAATAATAATGTTATTAATAATAATAATAAATACAAGGCAGACTTTTTTATAAAAAAGGTGGGAGGAGTCTGCTGGACAACGTGACGCCTCCCGCAGAAGTGAAAGTGAAACTACATCAGTGGAACTTGTGCGACTATTTTCTTTAGTTTAAAATAAATAACGATGATCGCGTTACATCGTCCACCAACCGGCGCCTAGTGGACCCGCAGCGGGACATGCCCCCGGTCCTCACGCACTGTTCTCCCCTTTAAACAACTGTCCACATCTGAGCTACACGCACACGCACTCACACTCACTCACCGCTCGCTGGTCTCTGGGACACGAGAGCTGGACGCAGATCACCGGGAGCGTCGTCATGAAGTCCGTCATGTGTGCAGCGGAGCGACGGTTCACATGTTTGCATTTCACTGGCGTTTATAAAGCTGCTCTGCCTCATTGACCCGAGTCCGGTTCCACTAAGACATGAGCGGAGACTGTGTGTGTGTGTGCGCGTGTGAGTGAGTGTGTGCGTGTGTGAGTGTGTGAGTGAGTGTGTGAGTGTGTGTGTGCGCTCCAGGTCCGCGCCGCGAGGATCAGCTCGACTCTCAAACACGCCCCAACTCCATCAGAGGATCATAAGTTCACTCCTCCTTCAGTTCGTCAGGGCCACAGCTCCCAGTCTGTCCTCACCCACAAATGATAATTCATTATCTACTCACCCCGTGCAGATGGAGGTGGTGGGTGAAGTGTGTGAGTCCACCGAACACTGCTGGAGTTTCAGGGGCAAACAGAGCTGCAGCCAAATCCAATCCAATTGAAGTAAATGGTGACCACTTGTTCAGACGTAAAAAAAAAAAAATTCAGAAAAAAACATGACATGTCTCCATATTTTGAACACCACCCTGCTGATGACACGGATCCGTTGTGTGAGAGGCTCTGCTGTCAGTCAACATCCATCCAGACAGATCAGATCCCACAGGGAGAGTTGAGGGGAGGTTCATTTCATTTTATTCTTCGATAAACCAAAAGCTTATTTCTGGGATTTAAATGTCACATCAAAAAAAACTGGCACTAATTTTAGGAATACATGATCGTCGATTATGGATTATAATTTGTTATCATGGCTGTTTAGGAACTCAAACTGGTTGTAGAGCCACTTACACAGAAACAAAACCTTAGAATGTTGATTCCCATTTATTGGAACCATTGCAGTGCTGGTTCTAAACCTGAGCCCGCTACAAAAGATTAAAGGGGACATAGCATGCAAATTCCACTTTGTTAGTGCTTCTACAGGTTAATGTGGGTATCTGGCATGTCTACCAACCCAAAAACTCTGGGGGAAAAACACTCGCGCGTTTTGTTATAGTTCCTCTAAGTCAGAAACGTCATGCTTGAGCGACTCGATTGCGCTTCCTGGGTATTGTGTCGTAACAAGGAACTGGAAGTCTCCCTACATGGTCTTAGTAGTGGGGGGGCAGAGGGGGACATTTAATTATGTGATTGGGAAAATTAAAACTCCAGGACAACAGAAGGGGAATACAAAGTATGGGATGCATATTTGATAATTTATATCATATAAAATATGTAATTTATATCGTTTAAAATCATGGGGGGAGAGGGGGGGGGGGGGGGGGGGGGGGGGGGGGGGGGGGGGGGCTGGCTCATTAGCATTTAAAGGAAAAGGCACTCAAAACAGGTCACTCTGTGGAGGGCTGTTTTATACAGGGTAAAAAGGGTGCTGTTTTATATGATCCTTGTGGTATTTTGACCAAAGTATGTTACAGACATTTCATTAAGACCCCAAGGAACCATATCAACTTGTGGTAAAATGGGCATGCTATGTCCCCTTTAACACAATTTAGTGAGTGGTAATAACTGATAAGGGCCTCAATAACTATTTAATTGGTGAAGTTGGCTGAGTTGAATAGTGACAGTGAAGTAATAAAAAGAATAATGGCACTCGGCACAGCCCCCTTAGTTTAATATGCACCAAATTACAGTCAGACATCAGTTCCCTAAATAAACCTGATTGTCATCAAGATACAGAAAGTATTCCCTGGGAAATTGGTGAAAATGCTTAAAAAGAATGACCCCATTTACAATGTTAAGAATGTGAGGGAGAAAAAAATCCTGGGTGCTCAAAACTTTACTCGGGATCTGTCTCTGAAAAATGTAAACGTGTTCCAACACTGTGCAGAAGTGAAAACATCACCACCTTGGCAGAGGTAACTATTAGATATTCACTTTGTTTGCCATGTTAGATATTAGATATCAGTTTGGCCTCTGTTCAGTTAAAGAAAATAGAAACAATTAGCATCGACGGCCAAATAAACAGCAAGTTGTGTTTCCTAAGAAAAGACCCTGATGTTTTACATTGAACATGTAAGAGATCATTAAAAAAAGGAGACTTCAAGAGATACTTTAGGAGACAGCAGCTGCTCCAACTTTATTAACCTAACAACATTAGGTCCCCAGTTTGTGGAGAGATCCTGTGGAAACAGTAAGTTACAGAGTGAATCTTCTCAAACAAAATAACATTTACCAAGTCACCAAACACCAGGAGCCAAAAAGGGTTCACAGCTCCTTTTGGCCCCGGGGCCTCGTAGAGCAGTGATCCAGCTCTGACTTCAAAAAGAGGAGGAAACAAGTCCTCTGAGAACTGGGTGAAGAAACCTCTGTATTTGGATATATATCGTGTCCATATCATCAAAAAGCTGTCAATTACCAGCAGTTTGCAGTTTGTTCAGATTCATAACGTTGTTTACATATTTTTCTATCAGTAATTCAAATTAAAACACTCTTCATTTTATTCTTCTACTTCCTGGACAGAGGTTTGTGTGGATTTGTTATAAAATCTTCACATCACAGTCCTCAGAGGGACTTTTTTAAATTTCTTACTCTGTCAACACTAGTTGTTACACACACGCACACGTCTCTTAATTCTTCAGTCGTTACTGTTGTGAACCTCCACTGAGAGGATTTGGATCTTTGGGGCCGTGGGCTCCAGCAACAGGCTCCAGTCTCTGTCTTGGTTCAGGCAGCAGTTCCCTCCAACTTAAGACCAGCCAGGGAATCAGCAGCTGCCTTCTCTTCACCCTCTTTCTCTTTCTCCTCCTCCTCTTCCTCCTCCTCCTCCTCCTCATCATCATCTTCCTCCTCATCATCCTCCTCCTCCTCATCATCATCCTCCTCCTCTTCCTCGTCGTAGTCATCCTGTTGGGCTCCGCCTCCAGAGGCCAAGTTCTTCCAGTAGGAGTCGTACCCGGCCGCTCCATCGCCACCGTAGTCGTCATCATCTTCGGCGCCCGCCTGGCGGCCAAACTTCAGGGTGCGAGCTGCAGAGAAACACAGATGTGGATTCATTTACAAAAGTATTGTAAGTAGTGTATCTTTGCAATTTGTATTCATTTTTGAAAATCTGGTTCACGTTATTACATTTGAGGTTTCAATTTATTTCATTATGTATAAAAGGTTAAATCAGGAAAGATCCAGGTTGTCCCTCTTATGTGTCACCATAAAATATGAATTACAAAGCTATGTCTCTGTTTCCATTATTAAAAACATTAGTTTTCTAAAAGAGTATTTTCATAATAAGAGATCTTGCATTAAATGGATGCTGCTGCTTGATCGTTTTTAAACCCATGTTTTCAATATTGTTTCACATTATACATTTTTCTTGTATGGATGAATCTAAGATGGAAAAACTTCATATTTTAAGTACATGTATGTCTTTTATCATCCAGTGTAACATTTCTATTTGACTTTATTCTTTGGTAAATCAAAAGCTTATTTCTGCCTAAATGTGATGTTAATACAAGAGGCAGAAAACTGGCAAAAAAAGGAAGACATGGTTGTCAAATAATGATATTTGTTATAATGGCTTTTTTGTTCAAACTTATTTCACAATGTTGTTTTGAAACAGACAGAAACCTCAGTTTCGTTTTCTTAAAAATCATGATTCAACGGGGAAGTCGAAGCCGCAGCAACTTCCTCCCAATGGCAGTATTCCTGGAACAAAAACAACTTCCAGTCCTTTAACAGTTTGTGCAACACTCACTGGACATGCTGAGGTCTTTGGTCTCCTGCGTCTCGTGGCCGCACTTTGGACATGGCAGATTTTTTCCCTTCTCCTGTTTGAAGACCTTACTCTTGGCGTGGTCGTCGCAGTAACAGGACTGAGAGGAGAGGGGGGGAACTAACGTTTAAAATCATCACATGGAAATGTTCAACTTCACAAAGGATTCACTTTTTGCAAAATTTGTGTTGTGCATGTAACACATGAACGATGTCCTTTAATCTACATTCAAAAACCCATCATAAAAAAATTGACATCACAAAAATCTAAAACTGAAATCTCTTATTCATTAAGTATTTGCTGTGCTGCTACACATTGTGATCAGGTGCATCCATGTCTATACGATATATATCCATGTTTGTACAACATCCCGTGATTTAAACTGCACGTCAGGATGGATGTAAGACCATTTCTAAAGCTTGATCAGTGGCCTCTGTTTGGTGAAAACAAACAGAAAGGGGCCTCTCTCATGTAAAGTGTGTACGTTATTCTTTCCTTTAGTGCATTGTCACGCAGCTTTAAAAAGGCCAAAGTCTGCAGCCAAGAGACTCCTCCTCTCCTGCACGCAACACTGCTCATTAATTGCCTTGAACGCCCCTTTATTCCTGGCATTTAATGTAAAGTTGTAAAGTTACACGGAACAATGCCTGTCTATCAGCTAGTTTGGTACGGTGGTACAGATACTATTGTTATCATGGCTACAGCTGATTAGGAAGCTTCTGGGCAAGGAGCACGACATGTCCGACACGCGCTCTGAGCGGTTGACTAATCACGAAACAGTGAGCAGGCTGACTAATTATATCAGGCTGAACATTTTGATATTCAAATAATATGTATTTTAAACATTACAGCATGTAAACCTATTCTAGTAGAGCACCAAATTAAAATCCTGAACCTGTAAATGACCTAAAAATGGTGGATTTTATGTAAATATGACTGAATGAATCTAAGTTATTCGCATTTGAACAGTTCACCGAGCAAATATCAAATGTAAAACCACTCTAAAACAGTGAAGGAGGAAAAAAGGAAAAAACTATCCCCTGGCTGCATATTCCGCCTCATCTGGGGAGTCCAGTTCCAGTGTCATCTGATTAGAGCAGCCTCTTGCTGTTGAGTGAGAGCGCTCTGCTTTAATATTTAATCCTAATTACACGTTTCCTGTGTAGCAGGAATGTTTAGTGTTATGGGCCGAACGGAAAGACCTGATCTGACTCTGTCTTAGGAGATGTGGGTTGTTCGTCTTTGTTGGCGAAACAATTGTGTTGATCTGATGAAATGTGTGTAAGCAGAAGAAATGTTTTTTTTTTTTACTTTCTGTAACATTGTGAGATTTTATGTTTTCACATATTTAGGGGAATTCTATAAGAGTATGACATTTAGTGCAGCTTGAAGGGGGGATGTTGGGCCTTGGCGGAGGTATGCGCTCAACTGAGAGTAATTCTAGTTACATGCGAGTATAGTAATAGATTTCCTCCCTCACCTTACAGCGCAGACAGGAGTGCTGACCCAGTCTGTTACAGGAAATACCTAAAGTGGAATGTGAGAAAAGGAAGAGTTTTGTAAACAATACAGTTGTTTCTCCTGCACTCATGCGCTCCACAGATTATTCTCTTGAATACATTGGCTTCACTTTCCCCGTAAAGGCTGGTGTTTGACAACATGAGAGGAAATCTCAATGACTCACATTTGTATGTTTCTGCCTGAAGGACTTGGCAGCTCGCCTGGTGCTCAAACTGGTCGTCCTCACACAGGAAGTTGTCACAGAAAGAGCAGCGGAAGATTCGGCCTCCTGTTCAGAAAGTGAAAATCAGCGACAGTGGTGAGTCACTTTGTGATCGTGACGTGAGTGAGTCACTTTCAATCAAACAGCGGGGGGGGGGGGGCGTCTTACCATGATCCCAGACACCACGCTCACACTCTATGCAGTCTGCATCAGTCAGGGGACACGCACAGGCGTGAGTGCTCAGACATTTCCTACCGTGGCACACCCAAGCTTCACAGAAGTCACACACTGCCCCCTTGTGGTCAAAAAAAAGAAAGAAAGGAAGACATATTTTAAGAAAAGGCCTCTGAGTGAACATTAATAACTTCAAAATAAATAAGACAGGATGTCAGGAGTGGACGGGTCAATGCACCTTGTGCTGTGTGGATGTATTAGCTCAGAAACATTGTTATCTTACCACCATGGCCATCCCAGTGGTGTGGATTCCAGGATGTTTGATGACACAGTCTGACGACTTCATGCACTTGGTTTTGCCTAGAAACATAAAATATAAAATTAAAATCAGTTAATAAGTTGTCACACAATTCAAACAGGACGCATGGATACTGGGAGACATTTGCAGTACCAGGTTTGCAGGTTTAACAAAAGACTAGGTCACTGGTCTTAAAAGGCAACACAACCCCGATCCCTGCTTCTCTCCACTGTCCGTTTTTAGAATTGATTTTCAGATTTTACTGATCACCTTTAAAGCAAAAATACATCACTGAATAATTGACCCCTCATGTGCCTGCACGCAGCCTTAGATCCTCAGGTGGAGCCCTGCTGGCTGTTCCAACGTCAAGGTTGAAAACTAAAGGGGACTGTGCTCGCTTCTATTAAATCACTTCATAAAACCCATTTTTACAGACTTGCTCTCATGTGACGTTGTGTTTTTACTGTGTTTTCTTTTCACCTTTTACTTTACTTGCTCATTTCTTTTCTTTGTCATATATTCAAGTTTTATTTACTTTTCTTGCTTTGCCGTCAAAGCACTCAGTTTTTTAAAAAGTGCTATATAAGTCAAGTTTTTTTATTATTAGTATTATTATTATTAGTATTATTTTAGGTCAGGGTGCATAATGGCAAATTTATGATCCAGCACTTTCCAAACTTAACCTGTTCCTAGGGACTATATAATTTAGGATATTATTCTAACATGTGCTGTGTGTAGCCAAAGACAGTCAGACAGTCAGTCTGAGCTGGAGCCAGGCCGATACCATATATATGAGCCTTTCGCAGACATATCGGTATCTGCGTTTATGTTTTGTGAAGTTCAATATATTTGGCTGTATTCATGTTTTCTTTTTGTATTATGAAGTTTATGGTTAAACTTGACCTAACAGTACATCGGCCAATCTGCACTGACTGATTTGTGATGGATCGAGCTTTGCAACACCCCCCCCCCTGCACATGACACAGTTACTCACCACACTGTGCACAGATGGGCAGCTTCTGCACCCAGTTGCAGAAGTAGCAGAACGCTCTGTTCTTCTGTTTCCTGCCAGAGAGAAAAACAAAGTGTTTGTAACTCCGTGATGACTCTGCTTCTCTCCACCATCTGAAAAAACGTTCAACGAAAACAAAACACTCACCTCTGACATTTGTCACAGTCCTGCAAAAACAGACCACAGCCAAGTTAAATGAGTGAGAAACAGGCCAGTGTGTGTGTGTGTGTGTGGTATGTTAGCATTAGCATTGACCACCCACCATGTTGAAGTTACAGGGGTGTTTGGCCACATCCACATGTTCTCGGTTGGCTCGGCTCTGTTTCTCTCGCTCTTTGCGACTCTCCGCCTTTTTGCGAGCACCGGTTTTCTTCTTGGGCATCTCGGCTCCACGGGTTCGATGCTCGCTGCGCTGACAGGAGGGTTTTTTGTTGAAATTTCACTCGAGGCTTCCTGTCAAACGGGAAACTGCCGAGGCCAACACGCAGCTACAAGCTAACCTGTGAGCAACAGGGCGGACAGAGGGCAGAGTCAGATTCACACCTTTTTTTATTGATTGTGTTTTCTGTCGTTGGTACAAAGTGAGTCTGCTCAGTGAAGTGAATCTCTGACATCACATGTTTGTGTCGTGTCAACGTGTCCTCAGCTGCTCTCACACTTACTAAACACACACACAGACTCACACTTACTAAACACACACACACAGCGGGAAGTTAAACCAGCTTCACGTTCACTTTGTCCAGCAGCTACATTCATGATCCACAGACACAAACACAAGCGTCACGACTGGTTTCAGAGTCTGGTTTTAACAGTTTCTTTACCCGAGAGATGAGCAGCGCAGCAGCGACCGGGGTCCGATGGGGAAATGGGAACGTACTGAAACAGAGTGCCACACGATTAGTTCCTACATCTGAGTTCCGCGCTCCTTGAATTCAAATCTGACTTCATGGACATTTACATTTCAGATGTGGGTGTGCGGCATATTATATTATATTATATTATATATTATATTATATGAATGGATTATAATCTATTTACTTTATTTTGTAAAGGGTTAACCCTAACCCATTAACTTAACCTAGGTAAATATATCTGTGTGCATGCTGGCAGTAAAGTAAAGTATTACATCATGACTAGAAAATGTAGATCAGCTGCAGAGTGCACATACTACACACACACACACATCAAGGACTCTGACTAACACACACAGACACACACACGTACGTCTCTCTATAGTTGTGACGACATAATTCGTTCCCTACCCCCTTACACTAACCTTAACCATCACAACTAAATAACTTACCCTAACCCTAACCCTAGCCTAAACCTAAACCTAAACTTAAAACTAAACCTAATTCTAACCCCAACCCTAAAACCAAGTCTTAACCCTCAAACAGCCCATTGAATTTGTGAGGACCAGTCAAAATGTCCTCACAATGTGCACACACACACATTAGGGACTGTGACTAACACACACACAGAGACACTGACACACACACACACACACACCAAGGACTGTGATGAACACACACACACACACACACACACACACACACACACACACACACACACACACACACACACTTCCCCATCAGGGACTGAAAAAAATGTGCATGCAAGTGTAAATACGGTGAATAAATAATAATACATATGGTTACTCTGTATGTAGTATTTGCTGATGCTGCTACTATTGTTGTTTTCACACTGTATTTCTATATATTTTACAGGTATATATATATATATATATATATATATATATATATTTATCTTGTAGAGAGAAGCCTGTTATAATTGTATTGTAGCTGAGTATCAGATATTTGGCATGTATGCGTACACATACAAGGAATTTGATTCCGTTTTTTCCGTTGCTCTCAATGTACAGAAATAGACAAATAACAGCACAATAAAGTGGAACAAGGTTCAGCAAACATTGACCTACTATGTACAAGTATGAAATATATATATATGAACATAAGACACAACAGCACTGACAATGACATGGAGAAATATGATGACAATAAAGATCTTGAATATGAAACCAGACACATCAATTCAATGTGGACTCAGCATGTCAAAGTTAGTTGGTTAGTTAGTTGGTGTCCAATTTCATGAGTGAGACAGTTTGTCAAATAGAACACAAATAGAAAAACAAATATAATATTAAATGTATCATCAGAAAATGTACACTTTTTAAAATCATTGACTGTTATTCATGGTTGTTTTTGCTTATCCATTTACTGGTAATGTAAATTCTAATTAAACTATGTCAACTATATTAGGGTATAATATATATATCAATAATTTTGTATTTAAACATTGTAATATTTTATTATTCTGGTGGCAAACATCAGGCTACTTTAGACTAGAACTAAAATTAACAAACAATTCTTGTTTTCTTTTGACACTTCAAACAGTCAGTTTTCTAACATCTATCATATGTTGTTATATATAATGATAATATTTGTATTTTAGTGGTTTACAGGATTTATGACTGTTTTATTTTCTCCACGTGCCACAGGGGCGTCAGGCACCGTGGCCCCGCCCAGGTCACGTGTCGCTGAGCGGAGAGCCAATCGGGAGGCAGCAGGGGAAACAGCTGACAGTGAACAACAACACAGGAGTCAGCTCCTGCAGGTGCTGCTGTGTGACTGTGTGAGAGTGGAGCTGCTGCCACGTTCATGCTGCTACAACCTGTAGCTCCTCTTGCAGGAGGACCGTGCTGCGAGCTGATCCACTGAGGAAGAGGAGGGAGACGAGGAGGAGGAGGAGGACGCGCGGAGCTCCGTCGTCCATCCCCGGCCAGCCCCGCACGATGGCCCCGTCTCTGATCCGCGCCTGCCGCAGTCTGGCTCTCTCGACGTGGCTGCTCTCCTTCTGCTTCGTCCACCTGCTGTGTCTGGACTTCACGGTGGCGGAGAAGGAGGAGTGGTACACGGCCTTCGTCAACATCACGTACCTGGACCCCGTCACCGCGGAGGTGAGGACGGAGAAGACCGAGTGCGGTCGCTACGGCGAGCACTCGCCCAAGAAGGAAGCCCGGGGTCTGGTGCTGCTGCCGAGCCCCCTGCAGGACAGACAGGCGTGCGACCCCCACGTCAGGTTCCCCCCCGTGTCTCACAACGCCGCATGGGTGGCGCTGGTGGCTGCGGGGAACTGTACCTACAGGGACAAGATCCGGAACGTCGCCAACCTCAACGCCTCTGCAGTTGTCATATACAACGTGGGCTCCAGCAGCCCCAACGAAACCATAACAATGCCCCATCCAGGTGAGAGCGCACATGTCAGCCTGCAAGATAAGTCATCCCTCTATCCTTACTCCTGGCAGCCCTCTATGAATAGCCCAGGGATTCCTGCAAGCAGAGCATTCATCCCGCCACAGGTGTCCTCTGTCCCACAGGCCCTTAAAGGACAAATGTCCCCAATCGGCTGGACACCTCTGGCTAAGATGAATGCTTCCATTCCCCCTGCAGCAGCCCCACAGCTCCTCTGTGCAATCAGCCCAACAACCACTGGGTTTCTGGGTAAAGTAGAAAACAAGCAATGGCTGCAACTACTCACAACTACTGCATACACCTGCTGATTGGTTGTCGTGGGAAGCTTTAGGCTGTCATGATATACCACTATAGGACTGGATAAAGTTTGACACAAGTTCAGGGACACATGTGAAAATAATACAATTTGGGATGCCTTACTTTGGAAGATTTTTACAGATGTTGGTATAAAAACAGTGAAATCAAATGTTAAAACATAAATGTTTCCCACATACAATTTCTATTTGGTTAAAATCTGAATTCTCCTACTTAATAAATCAGAATATCTGATCCAAAAAAAAGTCTGTCCACATTCAGTTCAGCTTTGAGAACATGCACATCCAACAATGTGCAAAAGCTGCACACTGCTGATTCCATGTTCTCTTTTTACATTTTTCAGCCCGACTGTGTTCACTCATTTTCGAATGATTATTATTATTATCTTATATAATGATTGATCATTATTGCTTATTGTCCATCACTCCTCTGCATTTGTTTGTCAAAGCAAAATATTACCACTGATAACTCAAAGTACAAAAAAAACTTTGTATGCATAAGAAAAACCAAATGTGAAGAATAAAAGGCAGAAAGACTCTAACACTTTCAAAGTCCCCATACACGCTGTCAGTTTTCCCAGTAAGCAGAGATAAGTAAGCATCTCTAATATTAGTACAAAGTACTGTAATGATTAAAGAGCACTGTAACAGACATTTAACAGGTTAATAAATATCCAGACAGGCTTGGGTCAAGGTCGCAAATGTGTAACTTTACAAGTTTCATTTACAGATAGGAATGTATGAATAATGACAGGAAGCACAATAGTCAATCAATATTTAAGTATGTAAAATACAGGCTGAAGACTCCCAATTCATTTTAACATTGCCATTTTAAATAGAGTGAAACAAAATGAGCGGGTTCCTCCTTGCCCCCCCCATGGAAATCGGTTCAGTAGTTTTTTTTGTAATCCTGTTAACTAACAGACAAATGCTGATGAAAACAAAACCTCACTGACGGAGGAAATGACTCCTCAAGACGAAGCTGAGGAGGAACAACAAGAGAACCTTTGATAACTGAAATGAGTAAATAAGGACATTGTTAACAACAACAAAACTGTAGAGATAATCCATGACAAATGTCCTGAAAACAGAGTTAAAACAGATTGAACTCCAGCCTCGGTCACAGTTTCTCTCCCGGTTTGCAGGGAACAGAGCAGGTTGATGCAGAGTTAATTGGACTAACACTCGACTGTGTAAATAGCATCAGGCGAGCAGTCGTTCGCTCGCTGTTCGTGACAACTACATAAAACCCCGGTCGTGTTTTGAGGAGGTGAATCCACACATGTCTTTTAAAATCCAACATAGATATAGACGTGGGGCTGTTGGTATATCTTCGTGGGGAATGTATCTATTAGTTTGTTAATCTCATAGATAATCAGTTTTTTAAATCGCTGGTATGATGTGTGAGGCCGTCTGGCTTTTTATGTAACCAGTGCCAGAGAGTGAGTGAGTGTGTGTGTGTGTGTGTGTGTGTGTGTGTGTGTGTGTGTGTGTGTGTGTGTGTGTGTGTGTGTGTGTGTGTGTGTGTGTGTGTGTGTGTGTGTGTGTGTGTGTGTGTGTGTGTGTGTGTGTGTGTGTGTGTGTGTGTGTGTGTGTGTGTGTGTGTGCGTGCGTGCTAACGAGAGGCGAATTGTAAAGTGCTCTGTCTGTTAAAGTAGAACAATGCTATATAAGCAGATTTAACATCTTGATGTCACTGACAGAGCAGGCTGTCGTGCATATACTTGCTTTCATCTAGTGTAGCAATAATTCCATAACTCTCCTATAGCTGTAATACAGTACTTTTTATAAAACCAGCTAAAGAATAAAAAACATTTTCCTAGCTGAGTGTAGTTTTTACCCCGTATTTCTATCTTTCTGCCTGATGCACCGTTTAAAACCTTATTCTGTGTTATTTGTGAGAATGTTTGTACATTTGCGAGCTGACATTTAGGCCACGAGAACCGTCTTTCCCACTCGACTTGTATTTCCATCAGGAAATGAGCTCTCAGTTCTGTTGCTAGTTCTCCTAAAGGTGTGGCTCACCCTGACCGACATCTGACAAAAGGGTCGCTGCAAAAACACCGACATGCAAACACAAAGTGAAGACTTCAGATTAAACTTTTTGAATAATATTCATGTAATTAACACAGGAAGGTGAATGGAAATAATTGGGTGGTAAAATAGAGAAGTTGTAGGACTCATGTTAAAGCATCAATAACATAACTCTGCACTTGATATTTTTATATCAACCTGCTCGTGGTGACCAACTCTTTTATTGTCACACACTCTGTTGTTGCTCTCAGGCGTCTCTCAGCTCACAGCTTTTGTTTTGCAGTCGCAGATGACGTGATTCTTGCTCCCAGCTGCAACAGGCAGATAGTAATACTTTTTTTTTTAAAAAACACTGCAAGCTGCCTGCCAAACACCAACACCAGCCAGACCTGACAAGGTTAGAAACCAGCTGGTGAACATAATGGAGCGTTTAGCAGGAAAAAAAGTCAGTTTTTTTCCCTCAGCAGCTGGTGGAAATGAAAACAGTGAATATTGGACGTGCAGTCATCAGGTTCCCCAACACAACCACGACAACCAAATCCTGATGCTGCTCTCTGTCGTTTAGAAGTATGAATATGAAGGTTTATGCTCATATGTTTGTTACAACTATATATGTGGTGTTCTTCCTGCAGGAGGCTAAAGTAATTATCCTCCGTAAATGCACATTTAGCTACTTAGGTGCAGTTTGCGGTTAATTCTCCTGTGCTTTTCTTAAATCATTTATTAATACAGGTTTTGTTATGTCAAATTTGATATTTGTCAATCAATGTATCTCTAATTTTACTTTTGTGGTTATTTGAGAGAGACAGCCCAGGGCAGATCCTGAGTTTACCTCTGCTGTACTTGCAGTAATAGATCAAAGCAACCAGGACATTCCCTCGCTGCGGGGCCACGACATAAAATACAAATTGAGTCACTAACAGAGACAGAAGAGGCAGCCAGGAGAGGTGTGATGACAAAGATAGTAAAGGGGGAAGGTAAGAGCGAGTGCAGTGACAGAGAAACAGGTTGTAATGTGTTGATTTAATGTGGGGCTGCCTGAAGAGTGGAGCACTTCCCCGTCCAGAGGCAACACAGCTGGGCTGTAAAATCCACAGTCTCCATGAGCCAAGTGTTTTACTCCCTCCTCCTCGAGCCTGAGCGGTGTCACCATGAAGCCAGGTCAGACATATCGGCTCTGAAAGGGTTGGTTCGCCCTGAATCACCCTGCTGGTCTCCATTAGGCTTTAAACAGCAAAGTCCTTTTCCTGTCAGAGGTCCAGTGAACCTCATGAAACCCGAATCAGATTTAATCCATAGATGAGATGAGAGTAACATAAGAAGACAGATCTCACTCTGGTATCAGTGCAGCAGCCAATTAGCACAAAGGAAACATGTAGCCTGGGTTTGTCTAAAGGTTAAAAAATGTCTATCATCCACTTGTTTGATCCACACAGAAATTAAAATGTAAAAAAGACTTATTGATATTTAAAGTGAGACTCGCCACAGAGCTGTAAGTGTCTTGTTTCTCCACTGACACACAAAACATGCACCTCAGTTTCTGTGTGGTTTAATTAAATGAGATGTTCATTAAAGAGCATTAGAGGTGCTTTACCGTTGGATAGAGCCAGGCTAGCTGTTTCCCCCTGTTTCCATGCTTTATGCTAAGCTAATTAGCCGCTGGCTTCAGATTTATATTTATGTGTAAAAGTGTTAACAGTCGTCTCATCTAATTCTCAGCAAGACAGCAAATAGACATTTTCCCCAAATATTCCCAATTAAGGATAAAACTGTTACCGGTTTCACGTTAAACTTTGGGAAAATTCCTGACGGTCAGTCGTATGATTTTTAATCTTCAGTTAACGTGATTACCATGGTGATTTGGTTGGTACTGTAACAAGATGAGAGCGGCTTGTGCTCCGGCCACAGCTAGAAACTGTTAGTGAGGACATTTGATTTACTTATTCAAGGCTGTGCTTATTTTCAACTTGTATTATGTGAAGTTTTCATTTAAAAAAGACCTCCTTTGGCAAGATACAGCCAAAATGTTGCACCTTTGATATTGTGTTATATTATTTTTATTGATAATAGATATATTATTGGAATATAACTCCTGGTGAAACTACTTTAGCTTATGTATCAGTACTTTAAAACACATTGAAGCACATTTTACAAATACTGCGATAATGATAACCATGATAACCTATAATCGTGATACAGATCTTTGCACTGCTCCGAATGAAATACCCTGAAGCCTTAACGCTCGCAGGATCAAACCAGTGTTTCCTCCTTTGTGTGAGGTGTCAGGTAAACGGTCGTAATTCTGTGTTAATCCGTGTCACAGTTTTATCCGAATGAAACTTACTCTTAAAACTGAACAGGCTGTTGATTGAGAATTTCAGAGAATTCAGTATTTATTCCTCTTAGCTTCCCCATTTTGGGGCGAGTGGGTCTGAAGACTTCACAGGATCAGCCTCAGACGCTGGCCTCCACTTTTAGAAGCAGCTATTTTGGTCTGCTCAGGCTGCGTCATACTGAACAGAAGGAGATAAGAGTCAGGGCTTAGAGGAACCCTACATGCCTCATTATGACTCCTGTTATTTCTGTTGGCTGTGAAGCCGAGGCTGAGGCCATACTGTTTTTTTATTGAATCTAGATTCTTGTTCTGGACGAAACTGTTTTATTTTTTTATCCTAATTTCTGAGAGCAAGAACAGAGTCTGAGTTGCATGACACTGTGCAGAAATGTTCGCTCGTGCAGATTTAATGCTCCACTGTAAGAAGAAGGGTTTATTTTGTGTTACTAAAGGCAGGTATTACATCACAGTGAGACGACATATGGCCCCACTTAATAAAACCATCAATCAGCATGTCAGAACTGTGTGAATCTCAGGATACAAACCACAAAGAAACATAAAAAAGCTTTTACGAGTCCTGAGAATGAACCGTATGCGTTCATTTTGGAAGCAATGAAACTGTCTTCCAGCCTTATTTAGTGTTATTGGACGTTATTGAAAGACACCGGCCGAAACAATGACGCGTGACTCCTCCATGTTGTGTGTTCAGCGGCGTACTACCATCTGTTTGCTGTTCAAACAAGCTTTTCATTGTTTGCAGTGCGGTTTGTTTTAGAGGCTCCAACATGCCTCCACTCATTTTGAGGGAGCAGCTGCTATAATACAAGGATGAACCTTTGTTAACAGTGGAGATAATACCAGCTTGATCACTGTTTGTGTGTAGATAGGCTGTTTTTTGCAGAGAAGGGAACACATAGGGAGCTTTCTTACCGAAGTTGACTGTTTTCACGTTGCATTGTTGCCTCTAATTGAGCTGTTAAGTTGTTCGAAAGGCTTTTGTTGTCTTTACCTATTTGCTTTATTAAAATAACAATCTTACTCTTGCATTCTATTTCATGGGGGATTGAAGTTTTGATTTCTGGCCAAATAAAACACTGTCTGTGCTGATCGTTGCACATGCATAAAAATACAACAGTTTAAAAGACATGATTTGGGCCTGACTGCTGGACCTCGGCATTAAAACACAGCAGCTGTGCAGATTTTACAACAGACCTGTTACATAAAGGGATTTATGAGCCTGGCAGTGCTCTCTGACATCGTACCACATCTGTTGGATCCAAAGTCTTTAACTCCTGCGGAAAACACCAAACATCTTGGCTGTCGTTGTCGGAACCTCTGTGACAGAATCGGCCATCAAAAATAGCCGTGGGCCGCGCACGGGGATTTGTCACGCAGTGTCGTGGATCCGGTGTAGAGCTGCAGAGGAGCTGCTGCTGGTGAGGGCAGGTTGAATAAAGCCACTGTTTATGTTGACTGATGGAGAGAGTAAAGCAGGGAGCCATTCTGACTCCACGCAGCTGCAGCCATAAACAGGCAACAGAGGGAATGTGATGTAACAGCACTCAGGCTGTTGATGCACTTCTGGCAATCATCAAGTCGTCGACTGTTCGGTGGCTTTCAATATTAATATTTGAAAGTTTAAATCCCCTGAAACTTTGGTTTTCAATTTCTCTATAACTTTGAATATTCACAGACATCCTGAGGCATTATTTCTTTAAGGGTTTAACATTCAAAAACTCAGCTGATCTGTATTGTTAGAACTGTGTGGGAGTGGTGGTTTAAACTGCAAACACAAGCAGGCGTCACAAAATGTTTCGAAATCCTGAATTATGTGAACTCACCGTTTCATAAATATATATCAGTTTCCTAAATAAATCTGATATTCTTTAAGATCCAGCAATCATTTACTGGGGAAACTGAGAAAATGTTGAAAAAATTGCCAGAATATTCCAAATATTGCTAAATTCCTGTTTTAATTGATGTTCTCCATTTAGTTGTATATTTTATGTTAGTTATATCTTCTGTAAATTATATCAAGTGTTGTTTACCATAAGCATGCAGGGAAATACATTTTTTTATTATGTTTTAATTTAATTAACAATAAAGTATATGTGTGTGCACGCGCAGGTACAGGTGAGGTTGTCGCCATCATGATCCCAGAGCCTAAAGGTCGTGAGATCGCGAACCTGCTGGAGCGGAACACCATGGTCATGCTGCAAATCACCATTGGAACACGCAACCTGCAGAAGTACGTGAGCAGAACGTCGGTGGTGTTCGTCTCCATCTCCTTCATCGTGCTCATGATCATCTCCCTCGCTTGGCTCGTCTTCTACTACATCCAGAGGTTCCGCTACGCCAACGCACGGGACCGCAACCAGGTACCAGACCGTGGGCTCTTTGTTGAATCACGGTACAACCCGGTGAGATGATGTGTGTCTATGTGCAGAGGAGACACAGAGTGCAGTGGTGCTGTGGTCTCACTCTCGACATTGGTCCGTGCACTTTCCCATCTGGTGCGGACGCTGTAAGGCTGCAGGCTGAGGTCTGAATTAGTCTGACAGCTGGTCGTACGGGGACGTGAAGAACCAGTGAACCATCAACCAGCTCAGCTCTCCGGCTCTCCGAGTCCGCTGTGCAAATACTTGCTTTTGCCATCTCTCTGTTATAAATGGCCGCCTCTGACGTTCCTTTGACGTCTGTAGTGACAGGACATCACCGAGCATGTTATGATCGGAGCCGGTGTCCGTGGCAACCATTGTTTGCTTTTTCACTTTGAATTATGTTGTATAAAGTATTCACAGATATTGAACAAATCTGTTTTCAATTTATTTTCAAGGCAGCCAAGTGGGCTGAAAGAGATTCTAAGGCCTCAGTTCTTCCGATATTTACAATTTTACCCTGTGTTTTTATTACCATCATTTATGCCAAGGAGCTGGAACAATATGATTTGAAACAGTTGCAATTGTCACAGTCTTGAAAATGTTCCCGACACATTCCACATTTATTATTCCCACATTTATCCAGAATATTTCAGCTTTTGTAAATTTACGAGCACAACCTTAAGCTGTAAGTTTATTAGTCTAAAACATTTTCAGACTCGTGTTGTCTGACTGATGGACGGCAACATTCATAAAATACAATTCAGAAGATGGCTAATTAATCTAGTATTCTGATATCGTGTTATTAAAGTCAGGTTTTATTAAAAGTAACGGGTTAATGTTAGGTTATTTTAAGACCTAGCTGTTTTATTTTGTGGTTCACTGGTTTCATAACTGGTCCAATGCTCGTATTTTATACCCTGATCTATACACAATAAATATTAATTTTTGAATTCTAGCAGACGAATGAGAAACCTGCATCCTGCTGAGTTACTGTTTTGTCCTCTATGATCTTGTCAATAACAAAGTAAAGATTTATTTATGTCTTACAGAGGCGTCTTGGAGATGCTGCCAAAAAAGCCATCAGCAAGCTTCAAGTACGCACCATTAAGAAAGGGGACAAGGTAAACCACTGACAGTGTCCATGAGTTCACACGTAAACATGAACTCACAGAAATGTGTTTGTCCTCATTATTTTAATTACCTGTAATTATTTTATGTTGAATAAAGCTATATTGGGGAATTCCTTGGCTTCACCTTCCATGTCTGTGCATTTGTTTTGCGTTTCAGGAGACTGAGTCAGACTTTGACAACTGTGCAGTTTGCATTGAAGGTTATAGACCTAATGATGTTGTGAGGGTATTACCATGCAGGTAAGTTTTTTTTCATGATCACTGTTAAAATGTAACATCTCGGTTTATCTGCATATCCTGCAGAATGTCTTTTTACTGTGCGCTGCATGTTGGCAATCATTGGTGGTTGATGTTATTAATTTGAGCTCTTTCGGTTTATGTTGTCAGGCATGTTTTCCATAAACACTGTGTAGATCCGTGGCTGCTGGACCACCGGACATGTCCCATGTGTAAAATGAACATCCTCAAAGCCTTAGGAGTTACTGTAAGTGCATTTGAACTGAACTGTGTTATTTCATGTCAACTCATGCACACCTATATAACTAACTGCTCTAATTTATCATATTAAGACCAAAACATTTAAGTGCAAAACCTGAAAATGAAGACACGAAGCATCATTTCTATAGACTGTTGTTTTTGTCATGTTCCAGCTCAACGCAGACTGCTTAGACGAGATTCCTCCAGACTACGAGATGTCTGTCGGAGGTCCATCCACCAACCCCATCAGCGGGGCGAGTGAAATCACAGTGAACGAGAGCTCGGTGGTGCTGGACCCCGCCGACAGAGGGATAGGCCTGGAGCAGCTCCAACATGAAGCAGAGACGGCGCTTCAGGCAGGAGAGAGCCACCTCATGGCCAGCAGTGAGTACACACATCTCACTGACAGCTCTCTGTCATGTACTGAAGTCCGGACATTTTCCTGAAATTATCCAGAGGGGCTGTATGTGATTCGGCTTGTAAGTGTTGTTTCTGCAACAAAGCAAAACAGTGTCATACACATAGAAAATGTCAAATTGGAAAGACAATAAGAAAGCACTAGAATAATCCTGCGTTCCATTACACCTCAGAGCTCGGCCCTCGAAATGACGTCACACCCGAATAACCCGAGTTGCAACTTCCGACTTGGGTGTCGGAAATTCAGAGATCCAAGGTTCAATGGATTAATTGCGGCATAAATTATCTAACTGTATTTGAAATAGATGAGTAAGTTCCACGTTGAGCTGCTACAACCCAGCGATGCTGCTCACACACTGATGCATCACTAATCTATTACTGTGGTCCATACTGCACAGTGACGTTCACCTCAAAAACAAGATGAGAACATTTTTCCATAATGGTTTTTTAATGGGATTTTTAATGCAGTACATTTACACTGTGGTATTAGTACTTTTACTTAAGTAAATGATCTGAAGGCTTATATATACATGCACAACTATATACATATGCACTTATATATACATATTTTCTGTAAGTGCTATGTGTGGAGAGATATTAAACTGAGAAGCAGGAAAGTTCACTCATATTCAAACATATTAATCAATAGTCTGTTTTCTAACAGTGTTTGAATGTGAGTTTTCTCAGAGTTTTATTCTGAGGCTTTAACCAGGTCAGCAGCCACCTGCTCTGTGTCTCCAGTTCAGATCCTCATGGGTGATGCAGAAGGAAAGAAGGACAGGGTTCCCTTTCTAGAAAGTCACAACCTAACCCACATACAAAGGCCCTGTTTGTTCATGTTATACTATACATTACAGCACCTTGTGCGAATGCCCGAGGGCTGTTTATGTAACTGATGACTGCTGAGCACCTGCAAGCTATTACCACTGTATAGTGTGGGAGTACATGCACATGTTAATATGTCACGCTCCCAGAACATGGAAGCAGACAGGGTGTGTCACGCGATTAGATCACCTCTTTAAATGTTGCCTGAAAGAGGAAGAAACAGGGAAAACATTTCATCTCACGTTTTTTATCAGTCTTATTCTAATATATTCTTTTATTAAAATCATAGACTGTATATAAAGATGGACGACATGACGGCTCCCCGAAGCATCTTGATCGCCCCCTGGTGGCTGACTGCAGTATAGGTCATTAACCTCCCACCTCCTCCATGTTAGTGGATAGGACTTTGGCCAAACTAAAAAGACAAAGAACACTGACTCATGATTGGTCAAGCGTTTGAATAGGTGAGACCTTGATACTGTGGCTCTATACATTCGTATCTGGGACATTTTGGCTTCATTTCTGGATAATACGAGGATGTGGGGGCCGCATTGTCCACATTTATATTAGTCTATTATTAAAATGTTTTTAGAGACGTGTTAACTTTTTGATCCTGTTGGTTATTCTGTGGTGCTGATCATCAGTATTGAATTATACAGAGAGGTGTTTCTGTTTTTAAGCCTTCCCCTCATTACTTTCAATGCAATGGACAAAAAATTGAAACACCTGCCGGTTAATACGTTTTAGCTGCAACATGACAGAAACATTGCGCTTCACACTGCGAGCAAATTTATGATTTATGTTCAACTTTTTGTGCTTGATAAGCAGCAGAGCAGCTCGCCACAGGTTGGTCTTCTGCTCGATAGTAATGAGAATATAAATCAGAGGTGATTTGTCTTCCGTCGCACACTAATGAGCTAACAGAGACACTGACACCGACAGGCAGTTAGCAGAAGAAGAACGAGCCAATCTGTCACCATCTCTGCCTCCGAGGCTCTGCAGTGGTGGCGGGTTTTTACTATGAATAATGAGCCCTGTCGATAATGGTATCACAGCCATCAGTCTTTCCAGAGCCGTTTACTGTATGTGTGTTGTAGTTGGCGGACACAGAAATAGAAAAGATTGGTTGCTTGTTGCTGTCTCATCTTTTGAGATCACAGGCCCCCCCCGAAAAACGTTTGGTTTCTACAGTTCAAATTTCTCGATTGAAACAAGCCAGTTCATGATGTGATTGTTTATTGCAAACATCCATACTTAAAGTCGGAGTATATTTAAATTGACCTTTCAAAAAAATCAGCAAAAGAAAATGCAATTGATATTAATAATAACTTACATTTTTGTGCCGTTTTCAACACAAAATACAAAGTGCTGCACAACAAGAAAACAAATAGTTAAAGTATTAAGTACAGACACAACAGAAGAGAAACGGTTAATATTTGGTTGTCAAACATTTGGGGTCCAAATTCTACACTTGGGTGTCATTACACTGTAGAAAAAGAAGAGGGCGATGAGGTGACGTAATTATAAGAGCAGAGGTCAAACTTCAACATGATAGAAATGTGCTATCCCTTCATTTAAAGAATGTTAAGCTCCAGATTTGAAGTTGTAGGTCAAACGGTTCATATAAGTTGTTTTATCCAAAAAGTCATTTTCACTTTGTTTAGTTTTTAATCGACACACCAGCTTTTTAACCAGCAAAGTATAACTTGTGTGCGATATTTAGACCTTTTCTCAGATTTCACCTGTAGGTCTTTGTTGGGCATATTGACAATATGCATTAAAACAGGTGGATGGAAACACACTTCCTGGAGAGGTGAAGATACTTGTTCAAATAAACAGATGCCCACACCTTGAGACATTTTTCTTCAGATCTGATAAGAACTTTTTACTGTACATACTGAAGTTAACTTAGAGTCTTTGGGGGACAAAGTTCCCTCTTTAGTTTTTCTCAGATGTACTTGTTGAGGTATAGTTAATTAAATAATTAAATACAAATTAGTTTAAGATTAATTCAAGAATACATTTTGCACAGAATTAATTTTGGCACCTATAATGTAGTAGCTTCATGACCAGTACGAACCAGGAGGAACAATCACAATAACCAAATAACTTTCTTTTAATGCACAAATCAAGACAAACTGAAATGAAGATGAAGATGGAGAATAATACCTTCCCTGTTGGATGTGAATGTGACTCTTCAGGGGTATTGCTGTTGCTGCATCCCACATTTCTACCTGTCAAATAATAAATGACTTCTCTCTCTGTCCCTTCAGGTGAGCACCAGCCTCCGCTCAGTTATGATTCTGACACTTCTGTCATCATGGGCCTGGAGGTGGGTTTGTCTGAAATAGAGCTGTCAGCAGAGCAAGAATGTGACGAGGGAAAATCCTGAGCCGGTCGGAGCAGAGAGGAAAAAAGGATGATGAGAGCAGAACAGAGTGATCGGGGGGCTCCCACAGATCCGCCGGGTCTTTGGCCCCCTGGAGGAGGTGATCTCATGGAAGACGAGGGAAAATGAGCAATACAACCCGTAGCGGCACAAAAACACCCTGCTCTGTGTGTTCCACCTGAGAAACAGACTCATCCCCGTGTCTGCAGACTTGTTGCTTGCTCGTTCTCTTGCCGTCACGTGTCTTGTGGGTGAACGCAGCTCCCATATATTGTGGTGGTCTAGTTACTCTCCACGTAACCTTTTTCACGTCTTAGCATCAGAGATTCACACACACACACGCAGTCCTTGAGATGTCAGTGGCCTTCACAGCGCTGAGAAGTCAAAATATGTTTCTCCTCACTCTGCCTGCTGCTGGACACGGTGTGAGGACGGGAGCGGCAGCGGCTCTTTAACACCCGACTGCAGCTTTAATTATGTAAAGAAATATATGTGCAGATTATTCGATTTCTTGCGACGAGATCACTGCCAACCTATTCCACGAGTTTTACTGACGTGATGGATACACAGCACATACGGATCCTCTATCAAGGTCTCAGCTGGCATGAAACCAGCATTTTTTTCAACGTCAAACTTGGGGTAATATGGTATTATCCCCCTGAAACCTTGAAGTTCATGCGGCCATGTGGCACGAAGGGTTTAAAACGCGTATGCACACACACGTTATGCTGTAATTTCTAAACGTAACTGTTTCTGTCATCGTTGTGTCGAGACCTTCGTTTTTAACTGAGTATTCCTGTTGCTGAGAGGAAATAACCAAACACAATAGATTATTTCTCACGTCCGACAATCATAGTTTGCCACGAGCAGTTTGAAGTGATGTCACCCACTGCCCTACTGAAACTGCTGCGGATTCACAAGCTACCACAACACATGGTGTCGGCCTCCGGCGTCAGGAAGGTAATGTCTCACGCTCACGCTGCTGCTGAGGACGGCGGCGGCTGTCACCACCAAATTCTGGGAGTGTGTACATACAAGCCAGCCAATATACATATGTCAACAAGTCTGTGCCAAGTTAATCAGTGGTATTCTAAACGTAGCTGTAGTTCGTGTACATGTGATTCCCTTGGCTGTCAATGGAGTCTAAGAGACGCTAATCTGTGCATGAAATGAAACTGAAGAAATAACAGGAGCACAAAGAATCTGAAAAATCACAAAAGACTCTGCTCGGTGAAAAGAAGAGGGACTTTTTTTTTTATTTGAAATAGTCAAAGTTTTAATTGGGAGGATTTGAAGCTCTATTGCATTTTATGGCATGAATAGATTACAGCATGAAAATGTTTACAACATCTACATCTACAACATCTACAATAAGCTTGCAAATTTTGGAAAAACGAAAAGCATGCCCCCTAGTGTGTGTGAAGTCTTCAGAAACATCCCCAACACTGAAACACCTGAACAGTAGAAAATGTAGGATTTATTATGTTGCATTTCTTTTATGTTGTCCTGCATCACAGCCAACATCTTGTCGGGAATCACACAGACGATCTGGTTTCTCTGCCGAGTCTCAGCTGATTATTATTTTCCCTCCTGTTCTCTGTGACCACGTATACTGAATTTTTACTGTAATCAAATTCACATGTTTGTGAGTCTCAATTTCATTTTATTATGCTCCTCATGTCAATAATTGAGTTCTGGGGTGAAAAGTGCCCGGCTCAGAGTGGATGAAACGTGGAGAACGAAAAGATGCATTTTGAAAGTTAGTCCTCTTGGTGTTGATTTATTCTTAACTTGTGTCCAAATTCCATATTATAATCTCATTATCTCTGCCAAGGAGGCTTGTGTCTGTTTATCTGTCAGGATTTCACAAAACTGAACCGATTGGCACCAAACTTGATGGGGGAGGGGGGCATGGGCCACAGAAGAACCCATTCACTTTTGTCCTGGAACCAGGATTCTCTTTTAATTACTTTTCCCAACATTGTTGGATAAGACGGAATTTCTCAGGAAATAATCTGCGGATATAAATAAAAATAAAAAAAAGAATATGTTTGTGTAGTTGAACTGCAGATCAAGAGAATAATCCTGATCTGACTGACGTGTAGAACTGGCAGAGGTTTGCTCTCTACTGAGACCATTCTAGTTATAAGCATGTTTTAGTGTTTTAACACAGTGAAACATAACACAATCAATTATACTTAAAAAAGACAAGACACAGACCAAAAAAAGCACTTGATTGTGTTGATGGGCCCCATTAGACTCTATGTTACACTTGAAAAAGATATATCTGCAAGTTTCAGAGACCCAGTTGTTACTTTCCTGTCCAGCGCCTATGTTGTTTGTATGAAAGGTGCACTTATACCCATGGGTGTGCTGGTCTTCAAATGATGGTCAGGGTCACTGTCAGGGACAATTGCTATTTCCAAACAGTGGTTCGCAGTTGCACTTGCACAGAAACCTGGTCTGAAGTCAGTGGTGCAGTGTTTCATTGTTATTTTAAGACACACTCTCCTCCCCACCAGATGGTTCGCTCATGTGCAAAGTCTACGAAGAGCACTCTGATTGGTCTGTTGCTTGTCAAACCCCAAACAGACCCATTATCAACTAAAGTACAACAAGCCTGCGTCTGCTGCAGGGACATTTTTTCCACTGTTGAAACTCACATAGAAGTGGAAAGTTGAAAACGCCCTAGATGCATATGTGCCAGACCATGTGCTTAGATTGTTAGAGGCCAGTGTCTCTGATTATTTGCACAAAAAGTACTAAAGAGTCAAATGACAGCTGAATACATGAAAATGAACTGTGAATATCGGTGAAACAGTTGAAAGAAAATACTAAATCTTTAAAAAACACATTTGCCATCTCAGTGAAGTTAAATTAACAGCGACAAATAAATGACACCATTTCCCGATAGTTTGAAATCACAAAGTTGACTTCCTGTTTGCTATGATGAGGAACATGAAGCTGGGGCACAGTTCCAGACTCTGCTGATGCTGACTGTGACAACAGATACAATCTGCTGCAGTTTTTTAAATTTAGGATAATTATTCTTCTCTCATTGTTCTGTTACTGTCTGGACTGTTTCCTCTCACATTCCTGGAGACTCGCTCCCTAAAGAAGCACAGACGCACTGACTCGATCGATGGAGCCAGTGGAATTTGACTGTTGTTTTTTTTTGTCCTCCAGTCACTGTTTCCATTATGTTCTGGAGCAACCTGGGATTCTGTTACATAACACACACATGTCCACACATTCCCCTTGCTTGGGTTAATCACAGAAGTGAAGGATCATGGGAAATCCTGGCAAATGCTTTGCTGTTTCATAAAAGCTTTGGTATGAGTCGGGTATATTGTGATGGGGGGGGTCTGTGAGCCTCTATGTTCTTTGTTCAAGTCACTTGAAACCCATGGACACCACATTGTAGATATTATTAGTTCATATAGTCAAAGGTTGAAATATTAATGTTCTAACATCTGTGATTCACTCAACCTTAGACTGTTTATAAATTGGACGACACGTCTCCACTTCCTCCCACTATCCAGAAATGATGCCAAAATATTCAGAATAAGAGCGCTGCCATTTTTTGCCTGAGTGCGATACATGCTCTCGGCCAATCAGGAGTCAGTCTCAGCTGTCAATTATGACATTTCCCCCGTTTTTATAGCATCAAATACCTCGTGAAAACCAAACCTTCCGGAAACATGAACAAAATCTGCGTGATGTGAACTACTCTAAAATGACAGAAACCATCTTTGAGGAAAATGTTCTTTGACTTTTTAATTTGGTCCACGTCCCATCCACCAACAAGGAGGAAGTGGAGTTTACGACCTATACTGCAGCCAGCCACCAGGAGGCGAGTGAGATGAATTGGCTTCACTTTGCTGGTGATGGATAGGTTTTCAATTACCTCCCGTTTAGTTGTAAGCACGTATAATGAGCGGCTCAACATGTAACCGACTATTTCCCCTTCACTGAAAATTATAGCAGCACTATGTAAGAATTCATAAATGGACATTTTCATTTATCTTGAGCTATACCCCTTTTTTTATGGATAGGAGGGTGGAGATTGAGGGATTTATGCCAGTTTGACGTGAATCTGGACCTTTACAAGTCTCGGTATGTTGCATCAGCTCACATGGTAATGAAATAGCACAATACATAAGATAAACCACAAACACCCAACAGCATCACTATCTGCTGCTCTCCTCGTCTCACTTGTTCGTGGGTCTTCTGTCATCTTCTCACTTTAACAGCCTCTCCATCCGACCATTTGTTTAGTTGGCCAAACATCAAGACAAAGCAAAGCACATTCATTTTCAGTGCCAGATCTCTCAGTTCTGGCCGCACAGCTTGATGAAATCAGTTTGTCTAAAAGAGGATTAAGGCCTTGTTGTTTTTTCCAGATGGACTCAGACATGATGGATTAATCTATAGCGCCATCTCTCCGTTTATTGTGTTTCAGTAACAAACCTCCCTTAGGAAGAAGTAGAATTCAAATGTAGAAACATGAGTCTGCTCCGTGTAATTGTCCTGAATTGTACCTGCGACATTGCACAACACTTCTATTTATGTGTTTCCCAATTAATTCCAACTGGTTTCATGGAAAGATTGTTGTAATTTAATTGTGGGGAATATTGTCCTGAAGAGAAAAGTGTAATTTTAACAAAAGTATTCATAGATTACTGAAAACCTTATTTGCCTCAGTTGCTAATTTGATTTATGTCATGTATTATCTTATTTGCCAGGGACGCTTCTCACTTATTAAAAGCAGAATATCTCGTTAACTAGCGAGTTAAACTTAAAGACTGGTTTTCTTCAGTTGTCCCTGTGGTCAGATGTTAATCTTTTGGCCTAAGATTTAATTAAAATAACATAAAGCACATTTAATTAGTACAGTTTAACACACTGTAGTTACAACAGTAAAACCCATACTAAATACAGTGTGTGAGAAATAATATAACTTAATTGGACAACTACTTGCATGTTGACAAATTAATTGAAATAAATGTACCATTTGAACACTTTTCTTAGAACTTCGTTTTCCCTCTAACTTTTATAATTTGACATAGATGTTTCCAGTATACATTTCATTAAAATAATTTATAAATACTTGGACCGGGTGGACCTGTATAGTTCAGCATTACACATCTTTTTTTTACTTATTATAATTGTTGTCGTTTTTTGTTGTTGTTCTCCCGACACATTTCTTCTCATTGTGTAAACCTTCGTATATATTGCACTTTATCCCTCCAGTGAACAGGGACTGGCTCAACTGAACGACTTGAGAAATTCTAAAGAAAGAGGGCTACAGTATTGAACATGGCACATGAGTCAATTGTTGCTCATTGTAAAATATTATAATCTTTTATCTGTACTGTTGTGAGTGAGTGTGTGTGTGTGTGTGTGTGTGTGGTGGGGGGTTGCGGGGCACCAATATATTGTAACTATACCCAGCGGAAATAACAGCATTGCTATTTTGTAATATAAAAACAATTATATGTACTATTAGAGGTGTCTCTGTCCTTTTCTTGTACCATGATGCACGTGTAGGAATGTCTATGATTTTGACTTTTAATAAATTTTACTCCGATTTTTCCAACTTTGCTGAACCTGTTTGTTTTGTTTTAACTCAATGAGAATGTTTTTCTACTTAAAGGACATTTTAATGAAAATTATCAGAGCTTGTGATATGTGCATGGACTTCAATACTTGACAGTGCTCCATGGAAATAACATTTTAAGGGACATTGTGAGACGGGAATTTCTCAGGAAATAATGCGTGGATTCAAAAACAAATCAAACGTGTGGTGTTCAAATGCAGAAAACAAATCCTGATCTTGTCAAGTTACTGAAGTCTGGTACTCGTCAGTGGTGATGGAACTTAACAAATCTTTGAACTACAGTGAGGTTCATCACTTTTTTGGGTCCTCTGGAAACATCTCCATCGTCGTTCTGCAGTTTTTTCTATTTGCATGTGTTTTCTTAATTTGCAGTGAGTTGAGCTCTCGGCCACCGTACATTAAGAAACATAAGAGCACAAATATAACCAAAAAAAATGTAGGTGAGAAAAGAGTGAAAACTAAATATAGTACAACATTATAAAATGATAGTAGTAGTAGTAGTAGTAGAGTATAGTATGATATCGTAGGGTAGTGTAGTATAGTATAGTGTAGTGTAGTATGGTATTGTATAGAGTAGTATAGTATAGTACAATGTGGTGTGGTATAGTATAGTGTAATATAGTATAGTACGGTGTGGTATAATATAGAGTAGTATAGCATAATATTGTATTGTACGATGTGGTATAGTACAGAGTAGTACGGTGTGGTACGGTCTAGAGTAGCATAATATAGTATAGTACTGCGTGGTATGGTATAGTATGGTGTGGTATAGTATAGAACGGTGTGGTATAGTATAGAGTAGTTTAGTATAGTATAGTACTGCGTGGTATGGTATAGTATGGTGTGGTCTAGTATAGAGTAGTATAGTATAGCAAGGTGTGGTATAGAGTAGTATAATATAGTATAGTACTCCATGGTATGGTATAGTACGGTGTGGTGTGGTACAGAGTAGTATAGTATAGTACTCCGTGGTATAGTATAGTAAGGTGTGGTATAGAGTAGTATAGTATAGTACTGCGTGGTATGGTATAGTACGGTGTGGTGTGGTATAGAGTAGTATAGTATAGTACGGTGTGGTATAGTCTAGAGTAGTATAGTGTCGATTAGTGTAGTATAGTGTAGTATTAGTTTATATATAACTGAGTGTTGTCAGTGTATTAAGATCATAGACTGTATATAAAAGAGATTAAGATCAATGAGTGGTTATTGTTATAATAATGGTTTTCCTGTGGAGGGCAGTAATTTACTCAGTCACATTTAAACAACCAGAGAAGAAAAGAGGGGGCGGAACCATGTCTCCTGCAGGAGAGCCAGGCTGCGCACCGCGGCGAGAGGATGGGCCGCAGCGAGGAGCTCAGTGACTTCCAGCGGGGCACCGTGGTCGGCTGTCACCTGTGTCAGAAGTCCGTGCGGGAGATCTCGGCCCTGCTGAAGCTGCCCCGCTCCACCGTGAGCTCCGTCATCCTCAAGTGGAAGCGTGGCGGCATCACGACGGCTCTGCCCCGCAGCGGCCGCCCGCACAAGCTCCAGGAGCAGCAGCGCCAGGTGCTGGAGAGGGTGGCGCTGGAGAAGGGTCTGCCCTCCGTGGAGGCTCTCACCGCCGAGTTCCAGAGCGCGTCCGGGGCCAGCGTGAGCTCCAGGACGGTCCGCAGGGAGCTGCGGGAGATGGGCTTCCGAGGGAGAGTGTCCACGTACACGGCTAAAGGTGCGTTCAGGAGGCGTGGGAATGACAGGGTCTGCAGGTGTAGCATAGATATATATACATATAATTACAATAACTGTTACATTATTATTTCTCTTAAGTTTAAAGACAGATTTTTGCTCCTGAGTGAAGGTTGTGATCATAAATTATTTATTGGAAGATAATAAATAAATACAAATACTATTTAATATTTTAAATGTTGATTTTAACTATCACTGAAATCACTGCAGATAATTTTTAACATCAACATGTTAACATGTTTACCATCTTTCATGTTCTCAATTAACACAACAACATGCTTATTGAGAACATGCTTACCTCACAGAGCTGCTAACACGGCTCTAGACCTGTTTGTATAATTTCCTCTGGAAACTAAGTTTATTCTATCTGCACTTTTATTTTAGTAACATATTAGTGTGTGTCAGCAAATCCTCGCCTATCTCCTGTCCTCTGTTACATCATATTACCCAGAATCAGCAAACACTGTAATGAAAGTGATTTGAGGTTCAATCGTTTGTACTGATGTGACAGTATTTGTCTTTCTTTGATACGAGGAGGGGAAAAGAAGCAGACACTCCTCAGCCAAGAGGACGCCCAGGTGGACGTGTCCCGTCTCGACCTGCGTGTCGGACGTATCATCACAGCGCTGCAGCCTTCAGAGACTGGGAGTGTGTATGTGAAGCAGGTCGACGTGGGAGAGGCGGCTCCCAGGACAGTGGTCAGCGAACTGGCTCAGCACATACCAGTGGATCAGGTACGTTATTTTAAATTTCTAGAATATCATGTGATTTCTAGCTATAATTATTAGGGCTTCTACTACTTTAACATGGGGTGTCCAAATATTTTTGTACCAACATTACATCTCCTTGTGAGCGCTGACACCCCCCTCCCTCCATTTGCTCTTATGTAAGGTTTTCCACATGTGTTTGGAACCTGGCTGCAGGGATTTTCCTCAGTTTCCTCCTGCCACAGGAGCTTTAGAGCTCAGGCAGTGATTTGAGGTGGTCAGGTGGTCTGGCTGGCAGTCAGCGTTCCACTCCATCCAAAATGTGTGAGATGGGATTGAGGTCAGGGCTGTTTGCACTGTTGTCTAAAATGTCATTATATGGTGAAGCAGTTACGTTTGCCTTCATTTCAACTATGGTCTGGACTGAAACTTTAAAAAAAAGTGTCAGTGGACATACTTTTAGCCTTTTACTATATAACTGGAAACATATGCCTGCTGACGTCATGTGTGCAAAACATTGCGTGACTTTGCCAAAAAAAATAAACTCTCACAAAGACAAATATAACACTTTAGCTTCTCTGACACATTGATGGTGCTGCAGTGATGGAATTTTATTGCACAACTCTATTAAGGGGCTTTCTAATGGAAGCTGGGAAGAGAAAAACAGTTTCCTCTTTGTTTGCTTATTAGTCCACAAACTGCTTTTTGCCTGTGGTTGTTTTACTTGGCTACAATTGCACTGTATGCTGTGACATTCAGATTTTCCATTTCTAAATTTATTACAATATTGTGTTTTTAAAATTTCCAACAAAAGTCTTTGGGGATGGAGAGTTTCTGTCAGGGCAAATCCCCCCCGAACAAAGCAAGGTCCATAAAAACATTTAGTTTTGTATCCACAGAGCCAGTAAAGTGCTAAACTATCATGAAATATTGTGTCAAGCAGCTTGGTGAAAAATACAGATTTAAAACATTTTCTCTGCCTTGAGACTAACACACCCTTCCACTTCCATCACTATAACACGAGATTCATGTAGAGAATACATATAAAAATAGAAGGGTGTGTTTTAAGGGATGATTATTTTTAAAGGTCTCCGGGGTTCAAAATGAACACATACCATAAACCCTCAGACACAGTAATTCTATATATTTAAGAGACTGGAATCAGAATTATAGTCTGAAGCTTTGAAGCATGTTTGTATTGGCTATAAAAGCGCATTTAATCTTCTGTCCACCATGCAGATGCAGAACCGCATGGCCGTCCTGCTCTGTAACCTGAGGCCAGCCGAGATGGGGGGGGTGGTGTCCCAGGCGATGGTCATGTGCGCCTGCTCGCCAGACAAGGTCGAACTCCTTGATCCTCCAAGTGGAGCAGCACCAGGAGACAGGGTGACTTTCCAGGGCTTCCCAGGTACAACAACACTGTATATTCAAAAAAACACATCACTGTTTGTTCTGCATCATGAGGTAAGTGAGGGGAAGACTGCTGAAAACATATTTACTTCAAATATATTTGTTTGTAAGACACCTACGGAAGCGTGTTACATTTACTTGAGAAAAAAATGTCTGCTCCGTTTTTTTTAATTAAGAAGTTCGCTCAAAATCTCTGCACTTTCTGTCTGAGCGATCTAAACTAAAATAAAACCTGATGAAACTAATAAGACGAGACAAGTTTACTTCAGCGCTCTCAAAGTCGGCTGAATGAGAGATTGTGATTTTGGGAAAATCTATTTCATTAATTCAGAAAAATAGATTTTTACTCTCAAGTGAAAGCAATACACTTCTGTATGTATTTTTTTTTTTATCTATTTACATCAAGCAAACATCAGTATATCCTACAGTTTGACATAGATTGGGGCTGAGACTTTATCAGAACACACTGCGGGACATCCGTTGTCATCACACAGTAAAAAGGTGCCTTTGATTCCACTGAAATGAAATGTCAGTGCTGCAGCATACATGGTTTTCCTTCCAACTTCATGGCAGCCAATTTGGCAGGGGGCCCTCTCCCCTTTCACCACGACACCCCTTAAAGTCAGGTCCACAGGGAGCTGGTTTTTCTCAAACTCCATCAAACACCTTTGGAATGAACGAGAATTCAAACAGTGAGCAGACCTCACCTCCTAACCTCACTTCCTCTCTCTCCTGCGGCTGAATGGGAATAAATCCCTGCACCCGATTTCCATAATCCCATTAAGCCATCGTGTGGCAGAGTGTGTCCTGCAAGGGCTCTACATCCTACCAAAAATGTACAAGTGTCCTGAAATCATAAATCCTGCATGTGTCAGTGCACAGTAGAGAACAGGGATTTTCTCTAATGAATCAAACCCACTTCTGGATTACAGGTGAACCAGATAAGGAGTTGGATCCCAAAGAGAACGTGTGGGAGCAGATTCAACCGGACCTTCGCACGGATGCCCAGTGTGTTGCAACGTACAGAGGAGCGGCCTTCAAAGTCCTCGGCAAGGGAGTTTGCAAATCCCAAACCATGAGCGATAGTGAAATCAAGTAAACTGTCAGCGCTGCTTGAAAATCGCTGCATGCAAATTCCTGCAATGAAAATGACGTGGAAAGACTTCCCCAAGGATAGGAGGCCCCGTAGCACCACTTTAACACCCGAGGTTTTGGACTGACATGTCCAACAACCACATGGGTGTTGTATTTGAGTGTCCACATGCTTTTGTTGTGAAAGCCCAGGAAAATGAGGGTGACGCTTAAATTGCCCTCAGGGGAGGACAGATATGAACATTGCTGTTACATTTTGTTCCTATTATGAAAACCTGCAGTTTTGAATTTGGCCAAGGGAGGGCACTGCAGCAGCAATGATCATATACAGTATGTGTGTGGACACATGAGAAGATGCAGTACACATGAGAAGATGCAGTACACATGAGAAGATGCAGTACACAGCACACAGTCATATCCAACATGGTAAAAAGATCAAGGGGAAGAAGGGGACAGAAGACCCCCGTCGAGTTGTGAAAGTGTTTTTCCCATGTGACCACAGTGGTGAATTCCACTGACATGTGGATGAAACTCATCTGTGCAGTCCCATTAGAATAAGGGAGACATTCAACAGTTTTCTTTTCTATTCATGGTCAAGAAAAAAGAGCTCAGAAGTACCGAGTTTAACCAGCTGTAAAATGTCAGCTCTTTGTTCTTTCATGGAGGTTGTGTGGGTTTTTCACAGTATGAGTCTGACACCGACACATGATGTAAACGAGTCAGTGTATTGGTACAAACAGCCTGCGGCCAGTTTCATGTGAAGGACGCGTTCTGTCTGATCAGTGTTATAACGGAGATCGCCTCATTGTTCCTGATTTTTGTTAAACTGAAGTTTGGAAACTGAAAAGTGAGACTTCCGAAATGGATGTGAAAGTGGATGTTTATTCACCCAGAAACTTCTGTATCCGTCCTGCTATTCCAAACTCTGCTCTTGAGCTGTTTTAGGAAGTCAGTTAAAGTCACGTGCTACTTCATGTAACATGTTTCTGTTTGTTTAGCCTCCATTATGATCACTAATAATCAGAGATGTTCCAATACTGACACAAGCATCGGAAGTGCCTCAGATACTGACGAAAATGCCAGGTCGGGCAACGGCGAATATGTGAATATATGTAAAGGATAAAATCACTTAGCAACATTAAGTAAAACAATTAAAACAGCAAAACTTGTTTTTAAGGGTTTAAAATGAGCCCGGTCATAAAATGGTGATACAATCATCACTTCCTTACTGGGATAGTACTATACAGCTGTGGAAATACACTGATATCAAATCGGTACTCAGTATCTGCCGACACACAAAGTCAAGGTATCAGTATCTGGAATTGAAAAAATGGTATTTGAACATCTCCATTAATTATCCTGCTTTTTAAAAGTTGTCTTCGAAGGAACAATCGATAACCAAACATATTTTTGGTTTTAAAAGAAACTCTCTATTTTGCTTTTTGCTTGAGGCGGAGGGAGTCCATGAAATATAATCCTGTGTGTAGAAAAACACAAACACACAAAGTTCTTCTTCCCTTATTTTAAAGTAAGAACGGAAAAAAACCATTGAGTAGAATGGGGATGTGATTCAGGAACTAAGAAGTGGAACAGATTGTCCGAGACATAAATCTTTTGACAGAACTCGTGGGCTTCAAGTTACAGTATCACGCTTTCTGTTGTATAAGAACAATAATAATACACTTTATTTGTATATGCTGATGTATATATAGCGCTTTACATGTAATATAGATCTAAATAAAAACATGTTTAAAAAAATAAAATCTTGTTAAAATATAATTCATATCAGAGAACAGATTTTAGGGAACATAAGAACCTGTTGAAATTACATTTGAAAGAAAAGGAAATAACGGAAAATAATTTAAAAAAATTATAAAAGCACAGGATTGCGGGTAAGTGCAAGATCTAGTTAAAGGCTGAAGTAAAGAGAAAGTAAATATTATAAATATAATAAATACTCTTTATTGCGGACACTTGGATGACACCACACGTTATGTGATTTTTTTCTGGTTTTTTTTTTAACATCTGGATATAAGTCCCTAACAATTCACCCTTAGTTCCAGAAGAATTTCCCTGTGGTGTCCTGGAGCCACACTTTGAAGTTTTGTTTTTGTTTTTGTGCAGAGCAGAGCAGAGGTTTACCTCATGCACACCAGAGGCCTGTATCACTAAGCTCGTTCAACATACTCAGGATATCTTCTTGTTATCCGGCTTCACTTAACCTAACATCGTCCGCCCCTGATAACCTGTGCTATGAGCTGGTTATCAAGCGTTTCCTCTTATATGGAATAAAGAACTTTATTCACGGTTCTGATGATGTCGCTCATACTTGACGACTCTGACTCTGCTTCATGGTTCTCAGGACGGCTGATGTTGGGATATGTGAAGCTGGATAACGAAAAGATATCCTGGGTATGTTGAATTTGCTCTGTATGTGCTGACCCCAGGATGAATGAAGCCATGCACCATGATTTGTGTATGGTCGACTCATCCAGCTCCGGTGATTCCTTCACCCCCTTCGCCGTTACGACTTCTTTTTTACCTCACTGAGCGTTCTGCTTTATAAATTGTCTCCATTGAGACGGTGGAATATCTAAACTCTTTTAGATAAAGTCGTGACCCTCACTGCATTTATGTAAATCAACAATTCTTGATTGTAATATTTTTGAGATCTCTCTTTTTTGGTTCACGTCAACAGATGAACCACGGACTCTGTGTGTGTGTGTGTGTGTGTGTGTGTGTGTGTGTGTGTGTGTGTGTGTGTGTGTGTGTGTGTGTGTGTGTGTGTGTGTGTGTGTGTGTGTGTGTGTGTGTGTGTGTGTGTGTGTGTGTGTGTGTGTTTCTGAATCGTCCTCTCATCCACACCTCTGATCTGGTTTCTTTATTTGAAGTTTCCACATGTGTTAACTCATGACTGCAGTTTGTTGACGTCCCTGTGGTCATGGGCATCTGGGGCTGATTTGTTTTCCAACTGTGAACAATACAATGATTTGTTTGTTAATTTTTTTCAATAGATTATTTTTATAATCCATGTGCTATACTTCCACCAAGAAGGTTCGGTTTTCACTCCCTTCTTTCACTTTGTTTGTTTCTCAGCAGGATAACACAGAAACTATTCTGTGAGATGGGATTCGGTGGATAGACGTATATTTCTTTTCACTTTCACCATTTCCCCAGAGAATAATTCATGGAACTTGATGAACAGGCATATTTAGGGGACTGATAACTATGAGCGTGTGTAATTTGGTGCAGCCTGACTGGATTTAAGGGGACTGCAGGGGTGTAGTGGAGATATGTGCTCTACTGAATGCTATGTCATTCCATGTCTGCTCTTACTAGTGTTGGTCAAACACAGCTGAACTGATTTTTATGGGATTTTTCTTGAAGCGTGGGGCACGACCCAATTACGAAAATGAATCATGATGAAACCGATCCAAAATAACCAGGGACTTCCTTTGACGTGGTGAGATAGGTCAGTAGCCCATAGGCATGTTTCTCTCCTGTCTAATTGAGATGTGAATACACACTTTTGTTCGATTGTTACAAATGGTAATGTGGTATCTTAATCAATAAATCAAGTGACTTATTATTTGTAAGAACGCAGGTGAAAGGCAGACTTGGTTTGTGTTGACTACCACAGGCTGACATTAACAAAACCACTCGATATCACACACACACACACGCCAACACACAGCTTCAGTACATTTGACTCATGTAGGAACCAATAGAGGAGACGTTGCTGGAGAGAGTGGAGATACTGTAGAGGTTCATCACACGTCTCCGTCCCCGCCCCTGCGGTAACAAACCTGGAGGAGTCGGTCCTGGAGGTGTGTGCAGCCGCTCGACTCGCTGCGGTTTCTGTCTGAGGGGAAAGTTTGTCAACAAGCAGCTGAAGCCTGGTTTCATCTGAGCTGAGTCAACCCACGAGCACAGACCTGCCCCCTGTTCTGCATCCTGTTATTGAAAGACAGAAAAGGGCAGGAAACCCATCGAGAGTCCTTCCACATATATACGCGTCATGGTCTCCCAGTGTTTGTGTGGTATTTAGTGATTGCACTTATTTAATTCCATCCAAATTGCTTATATGAGCAATTTTCTTGTGTCTGTCTGGGTCTGTCTGGGTTTACATTAAGAGACACAAGACACTGAGACAATCACAATATGAACTGTGACATGTTCTCTGCTTTTCTTGGAAAATGCACAACACTACTGGTGTTGTTGCAAAGACCAAATGTGAATTATATGACAGGATGGAACATGGACCAATTAAAGAAAACATTACATTTGGACATGGATCCACACAAAGTGGTGCATCCACACATTTTATTTCCCTTTTTTAAACATAGCAAGATTTTTCTTTTTGACATTTGCACCAATTGCACAATAAATAATTCATGACTCTCACTGAAAAAAATCTTTTATATATATTTACATATTCGGGGAACTGATATCTGTGAGTGTGTGTCATTTGATGTTGACTGTTGGACCTTGGTGGAAGTATGAGCAGATACAAACAACACAGCATCAGTGTGCCAGACAATATACAGAATTAAATTTGATCAAATATAGCCACTTGCTGGGGGTTCACTTTAACAGTCGGTCTTTCATAACAGTGCGTCTCTGTTCTGCCCACAGGGTTTATTTCTCCTCTATTTATAACCCAAATAAAACACATCCATTTTGTTGGGGCGACAAGAGGCCCACATCCATGTCTGTACATCATTGTCTCCATAATGCTCCTTCAGCCAGTTAGTCAAACAAAACCCATTAAGGTCTCCTCACTTTCCACCTCATATCTTTTTACAACAAACGTTGTGTTGCTGCACATTTGAATCCATCCATTTTATTTCCTATCTGGGGATACAACACATCTTCATTTATTATTGAACTCAACACATTTTAACTCCTTCAATGAATGTCCTTATACTTGTGGGTAGTGACATAACATATGCATTTTACCACGAGCACAACAAACCTATCACAAAAACATGAATGTTAAAACAAAACATATATTGATTCCTTATTTCATGACGTGCACCCGCCTCCTGCTCTGCTCGCTGACGTCTCGCGATGTCCAGCCGGTGACGCGCACACTTCAGTCGGCGTGAAGCAGCAGAAGAAGTTGGAGGAGGAGGAGGAGGAAGATCCGCAGCAGCGTTATTGTTGGGTTAACATCAGAGGTGTCGTCTCCGTGCATTCACCCCACGGACACATAGCTCCGCCGTGGCGCCCTGCAGACAGTCAGCTGCCGTCGTCGATCGACCGTGAAGCAGATTTTGCTCAAAACATCGGCTGTGACCCGGATCGTCGCACCTGCAGCCTCTCGGAACATGGACAACAAAGACTGATCGGATCCCGGCGCTGCGCTGCGCTCTGCGGCCGCGACACCGACACCGAGCCAGGCTGCGTAAAAACAAACTCCTCCATTCAGCGGTGCGGTGCACAGGAGGCGGCTGCTGCGTGAGAGAGAGAGAGAGAGACACGGTTTGTGCACACGACATTTCGGTGTCAGGACTTGCATCTGGTGCAGGCCGATCCAAGCCGATCCAAACCGATCCGTGCTGACAGGTTTGATTAAAGCAACCCGGGTCTTACCCTCGCTCCAGGTGGTGTTTTTAAGGGCCGAGAATCGCGCCTGCGTGTTCAATGTTTTCTTAAAGAAAGACAGACAAACAAACAAACGCGGAGAAATATGTGGGTCAGTCCTGAAGACGTGTTACTGGCGGGCGCGCTGTGGGTCACCGAGCGAGCCAACCCGTATTTCATCCTCCAGAGACGGAAGGGCCACGGGGATGGAGGCGGAGGACTGGCCGGTGAGTGTCTGTCTGTCTGTCTTTATGAATGGATCTGTTAGAATTTAAAACATGGCAGTGAGGAGGGAAAAGGTGATGGTTGTAGTGACAGGTGAAACACACGTGAGGAGGATCACATGACCAAACAGCTGGCACAGGTGATTCACCTGAGTGTGGGATGAGTCAGGCCTCAGCCTGTGACTGGGCGCTGACACCAAACAACACCACAGACAGGGCAAGGTGCTGCACACATCTGCTGTCTGGTCATACGGCTCCTCCACTGTTTTGGCCCAGATTTGGCCCACACTGTAATCTGGCCCACATACATGACCACATGGAAGGATGGCACTAGGCCGGTCCTCTCCTCTGTGCCAGATCTGGGCCACAAGTAGGCTATAGCCATACTAAAGGTGCCAGAGGTGGCCTGAATTAGTTGTGTGCATATTCAACGTTTACCACATGGGCCACACACCAACAGTATGTTTGCCCCAAAAGGCCCACATCTGCTAATTTACAAGTGGTAAACGTTAGGCTCACGCCCATTTTGTCCAGGCCACAAGAAAGCTAAAGGGAAATTAGGTTCCAGCCTCTACAACAACACAAACACTAGCAGCTGAGGTGGTTTCTGTTGTGCAGCTGCCATGCGGCTGCACGGGGGCCTCAACAACACAGAATCTGTCTGAACCACAGACATGATCCGTTTGCTTGCTCGTGCTGAATCATTCTGCTTCTTCCTTCTCTCATTACTCCTCCTCCTCCTCCTCCTCCCTCTTGCTTATTCCATCCAAAATGGGTCAAACAGCAGCAGGAGGAGGAGGAAAGAGAGAGATGAGGAAGAGGAGGACGAGGGACAGGTTCTGGAAATGGCCGATTCCTCATCCTTAATTCAGCTTGTTCCTCAAGATTAAAACATGAGATACCTTTGAACATCTTTAGAGAAAATGAAGGAGAGCAACATTCATATGTTGGCACATGGAAACTTGCAGATGAGATTGTTTGCGTCCCGATTATTACATTTATTTTTCTTCCCTGTTATTATCTGGCAGCCTTCATGTTAATCTCTACCCCTTGTGGAAGCCCCAGCCTCAAGGTTAGGAACAAACATTTCCAAAAACACTGTTGGAAGAAACATTTATTGACATAATAATAGAAAAGAATCTACATAATGAAATTGATGCAAAATTCTTTTAAACCCAGTTTTGTAATAAAGTAATGGTTGCCTAAGGCCAGTTATGAAACTAATAACTTGTGCAGTAAACATGGAGTTTCTATCATTTTATTGTGCTGTCCTACGTCTCAGCCTTAGTCGGACTAATGATGACATAAAGTCAGATATAACAGTTGAACACAAAATATTACACTGGCTGCAGATTTTAAATTGAGTTATTTGACACTTGCAGTCTCCATTTCTCAATCTCTGTCATGTTCTTTCTTTGGCAACACACATTAAGTGTCAAGTGGTGCTACAATGATGATGTCATTGTTATGTAAATGCTGAGCTGGCTGGCTTGTGCCATGTGCCAGTTGGTGCTCGGCACACTGTGGCACTGGCACCGTCCTCAGGCACTTATTCCCGGGGGGAGGAGAAGCCTTCAGCGGCACCAGGACGGAGTGTATTTACAGAGCCAGGCGTTAATCTGGATATTCCACTCAACAAGTCTTTAGCTCATATGTCGGAGCTGGCACTGGGCCAGTGAGGGTTAATGGGAAAATGGAAAAGTCCATTGACACAGAAATTCTGACTTTTCTTTATATATTTGAATAATTTTACCTCTGCAGGCTTAAGAACTGTAGAAATGTCAAGGGAGGGTCACGTTGTTTGGACTGCACTGCAACTCGCACACATACGCAACCTGTAGCGAGGGGTCACAAGTTGACGTTGTCTGACCGTAAAAGGTCAGAAGACTGAATGGCAACCACTGTTTTAAAGATCTCATAAGAATTCTAAAAACAACTAGACCTATGTTATATGTTTTGTTGACTACTTACATTATCCAAAATGTTTCTGACAATTTTCAAACCCAGAGAAATCCCCACTATTAAAGGGGCTTTTCATTTTGGTTTCCTTTTAAATGCCCGCCCACGCTATAACTTTCGGCTCAAATGATGTAGTGAGAATGATGAAATGAAAGACAAACACATTGTTAGCCTGTTAGCCAGTCGGCTGTTCTTTCTTTCCACAACTATGCCGTCTGCTGCGTAACGTGAATAAAACTTTAAGTCATTCCCTCATTTGTGAACTTGATTTGCGGTTGAGTCGCGTCAGGTAGATTTTCATCTGCAATGGTGGTGTAGACAGAAACTCCCATGATCCCACACTGCTTAACGATGCCATCAAACTAGGTATTTTATTATTTTGATCGAGAGACCCCTAGTGGCCGGAGTTACATATCTTACGCTTTAAAAGATGCACAAATATACAATCTGCAGCATCCAAGCATCCGTGCACAACAGAACCAGTGTTTATCAGACGCCAAGTAAACTTGGCCATCGTGTCACATGTTGCACAACTCAACACAATAGTGCTCGTGGCATAAAATGACACAATAATTACAGTGCTGCATGCTATTTCACAATCTGCAATGTATGATTGCTGGATGTGTCTCATGCCAGACTCATTCCGACCCTGTTCTTTGTAGGCCACACTCTTATCTCCCTCTTTATGACCAGTGATTAATGTCGGTGCACCTGAAATGGTGGAAAAGCAGTAAAATGTGGCTAATAAGTGGATCCAGTGAAACCTGCATGTGATGTTCATGATCCAGGCTCGTCTCAGGCTTCTGTTATCTGACACAGTCTGGGGGAGATGGTTCTCTTCAGTGTGCTCAATGCAAACGTCCTACGGCAGCAACCCTCCACCCTAAGCTGTTGTCTCTAGTTTTTAGGTCCAGAGAGGATAGAAACAATAGAAAACATGCAGTTGGTTTGGCTTCCTTCTCTCCCACCGAGTGGAAAAACTGTCATGTTTCAGACGAGGTGATTTGTTTTGGCTCGAACAAAAGGCAGCGCTGGTTGTGCTCTGAGGTGAGACGCACAAAGCATCACGGGGTTTTAGAGCTCGCTCCGTTCAGAAGGAGATTGCTCACTTTTAAGGAATTTTTCCAGCCAACCAGAAATAAGAAGCAGAACAAGAACCATAAGAGCTGTGTGTTGCCTTTTGTTTTGAACGTGTGCACCGACTCGTTTAGTTTGTGGCGGGAAATCATCGGTGTGAATCGCACACCAAAGTCGACACTGCACTTCCTTTGGCTCTTAACCATACACATGCCAGATAAGATGTTACTACAGATATGCGACCAGACAGACAGTTCTCTGGAATTAATAGACGAAAGCAGTCAGCACCAAAACACTGGGGCCAAATTAGCATATTCATAAAACCCAGTCATGAAGTGAGTAAGAATAGAGTCACATGTTAAATCTCCATTTTTAGCACATAAGGGGATTTTTTATCATGACAAACCTTTTTGAAGTTTGAATTTTTAGGAACAAAGAGTTGAAATTGGCTGAAATAAGCTGAACTTTTAACATGAGCAAAATGTTTCCAAAATGCAGATTTCACTCTCAGTCTGAGAAGAGGGGGTAGATGTCAAAGTGGTCTCACACCTTCTGCGGTCTCCCCTCTGTGCAACCTGTGACTTTACTGCCTAAAACCTCAGATCATGTCTCGCAGACTGAACCATTCATAACACGCTGCACAACTAGAGTCCAAATTTGTTGCTCGTCATAAAATTGTTTACCACAAAAGCAAGAACAGCTGATACTGAAGCGCCAACTGGGTGACACCTCTGTGTGTGTGTGTGTGTGTGAGCAACTGTGGAGCATTTTGTTTTAAAACTGTTTGTTTGTTTAACCTTGTGATTTTCCTTCTCTCAAAGAGGAAGTTTTACTCACACTCACAACTGGTGTTTGTCCTTCACTCAGAGATAACATCTAAATGTCAGGCTGCTTTATCTCATTAGTTTCAGTGCGATTAATTTGGAGATAATTACAGTTCATTGCCTTTTTATCAGCTGTGACTGTGGTGCGTGTCTGCATGTGTGCGTTTGTGTATCAAGGCAAAACGTGGTGTTGGAGACACTCACTGGAGCAGGAACCAGCACAGAGGCTGTTTTGTGTGTGTTTCACTGAGGACAGATGTAGCATCACAGCCCTGCAGGATATCTTTACAGTTGTGTAGCTGAGATAATTTCTTTTAACCAGAACATTTTTATGAGCATTTGACTTAAGGTCTTATTTTCAGATTTACGAACTGACAGTCGTTTTCTGTATTTACTCGCTGTTCCTGGAAGTTGTACTTTTGTCTTTCTGTTAAGCTCTTTGTAACGGTGTCAGGTGAAGTGCCAGATAGATGAAGTGTATTATTATTATAAGGTTTATGGTCAAATAAAGGCAGAGTTCACAGATGGGTGGGGTCCGACCTCATGAGCACTGAGTAGTAAAGAAGAGTATTTAGGGACATCCCGGCCGCCATCGCAGAACTGCCTCTACTTAATTGATTTCTTCAGCTAGCTTGAATACAAGTGAATTGTGTGTGTGTGTGTGTGTGTGTGTGTGTGTGTGTGTGTGTGTGTGTGTGTGTGTGTGTGTGTGTGTGTGTGTGTGTGTGTGTGTGTGTGTGTGTGTGTGTGTGTGTGTGTGTGTGTGTGTGTGTGTGTGTGTGTGTGTGTGTGTGTGTGTGTGTGTGTGTGTGTGTGGCTGAGACCGACTCATGATTGGTTGAGCACATTTACCGATGGGAGTTGCTACTGCGCAAACCCTGGCTCCAGATGTGCAGAATGTTCGTATCCGGGATATTTTGCCTTCATTTGTTGATAGTGGGAGGAAGAGGAGCACGTTGTCCATCTCTATATACGGTCTATGGTTCCAACACATCAGAAAGTCTGTTGCCATCATTTGACATAACAATCACCGTCCATATGTAGGCCAGCTTTAGTTTATTACAGATGCTTGTGTTGCTTTAAAGCCATGAGAGATGCTAATGAGATGTCAAATGTATGAAGAAATGCAGAGGAACTGACATGAGGGAAGAGAAGAGCGTTGATCGTTAGAGCAAAGGATTCTAATGATTTATGAAGTCTCACAGATGTACAGTTCTTCTCATATAGTTTCTGCCTTTCCACAGACTTGCTTCCTTTTATCTCTGAAAATAAGAAAATACTTCAACTTCTCTCACTTGTCGTCTCTCTCACCTTCTCTCACCTTCTCTCTCTCTCTCACCTTCTCTCTCTCTCTCTCTCTCTCTCTCTCTCTCTCTCTCTCTCTCTCTCTCTCTCTCTCTATGAGTCATACTGTTTTTGCTCTGATGAGCTGCTGAACAAAAATAACTCTTCTCTCATGGCCGTTGAACATATACCTCCTCTCAACCAGTGTAGAATAATCACAGCCACCGAGGGTTGCTTGTGTTGCTAACAGCAGGTTTTGAGATTGTGATGACACAAGTTCGATTCCGACCCGGCCCTCTGTTGCTGCTGCTCAAGCTCGCACTATCCTCTTCATATAGGAAAAAAAAAAGGCCCAAAACTATCTTTAAAGATTTGTTTTAATAGCTAATTAATAAAATGGGTTAAACAACAATCAAGCATATCTACAGTTGTGATAGTTTATAACTTGTTAAAGGAGCCCTGTAATGTTTTTGCATCAAATTGTGTGTTGCCAATAAAACACAATAAACACGATTGCTATACGTTCTCATGCAACATTTGCAAAGTTGCTTATTCTTGACATTTTAAAATGTTCTCAGAGCAGACATCCACGTCCACAGAAGACACATTTCACATGCTGCTTTTCACGCCCTCTCTTTTAAAGTGGAATTCACCTTCTAAAGATCATCAGAAATTCAAAAGACAAATGTGGAGGAGGATAATTACCAAACAAAGACATTTGAAACCTTGGTAACCTAATGTGTTCAAGCTCAAGGTTAAACATGATCTTTAAAGGAGTATATGCAACATTTAATAAGTAATTAGATTCTTCTAATGAGGGCTTCATGGAGGGTGTCTGTCTGAAACATAAAGCTCTCAGTGTATCTCAGCCACATGCTTCTGTTGTATTCAATACGACCTCGTTCATGTCTGCTTCTCATACTGAGAAACACTGACGACTCTCAAACCTTTTACTGAATTTTTTTTCTGCTATAAATGAGAAAAATCCTCATTATTTCATTAAATTATCTCTTTTCTCTGGTGACATTTAACTTGTATCGTCTTTGTTTGTCAGTGCTCAACTGTCTGTAGTTATTGCCTTACCTCAAATAAACACTTTTTTAATATCATATAAAAATGAAACAAATGATCATAACAACAAATAAACCTACACGCGTGTAATGTAGAGCACAGATGTTCCAGCCGCAGGATGTTTTGTTTTTTTCATAAACTCATTTCCAAAACCACATGATCTCGTGGGTTTCCCCTTTTGCTTATGCATAACTAAATGATCTGCAAGGTAATGCACTTAATTTGTCATGCGCCTCACATGTTCATTTGTGGCTGTTACATGTCTGTAAGGGCGGATGTGTCACGGCTGGAGACATTTAAAGGTCACTATAGTGTGAAGATGTTTATTGACCATGTGATCTCCAAGTCCTTGGGATCAGACTGTCTGAACTCTGATGTTTATTTGTGTGATTCATGTAAGTGTTTAACATCTGTCTTTCTAATAATAGTATTTTTTTTTTTCTTTCTGGTTTTCTTGTATCGTAGGTTTGCTGGTCGGGACCCTGGATGTCGTCCTGGACTCGAGCGCTCGAATGGCTCCGTACAGGATCCTCTACCAGACCCCTGACTCTTTAATTTACTGGATCATTGCTCATGGTATGCACATCTTAACTCCTCCTTAAGAAAATGCAAGAAAATCCAGGTTTGGAATTGATTTGGTTGAATTACACCACTTCAGGTGACTGAGGGTGATTTTTCTTTTTAATGCCTCGTTTTCGAGGTGCAGGTTATTCCAGTATAAACCCCTCTGTAAATTCACCCCCTGCACAACACATGACGCTCTAATATCCTGCTGTTTCCCATGGTAGCTGCCTGCATGCCAAGCATTACATCATGCCCCAGTGGCTTTAAAGGGCAGGATTACAGGAACGGGCGCAGAAACAGATGCTGAAATTTGACTGGATGTGACCTTTTTCAGCTGACCACTTGACGGAGTATTTTCCAAAATGCAGTCTGCATATTCTCTGTGTGTGAGAGTGTTTGTTTAACGCATTCCTCCACCAAGGCCCCAACAGTCCCCTCATGAAACCACATTTAAATTCATTAGATCCCGATTTTTATTTTTGTTGTTCTTTTTAATTAAATTGCAGAAACTCATAAATATCAGTCCTCTAAACGTGCCTGATTTATTTCATCAGGATCCGTGGAGTTTCCGGTCGTTTCTGCGAAATAACAAACAAACAGCGATGAAAGCACAAGCAAATTATCCCAACTGCGAGCTGGGAACCATTGAATCTGGGGCATTTCTGCTTTAACAATAACCCAGTTGACATGAACTGATTATCAGAATTGTTGCCGATTAATATTCAGACCGACTAATCAGTAAATGGACAAATTCTTTCAGCTCTATACTTAACACTGGGAAATAACAGAGGAGAGACTCTGCATTGGTTGACACAATAACAGCTCAGATCTGCTGAAACCACAAAGCGAAAGAGGAAATGAAAAAGCCATTTATAAGAAAAACTAGTATCACAACAACATGTTTGAATTATGGTGTGAACTCCTACATGTTTCTATAAGGACATGTACAGTATCTTTTTCATAGACATCCTTCAAAATGACACTTGATAAGATTATGATATGAGAAGTGGAAGCACCGAAAATATTGTAATTTAATGAAGTGACATCGTGGAACACAGGATAATATTAATTTGTTTCAGAACATGTGTAACCATGTATTCAATTCAGCAGTATAAGCTACTAAATGCTTGTATAAGAAGCACAATATTTATGCTCTCTCTATCTGAAATTGAGGCCTACGCTGAAGACCAGCCTGGCTTTGAAATGGCCCTGGCTCCCCCTCCCCACCCACTTCTTAATTCTGCAGCCCGGAGATATCAGGCGAGTGGAGCAGTCTGGCAGACGCAGCTAATGCAGTGAATGTGCACTCACTGAAGGCCTGTGTGCAGCTGTGCTGAGGGATAATGGTCCACAATGGCAGCCATTATGGCATTGAAATTCTACTTTGGCCGCAGAAAAATTAGTTGCAACCCTCGCTGATTACTGACGGTAACACAACAGCATCTTCTTTATTTAAAATAAATAGTGAGAACTGTCTGTCATCATCTCCCATTGCTCAAAGTGACATTTGCCTTTTTTCTCAGATATCTAATGTTCAAATACCAATAATTCTTCACCACAGAGAAGTTGGAACCAGTGAATTTTAGGCTATTTTGCTTTAAAAATGACTGAAGTAGTAAATCAGTGATCAAAAATAGTTGCTAATCAATTTTCTATCTTTTTTCATCTTTCTATCTTTTCTTCTATCTAATCTGCGCCCATGAATATTTCTCTGGAGATGTATTTTTTTTTTTTTTTAATGCACGTGCCCTTCATGGTCGTTTCTGAAACATTAGACCTTCGTGCTCGTCCAGTGAACTCGCTGCCTCTGAGTGCTCTGACTCCTCCTCCCTCCTCCCTCCTCCCTCCTCCTCCGCAGGAACGTCCCGTAAAGAGATCACGGAGCACTGGGAGTGGCTGGAACACAACCTGCTGCAGACCCTCTCCATCTTTGACAACGAGAACGACATCACCACCTTTGTCAAAGGAAAGGTTCAGGTAAAGAAAAAAGAAAAAGTTTGTCTAGTTTTGGTTTGGACTTCAAGGTTTATACATTTTTATTTAAAAACATTGTAAATTATAGGAACATTGTTTGTTGGTCACAGTGTTAAACATGCAAATAACTTTCACAAGTGATGCATCATAAAACAAACAAACTGAAGGCAGACCAAAGATCTTCTCACATCTATGCCTGTTAATACCACAGAGCAAATATATCACAGAGATGTTTGCGATCTGTTTGATTAATAATCACACAACTGTGGACCAGTCACAGCACTGCTCATATTACCTCATTACCTAAGAGGACATAAATACCAATATAGAGAAAACTATTTTGCCAGAACAAGTTGAATCTCATTCATCACAATTAAATCTGTAGAATGAACAAGAAAAGGTTGCCCACTCAAACTTCCTGTTGTCTTTAGCTTAAACTTCATGAGCTTGTTTCTGATCTGAAGCATCAGTGACATAAACTACTGCTGCCTTTTATGTATTAATGAGGTTTTGGGGTTTTAGGTCTCAGCTCATTTCCTCATTCTATCACTTTTACACCTCTCTGCAGGGCATCATCGCCGAGTACAACAAGAACCACGATGTCAAAGAGGACGACGACACGGACAAGTTCAAAGAGGCCAGCGCCAAGTTCCGCAAGATGTTCGGGATGCCTGAAGAGGAGAAGCTGGTCAACTACTACTCCTGCAGCTACTGGAAGGGCAAGGTGCCTCGGCAGGGATGGCTCTACCTCAGCATCAACCACCTCTGCTTCTACTCCTACTTACTGGGAAAAGAAGGTTAGATACAGATCATTTCATATTTCTCACGGGCTGGTGCAGGGTGGCAGTGGTTAGCACCTTTTTTTTTTTTTTTTGCACCTCCTGTTGCTCAAAGGTGTCAAACCATTTCAGTTTGAGGTTTTTTTCTGATGAGTAACTGAAAGCATTTCAAAGTATATTCATCCTGTTTCACAAGTTTGTTTTGCACAAAGCCAGAGGGCATTACATTTTCGGGGTTGTCCTTTTGAACTGATTAGATTTTAGTGTCAAAGGTTAAGGAAGCTGTGACCACACGGAGCACATGTTGTGCCTTGTGACCGCGACATCACAGGAACACCATCAGGGAGTCCTTACAAATTTGGTTAAAAATGTCTCAATCGAACTCGAGGATGATTTCATTAGAATTTGGTGGTCAAAGGTCAAAGGTTACCGTGAGTCACATGTGCGTCTGGAAGATAAATGTATGTAGACTGAAACTGTGCTTAGGCATACAAGTGCAGTCATTGTAGTGGGGATTTCATTTAATACATAACAAACAATATATAAAAAGTCTCAAAACGTATTACTCATGCTCACATAAAGCAATGTTGTGTTGCATATTGTCACATTAGATGTTTGTTGTCTTTTGCATCTAATTAATAGTTTGTTAAATATCTGAAGAAACCAATTTCCAAGGCTTAAGTGCACTGATTTGTCTTATTTTAATCATATACACTAATATATCAATCCCATCGTCTCACTCCCTCTCCGTCAGCCAAACTGGTGGTGCGTTGGGCCGACATGACCCAGCTGGAGAAGAGCGCCACCCTCCTGCTGCCCGACGCCATCAAGGTGAGCACCCGCACCAACGAGCACGTCTTCTCCGTCTTCCTCAACATCAACGAGACGTTCAAGCTGGCGGAGCAGCTGGCCAACATCGCCATGCGGCAGCTCCTGGACAACAAGGGCTTCGAGCAGGACCGCTCGCTGCCCAAGCTCAAGAAGAAGTCGCCCATGAAGGTGTCGGCCCTCAAGAGGTAAGAGAGAAGTGACGCAGAGCAGGGGCCCTTATACGCTCATCAATAATAAAGCATGTTTACGACGTGGGGTCGATTGGGCCTTAATGTGTTGTGGTTGGCAGAGTAGTTGGTTATCTGGGTTCTTAGCGAGAGAATGTGAAAGTGCTGTAAGTCGCATTACATCCATGTGTGGCAAAATAAAAGACTGTTGTGTTTCTGAACTCATGTGAGATCTTAAAAAATGGCCTGAAGGTCCCAAGTTTGCTTTCTCAGCACATTTTATGTAAGCATGAGTTTCTCTCCCTGCAGTGTGTAGTTATATCAGTGTATTTGCTGCTGTGGGCTGCCTGTTCTTACATAACATAACATAGACCAATCATTCATCCAAATTGTATAACATGAGTGAATCAAGTTATCTACTTTAATGTCCCCGTAATGCCTTTACTATATAATTCAGTGGATTCTTTTGTGTTAGAGTAAATGGTTTAGATTTTTTAAAGGTCACCTTATTTTACCTTAGTAGTAAAATAAGGGTTAAGAGTCCAACGTTTTCCGCCTCAAACCGAGCTCTCACATCACGTTTTTATAAAAGTCATCTAACGGGACTCTGCATCTTTCAGGGATCTGGATGCGAGAGCTAAGAGCGAGCGTTACCGGGCGCTCTTCCGTCTGCCCAAAGATGAAAAGCTGGATGGACACACAGACTGCACCCTGTGGACCCCCTTTAATAAGATGCACATCCTGGGACAGATGTTTGTCTCCACCAACTACATCTGCTTCATCAGCAAGGAAGAGACTCTGTGCAGCCTCATCATCCCGCTGCGCGAGGTGAGTCCGTCTAGATGTGTCTCGTCGTTTATATGCATTTTACAAAATGAGACACTTGGAAGTATTTTTCTTCCAGTAGTGAAAGTAAATTATGTAAATGTGAGTGTGGTTTTATAAAAATCCTTCTCCAGCATTACACAGCACTTAAATTCATTAGGGAGTCTGCAGTAATAGATATAAGTAACAAAGGGTGGTGAGGAAAACTAATTAGTCATTTTTTAAAGGGTTCTACAATAATCCATTATGTCTGCAGTTGTTCTAATTTTATAATTTTTTAATGTTTACGTTGATTTTGTGACTTGTAATTTATTGTCTTTGTCTCCGTTTATATGATTATTAATCAGCCTTTTAAACACATGTCAGGTAGATTTTATTCCATATTAGTTTCCTCATTTACTCTTGGAGCTAAATGCGTCATGAACAAGGAAGCAAACATTAGCTTTGTCAGTTTTATTCCTGGATTTACTTAGCTCAGGAATAATTTTCTTACTTCCTTTACCATGACGATATAGTGCGTTGGCTTTGGCGGAGGTATGTTCTCTCCGAGTGTCTTTCTACCTAATTATTTCATGTTGACTGAGATGGCGACTTTACCCCGACGTCTTCCAGGTGACCATCGTGGAGAAAGCCGACAGCTCCAACGTGCTGCCCAGCCCGCTCTCCATCAGCACCAAGAACCGCATGACCTTTCTGTTTGCAAACCTGAAGGACCGAGACTTCCTGGTGCAGAGGATCTCTGACTTTCTGCAGCAGACCACGTCCAAGATCTACCTGGAGAGGGAACTGACCGGCAGCCTCAACAGCTCAGACGACGAGGTAGGAACGATTTAAGTGCTTTTAACCGAGGAGATTAAATGGTCGCTTGTTTATTTTTTGAACATGCATAGTTTCGTTTAGCTCTGGAAAATAATTCTAATGGCACATGTCCTCTCCAGGTTTACTCCCAGCCTGGATCCCTGCTCTCCAGCAGCCCACAGAACAGCTCAGGTTCAGAGGGCGAGCGAACGTTTAACCTCAACGACAGCAGTGTTCCCACAGCGACACAGGCCCTGATGACCATGTACCGCCGGCGTTCGCCCGAGGAGTTCAACCCCAAGCTGGTGAGTTCAATTACGCCTTTTCAGATAAAAACAGAAAAAACATTCTATCTTGTCCAGTGTGGTACATAAAAGAGAAAATGCTTTATCTAACACCACTCTGAGCCAATATCACATCCTACTTCTCTTAAAGGATATTTTTTAATTGCCCTCCAGGGACAAAATAAGTTGTTTTGAATTAGAATTAGAATTTTTAGTCTCAAATTCTGAGTTATTAAGTCACTCTTGGCATTTCAATGCCCTAACATTGGATAGAAATTACACTGCATGGAGAACTGATGCTAGCAGCAACCTGTAAAGATGTTTTTTTCCGTTTAACTGTGGAACTAAAGACCTGTTGTTATTGTTAATGTAATAGGACTTCAGAGTATTCATGCTTTATGTGCAAGACGTAGAATATATTGATATATATACTGAAACTGATTTTCGGTCCAAGTTTTTTTTATTGCACTTGGGCTGCAGCCGCTCATGAAATCGCTTCCCTTCTTTTCCTCAGGCGAAGGAGTTCATGAAGGAGCAGGTGTGGAAGAACCACTTCACTGAGTTCGGACAGGGCGTGTGTATGTACCGCACTGAGAAGACCAAGGAGCTGGTCCTCAAGGGGATTCCTGAGAGCATGCGAGGGGAGCTGTGGCTGCTGTTCTCTGGTGAGGAAACGTTCCGGGAGGCCTGAAATAAACCCGGCCAGAGTAATGCACTCTGAGGAAGCAGCACTGCAGCTGATCCAGTCATAAACTCTGACTAATTAGACCACACCTATGCAAGCTACGTGTTTACATGTAATCACAAGACCTGTGATGCATATTTTATGTAGGCGTCATTTATTTACAGACGTCCTGCTGCCAGGGCTGATTGCTATGTTGACAGAAAGGTTGTGTTTAGTGCGTCATATCAGGGCACATCTTCAGGTCTACTGTGATAACCTGGCTGTGGCTCAGGGGATAGAGCGGGTTGTCCACATGTAGAAGGTCAGTGGTTCGATCCCCAAAACCACAAGTGTCCTGAACCTCAAAGTTGCTCCTCACCATTGTGCCGATAGTGTATGAATGATGAGTGAATAGGTGAATGTGACTCGTACTAAAAAATCACTTTGATTGGTCGTCAGACTGGAAAAGTGCTACATGAATGCAGTCAAGTACATTTAAATGCTTAGAGAAAAGCCAAGTGAGAATTCCTCAATGATCCTGCTAACATGACAGAATTTAATTTGATTATCCAGAAGAAACTCTTGGTTTTGAGTTTTAGAAAACTCTATGAAGCATTTTATTGATGTGTGATTACTCAGTAGGACACGTCTGCCCTCACAGCGCTAAAGGAAATGTGGCCACAAGCGTCCCAGGCCCAGTTCAGACATCCGTCCTGAGAGATCCGATCACAAGCGGTCAGCTCTTAGTGCAAATGTTCACACCGGGTATTAAACTGTGTCCTGAATGTGTCTCCTGTGACCACTGATCAGATCTCTCTCACATCCTCTTTATGCAAATAATCGCTGACTTAATAATGTGTTTATCAAATCGCTCCCTCCTGTATTTACAGTCATCCACTTGTCTGAGTCACTTGAGGTGTCAGGTCTGAACACACTCTCTGTAACACATGCTACATATTCAGGTGAACGCAGGCTCCAAACGTCCCTGTTTACAGGCCCAGTCACGTGTCATGCACCAGTAGCAACGTGAACTCGTCTCCACCTGAGCGGAGTCGGGTTACACACGGCTCCTCCCGCCCTCCGGTGACCTACTTACTGCTCACCCAGCTCGTTGCCGTGGCTGCGTTGTGTCGACCTTAGTCACTCTCATGTTTTGAGTTTTCCTCACACTCGTCTCCAATTTGGAAAACATTTCTAAACTCGTTCTAAATGACACTCAGTCCTTGCTCTAAATGACATTTTAGAACAAAGGGTTTAAAAACTCGTTCGGTGAGATCTGGTCCGATTGCGACAACTTTCTAAACCTGCCAACAAACCTCTGAGGCACATGAAAACTAAATACCAGTGTAATTGAAACATGTAATTGTGAAAATGTCAAGAAACTCCCTATTTCACAATCTCAAAGAAAGTGATTAAAAAAAGAGATACTAAAATAGAATGACATGTCATCTCATCTCAGGTGCAGAAATGATTTGATCTTGTGTTTTTAATGTCATTTGGAGCCAGAGTCTGTGCAGCAGCGATCGTGATGTGGAGCTGAGGTATTACGCTCGTCTAAGTCTGTCTCAGCTGTCAATCACGATATTTCACCTCATTTTTATAGCATCAAATAACTGTAATCAAATAATGTAATTAATTGTTCACGTACTTTACTGTGCAGCAAAAGAAAGCGAACTGACACGAGATCTGCAACCTACCTGATAGAGTTTTGGCATTTGTGCTTCTGAGATACAGAAGCTAATTAATCACCTATATGTAACCTATCGCAATGTGGTATATACTGATAATTACCTTTTTATTTATGCCTTACCCTGTAGTGATTAAATTCTTTAAAATGTTACTGATCTTTGCATCTACTTGCGTTAATCGTACTTCAGCTGCTGTTACACTTGAATTTCCTTTGCCTGGGATCAATAACGTTCATCATATACTTTTTCAAAACACCCATCACAATGTTTTTGTTTTCCTCACCTGAGTCAAGTGCTTCGGACAGAAGATGTTGCACCTTGTCCTGAATAATTTGGGGGAGGAGATTTTACACAGACGCCGGTTTCAACCTTTTTGATATGTTGTGTGTTTTCGCAGGAGCGATCAACGAGATGGCCACTCACCGCGGATACTACGAGGACCTGGTGGAGAGGTCGATGGGGAAGTACAACCTGGCAACGGAGGAGATCGAGAGGGACCTGCACCGCTCTCTACCGGAGCACCCGGCCTTCCAGAACGAGATGGGCATCGCCGCCCTCCGCAGGGTCCTCACCGCCTACGCTTTCAGGAATCCCAATATCGGATACTGTCAGGTACACACACACTCACTGTTGTTTGTTTTCTACACTAACTGGTAGAAACCCCTCAGCGCTCGACATCAACCCATTTTTTTTTCTGCTTCTCTGCCTCGACTTTACAGGCCATGAATATCGTGACGTCCGTGCTGCTGCTCTACGCCAAAGAAGAGGAGGCGTTTTGGCTGCTGGTGGCGCTCTGTGAGAGGATGCTGCCCGACTACTACAACACCAGAGTTGTAGGTCAGTATGGGATTTCTCCTGTGATCCTCCATTTATGTGCTTTTGTGTCGTCTTGGTTTTATTTAGTATAATACCTCCGTGCCAGTGACAGCCAGTGGACAGAAGGAGTACGTTTTCGGGGTCAATCCGTGGCTTTCTTGCGAACATGATTAGATAGTGTTAGACGTAAGATTGAATATTCGATTGATTGGAGATTCTAAATTGGCCGTAGGTGTGAATGTGAGAGTGATTGGTTGTTTGTCTCTGCATGTCAGAACTGCAATGGGCTGGCGACCTGTGCAGGGTGTAGCCCCGCCTCTCATCCAATGTCAACTGAGATTGGTTCCAGCTCCCCCAGTGACCCTCAAAGGATGAGCAGGCCATAGATGATGGAGACATTACCTGGTTTAAAGAATGGACAAAAAGAAAAATGTCCCTGATTAACGTCCTCGTTTCCACAGGAGCCCTGATGGATCAGGGCGTGTTCGAGGAACTCGCCCGGGAGTACGTTCCCCAGCTGTACGACTGCATGCAGGACCTCGGGGTCATCTCCACCATTTCCCTCTCGTGGTTCCTCACCCTCTTCCTGTCCGTCATGCCGTTCGAGAGCGCTGTGGTGGTGGTGGACTGCTTCTTCTACGACGGCATCAAGGTCATCTTTCAGCTGGCGCTCTCCGTGCTGCACGCCAACATCGACCAGCTGCTGGACTGCAAGGACGACGGCGAGGCCATGACCGTACTAGGCAGGTGAGAAGAGGCAACAGGCATTTTTATTTTGTCCCAAACTCAGGAAAGAAAATGTTTGCATTATGTACTGATCTTCTCCACTTGTCCGGTTGTGTAGGTACTTGGACAGTGTGACCAATAAGGACAGCACTTTACCTCCCATCCCCCACCTGCACTCCTTGCTAACAGACAACGGAGAACCACATCCAGAGGTGGACATCTTCAAACTGGTCCGCAGCTCCTACGAGGTATTTAACGCGGGTGATGAAGACGCTTGTGTTTTTGGTTTGACAAGTACAGATCATATATTTAACATTAGTATCAATGAAGTTGTAATGTTATAGCTTTGAAGGGAATGTTTTTAGTTTGTACGATTTCACTTTAATCATCCAGCCGTCCTTATCGTTACTCCGCTGCGTCATCAGGTGCACCACACCTTGAGTTTACCTTCATCTCCCTCTGTTTCTCCTCCACGTTGACCATCAGAAGTTTGGCTCCATCCGTGCAGATGTGATCGAACAGATGCGTTTCAAGCAGAGACTGAGGGTCATCCAAACCATTGAGGATACGACTAAACGCAACGTGGTAAGGACGTATAAATACTGGAGCAGTGGAGCCACTACATCCGAATATGTGAAGAAATTGATTTAAAAAACTAATCCTGGATACGTCCCTTTGTCTTGACCCATGCCAAAATGTATCAGCAAGAAAGAGACTACTTTTAAAAATCCCCATAATATGTAGGCCATTCTTATTCTATCTTTTATTCAAGAGCTTGCTTGTTACTTCAGCTCTTATCCTCCTGTGTGCACGTGAAGCGTCTGCTCTCAGATGTCTCCTCCCCTCTCAGATTTTTTTTTCTTCTGCACTTTTTTGTGCAACAAATCTGTCAGAATTCCCCAACCAAGAGAATACCAGGTCTTGTGATGATTTTGGTTATGTTTTTAAAATCTAAGTGCAAGCAGGGTATGTTTGAGTGCAAGTGCGTTGTTTTCAGTGAGAGCATTAAAAAAACTAAACATGAAATCAATAATTCCTGCTCTCGTACTGAAAAAACACACTCTTGAATAAAGATAGAAAAAAAATCCTTGTCTGGAAATGTTTGAAAATCTGCTATTGTCACAGAAAGTGAAAAGCCCCTTTGTCTGGGTCCAAGCCAAATGTCCCATCCCTCCACGAAGTTTCGTAGAAATCTGTGCAGTCCTTTTTTACGTAATGCTGCGGATGAATAAATCAAACTAAATAACAGACGGGGGTACAAGTATAGCCTCCTCAAGGGGGTTGATGAGGTAAATGTTTCGGGAAACTGTTTATGCACCATCGGTTTTTCAACTGTATTTACTCGAGTGCTTTTTCTCAACTCTGTCGTGCAAATAACATCACAGAGAACAGACAGGTCTCTTAGTTGTTCAGGTCAAATTAGATTTGAAGTTTGAACTAGAAAGAGCCGTGTTCCACATTATTAGATTCTCTCCTCTTCCCTAAATGACACTCAACGTTCTTCTGCGGCTTCTATTTTTACCTAATCTGATTATGTGACGTTTCAGGTCAGGACCATTGTAACAGAGACGGCCTTCAGTATAGATGAGTTGGAGGAACTCTACATGCTGTTTAAGGTGAGTAATAGAGACACATTCACGCTGAGGGACTAACTGTGAGCCTGCAGCTTCCACTTACTGTCCTGAGGCTGAAACGCAGACTGTGACTCAAACTGTCACTTGGTCTCTACAGATAAATGAATAATGGTGCAGGAGCGTCGGCACAAGCTTTCTAATTATATTCCTCGAGTTTAGCTGTTCCTTTGCTGCAGGCCTGTATTAAACACTGCTTATTTGAGAGTTCATTAATGGTGAGGTTTTCATAATGATTCTGATCATTCAAGAGTGAAATGGTTTTCACAAGCTAATTCTCTGGAGTTTTTCACAAACATGACAGAATGCAACTGTGCTGTTTTCCAGTCAAACCAGTTCAAATTGACATTTTCATGGTCAAGAGTCAAAGCCACTGTTACCTAATGTTCCTGTGAATGGGATATATCAGGACCACCCATAGAGGATTTCATTACAACCGTTCCCCAGAACTTTTTTTGGTGGTCAGAGGTCAAAGGTCAAGGTATCCATTACCTCACAAAACTCTTATCTGCCTTTTAGGGGATTTCTTCAAATTTTGACCAGTTGTGACTTGGACACAAAGATGAACTGATTAGATTTTAGTGATCAAAGGTCTTGGCGACCATATGAGTCTTGGAAAATAAACGTTTGTAGATTGAAACTGCGCTGGTTGGCGGAGGCATACAACCACGGGGCGGTAACTCTAGTTTTATTTTCAAATGGTGTCGTTCAGTTGTAACCGTCTCTTCCTCCTCTTCTACAGGCCGAGCACCTGACCAGCTGTTACTGGGGCGGCAGCAGCAACCCCACCGAGAGCCACGACCCCAGCCTGCCCTACCTGGAGCAGTACCGCATCGACATGGAGCAGTTCAAGGGCCTGTTCAACCTGCTGTTCCCCTGGGCCAACGGGACCCACTCAGACCCCCTGGCCCTGCGCTTCTTCCGGCTCCTCGACCAAAACGGAGACGCCCTCATCAACTTCAGGGAGTTCATCAGCGGCCTGGGTAAGAAGAGACCGAGTGTTTCCACGGAAATAATGCTTCAAATCGTAGTGACACTGATGCTTTGATGATTCGAACTGAAGATGATGTATCACCTTTGGAAACAGTTCAGACAGATACAGGCTCTAAAGCTTGTTGTTGTGTTGCAGGTGTTTTGTATCACAGGGACCTCACGGAGAAGCTGAAGCTCCTCTACAAGATGCACGTGTTACCTGGTGAGTTTGAATCGATGCAGCTGAGTGATGATGAGACATCATCTTTAGGGAATATATATATATCTCATTTCAGTGGCGCAGGATCATTAGATGCACAGAGATGAGGTGGCTCTGAGGAAAGTGTCTATGAAAGAGAAAATGTCTCAGGTTTCCTTTTGTCAGCATCTTTTTATAATATGACTGACATGAAATAAAAGGATATTCACTCTATTTTAAATTCAGGTTAATTAAGGGTATTAGTCGGAAAGTTGTTTTTACTCTTTTATTGGTCCCAAAACTATAATCAACGTAATTTATCCAAAATAACTCTATTGTAGGATGCATTATAGGATCTTCCCACAATCTAAGTTGAATTTTCTTTTCTCACAGAAGTCGCTCATGAACAGGAGGAGCCCGACTCGGCCTTTGAAGCCACTCAGTACTTCTTTGAAGACATCACTCCAGACATGTCAATCGGTAAGATCCTAAAATGTTTTTTTTCCTGGGAGACTAATTTACTACATGTATACATCACGCAGAATTAAATAATATAAGCATCAGTATGTTTTATTTTTACAAACCGGACACAGTGCCCCTAAAACCCCCCCTCTCGCCATGATGACATTTCATAACCACGCTATGCAAGACTAAATACAATACAAAAAAATCTAGATTACAGATTAATAAAAAATGTATATACACAAACTAGTCCCATAAGACAGCTTTCAATGTCGTTCCTTTCATAGTCAAGACAAAGTAGATACACTCATGGAAAAAACAAAAGGGGGGAAATTACATGTAAGCACTTCAAGTTGCACAAAATAGACTGTATACAAAGATGGACGAATAAATGAAGCCAAAATATCTCGGGTGCAGCCATTTTGCGCTTCTGACATCATTTGAAGCCAGTAGCAATGATTGTGATTAAAACCCAACTTATTTAAAACAAATTCTCATACAACATGAAGGAGAGTTTATGACCTATACTGCAGCCAGCCACCAGGAGCCGTCCAAGATGATTTGGCTTCACTTTTAGGGAGCAGTCATGTCGTCCATCTTTATTTACAGTCTTTGGTCCACACATTCACTGTGGAGTTCTTGTTAGTTTGCAGCATTACACAAGAAACACCGGATGGATTCTCATGAAACTCGGTGGAAGCTTGCGGTATCGGTCAGGGAAGAACCCATTACATTTTGGTGCAGATCCAGGTCGGGCTGGATCCAGGATTATAATTTTTTTTTTCACTTTCTCTAACGAAGCCAGATGGGACGTTTCTTTGACATCTTCACAGATTTCACCGGAAATAATTCATGGGTCTTGATGAAAAATTGCACTATTCAAGTTATTATTTAGGTCCGTTCTCAGTAGAGAATCATCACAATCAGATGCCACGTGTCCAGTAATTAGTTGGTGATGTTTGTCAGCGCACAACTGTTGATATCTATAAAATGGAGGCCTTGAGAGTGTCATTATGAGATTAGGATGAGTGAGAGCTGTTTTGTTTCGTTGTTGGGTTGCAAGCAGCACGTCATGTTGTTTGCTGGCTGAAAGTGTGGTTGTATTAACCTTGAAGCAGCAGACGGGGCGTGTAGCCTGCATTGTGCACACTGACTGCGATGAAAGCACCGGCACAATGACAAACACGTGGTTGTGTGTAAGTCAGGGGGCCTGCAGGGGGATCCTGTGTCTGAATATGCAGAGGAGAGGAACCGCTTCAAAAACCCTCGAGGATCTGACTCATCTGTGTTAATGTAATCAGGGATTTGATTAAAATGACAGAATAACCTGGAAATAATGTTGTATTGTGTTGTAGCCCCTCACATATATCTCCTGCATTGCACACAAGAGATCCATGAATCATCCAATGTTGAAAAACACGTAATGTTAAAGAAAGTGGTAAAAAGAAATCCTGGATCTGCTGCAAAATGAAATGCGTTCTTCCTCTGCGATAATGTGCACATGAATTGAACCGGCATTGATCTCACGCTCCCTCTCTCCTCAGGTCCTGACTCAAAGTGCAGAAGTGAGAAGGATGATGGATTTGTCCGAGTTACGTTTAAGACTGAAAAAGGTCAGCAACCCAGCGACATTAATTACAATCTAATACAGTTTAATCCTCTTGAGCAGATGGATGTTTTGTTATCAACCATCATTAATTCCTCAAACCGTTTGTGAAATTGTCTTGATTATGAATCTGTGAAATCTTTTCTCTTCACACCACATTCTTATCGGATCAAAATGATAAATGGGCCCAGTTATAGAATAATTGTTTTTCACAGCTGAACGGAGCGAATTTATCTTCTCATCCATTTAAAAAAAGAGGACACCAGTTCATTCAGGAGGCAGGAGACTACTTGTTTGTTTATATAATTTATTATCATCGTGTACTTCTGAGAACCAGAGACATCCGTTTAAGTTTATTTCCCACTGAGGAGGAAAAAATATACGGAGGTCTTATAATTACTCATTAGAAAATTGTAGCTGTACAAACATAAGCAGATCAGTGGCTCACATGCCATCTGTTTTTTTGTTTTGTTTAATCTTGTGACTGAAAGACATGACTCATTCTTTTTTTTTTTTTACATGTTACAGTCAAGAAACTCAACAATCCTGATTACCGCCATTACCTGAAACTGTGGAACCACGAGAGCAAGACCAAACACGAAAACACAAAAGACCTCCCCAGGCTGAATCAGGTGAGTTTTCCTCCTCTCTGCTCATCTGTCTTTACGACAAGTTGACGAGTATACACAGGTTAAAAAAAATGCGTCATGCGTTTTTTTTCCAAAGAATAAAAAAAAAAACGCATGTAATTTCAATGTGAATCATATGAAAAGCTGAAGCATCAGCGTCAAGACTGGCAAAATAAAAAGAAGAAATGATCATGTTCACTCAGGTGCTACGTTTCCATCACTGTGGATCGGAGCCAATAAAAAGCTGTGTCCCCTGCAGAGTCGTTTGATGGGAGCGAATGTGACTGTAGTCATTCCTATTGCAGCCAGATGTTGATTGTAACCGTCTGAAATGTTCTTTCCTCCAGACCCAGTTCATCGAGCTTTGCAAGACCCTGTACAGCATGTTCAGTGAGGACGTCTCAGAACAGGAGCTCTACCACGCCACGGCCACTGTCACCAGTTTACTGCTGGAAATGGGAGAGGTGGGGAAGCTCTTCGCCTCCTCCGCCGCCAGTAGAAAGGACCACAACATGGAGGGTCAATCAGACACCACGGATCCCAACACCCCCCAGGAGGCCGGGCTCGACTGTGAGCTCCAGCAGCGGGACCAGGGAGGCGATTTCGTCCACGCAGGTCTGGAGAACAAGGCGAGCCCCTGCGACGAGGGGAGAGGGGACGAAGGGAGCCAGCAGCTGCCAGCTATGCAAGACATCAAGCTGGAGGACTCGTCCCCTAAAGACATTGGCACGTCCTCTGCCATGCTCATCTCGGATGACGAAACCAAAGATGACACCTCGATGTCGTCTTACTCGGTGCTCAGCGCGGGCTCCCACGAGCTGGACGAGAAGCTGCAGTGCGAGGACATCGCAGAGGACACAGTCCTGGTGCGCAACGACAACGGTGAGCGGGGCAGCGGACCCCTGGACAGAGCGCTGCCACACAGCTCCAGCATTGACAAAGACTGGGCCATCACGTTTGAGCAGTTGCTGGCCTCTGTGCTCACCGAGCAGGCCCTGGTACATTATTTTGAAAAGCCGGTGGAGGTGGAGGCTCGTATAACCAATGCCAAGAACGTGCGTAAAGTCGGGCGCCCCCTGCTGTCAACAAGTGACTATGAGATCTCATTATCCGGCTGAAGTGTCGCAGGAGATATCACACAAAGACTTGTTTTAAAAAGGGAAACACGAGGATCAGACGGGGGTGCAAAAGTGTCTCAGTTTCAGACGGGACTGGAGGTCAATGTAAAATGTTTGTATATGATAGTTGAACGAATGTGACCAAAAACCTCTCTTAGCAATGTATTTTACCAGATGTGAAAGACTTTTATTATAACAATCACTAGACGCTGTCCTGCTGAGACGGACCAGGACGTTAATATTAAGGTTTGCTCAAATGAAATCCGTGTGTACATGTAGTAGCTGTACTTTATAAGACATTAAGCATAGGTGTTAATATTGTAATCTTGTGTACTCTTCGGCTGTGTAGATGTAAATGTCCGCAGGTACAGTCTGGTGTCAAACTGGGATATTGATAGTCTAACATTATATCTGCCCAAACCACCGCGCCCTCACTTCACCATTTTATTTGCTGCTAATCTTTTATTTTTGTAATCGTTTCACAATATGAAAAAAAAAGCAAAACAAAGCTGTGAAAATTCAACTTTCATGTGTTCTCGTGTAAACTCTCTGTAGCTCCACATCACTGTAATGTAATATAACTACACACACACACACACACACACACACTTAATATTACTCCCTGGATATTCACCTCCCACAACATTTTATCTCCTACTAATAATAATAATAATAATAACAGTGATGGAAACGGCACAAAAACGATTCTACCACAATGTTTCAGGAAATCAGTGTTCTGAGAAAATGATGATTACACTAAGAAAATGCTTTTGAATGAAGAGCCTGCACTTTCTTTAAGTTTACAATCGTATGATCTGTATTTGCCTTTTTTTTCCGCAGTGTCGTCTACACTCCGACTAAAACCCTTTTCTTTTTTTAAACATGTTTTTATTTCCTTTTTGATCTGTATTTTTTTTACCTTGTTTTTATTTCGAGTTGCTTGTCATTACTCTGGATTCTGATGCGTTGTGTATCACTCCATCTTATTAAAATTACTGTTTGATTCAATGCTGCACAGTACAACCTTAATTTTTTTTTATTCTAATGACCATTGTAAACAAGGGCAGTGTAGAGCGCTACTGCCACCTGGTGGAAGATGATTGCAACTTAATCTCCCCGAGTCTTAACAATAAATAAATATTCTGAGAAGATTTTTTTAAACTAAATTGTAGCAGTAAGGAGAAAATGGACAGAATGGCCCTTTACCCCTTAACAAGATAAAGAAGGAGGGGTGAGGGAGATGATAAATTGGACACACCTGTGAGCCAGAAAAGAGGGGAACTCAAGCAAAGGCAGCTTGGAAGAGAACATGTGAAGTGAGAGGAGGTGAAGGAAGGTGATCCCAAAAAGATAAACTAGTTTCTGGACAGGTGAGCCAAGAACTGACTGGGTTTCTTCCACCATCTTCCTGGACCAAGAGGCAAAGGAGCTGATCCCCGGACTGTGATCCCCTCTGTCCTGGACCAACCGCACAAGATAAGTCTCCAAACTGAAACTCTCCTGGTTTTCAGGATTCCCTTCGCCTCTAGTAAATTCACCACTCGTCTTCCCCCTTTAAAAATACACATTACCCTCACTTTTCACTTTCATTGGACCCCAACACACACACACACACACACACACAGACACACACACACAGACACACACACAAACACACACACACACACACACATCCCTCTCTACTGATCGAATTATGATCTGAATGGAATATAATATACAAACAGTTTTTTCCTGAACGCCCTCCCCACACACAATCTCACACATCATCTGAAGTAATGAACAGTTATTTAATTTGTTTGTTTGATGGCCAGTTAATTTTCCTATTTTGAAATGAATTTGTTTTGGACATTTTGGTGAATGAGTTCTTGATATTTGTTTATTAATCATACGTCTTTGATTTGTTTGTTATTTTGATTTGAATAATTCCATTGAATATTTATTGATTAACGTAAGTGATTGTGATTTATTTTCCTTGATACCTTTTGTAGTTGGGTTAACAAGCTATCAAGGTTAGCTCTCTTACTGTGATATATTGCAATGAATTTACAGGTGAACTCTTTTATTTTGACGATTTAGAAAAGCTACGCTACGAAATCAGTGCTTTACTTGTAGTTTAGAGTTCTAGTCTCACTTGATTCACAATGTTACAGGTAGAACTGAGCTTTCTGTCCTAATAGCACTGATATTCATAAGCACCAGTGAGAACTGTCTATTATGGATGTAGTATAGTGATGAAATGTAACGTACATTTACTCTAATACTGTAGCTTTTTGTATTTGTATGTGGCTATTTCTATCATATCTTAATTTATACTCTGGCTGAGATCTGATTGGCCCCTGAAGTGCCCCTTTCTTTGTGGGGATCTCTTTTTTTGCACCTTCTTAAAGTAATAGAAATATTAACTGGAGCAGAAGACGGTGTTTTGAGCACTTTATGACAGCGAGTGCAGCAACGTGTGCCTTCAAAACAACTGTATTTAACCTCTGGTGGTTCCAGGGCCTCTCGTTCGCTCTCGGTGGAACAAACACTCTGGGGTTGTGGCTCGGGTCGACCAATCACAGCTCAGTGAGCTCACTCATAACCAGGCTCTCAGCCAATCATAGGCCTCGCCACTCAGACACATGGAAAATCAGCAATCAGTAATCAGTCAGGGACAATGTAAACTAGGATAAATTAAATATTACTAACATTACTTGAAGCTCTTGTACTTCATCTAATAATTGACAATAACAACATAACATTAACTTTATAAAAAATACATATATTATTATACACTGTAAGACACACCTACATAAACAAATTCAGCGTCAACAACATTATACAATAAATCCTTCCTTCATGAAGATTAAATTACAAAGTGTTTTCTAATGCTTGTGAAAAGACTAATTATTGGAAGTGAGGCAGTTCAACAGCTCCTCAAACTACAGCTGAGTCAGCACCTCCCTGAAACACTAGCATTTGTTGCATGACAGATATATTACAGCTTTAAACTTGCAACTGAGTGAATTCTAGAATTTGAATTTTAGGATTTTTTCCTGCTTCCCCAAAATCTAATTTTCCCACAATCCCCATTGGCCACAGTGTAAGGTTGGATTCAGGACATTATGAAACAGTCAAGGCTGCAGCCAAACTGCTGAGAGGCAAACATGCAAAGTTCCTATTTGCTCCACGTTGACCTTTGGTCGGCAACTCACGTCACAACTTTCCCACCTCTCCCCCCCCCCCCCCCGAGCTGCTTTTCTTAAAATCTGTGTCCTTGTCCCAAGAAAATGAGATGTGTCCGACTGTGATGTTTTTTCAAAGGTATTTTTGTGGGTGTTTCCCCTTTATTGATACGGCTATGAGCATGAAATGAGGAGGAAGAACAAATTGCATGATTCAACACATTTACTACAAAACTTAAAGCTTTGTGGCCAGAAAATCCAACTGTACAGTCGTTGTCGTTGAGCCAATCAGCTCCACCACTTTCCCAGTCATTCACACATGTGCTCTGTCATTGGCTCGGAGCAGAGACGACCCCCTGATGAGCCTGACTGGTGGTGTTTTATTGTGACTTGTTTATAGCAGGCACTCGGCCTAATGAAATAACTAATTAGCGGTAATGCTGACACACTATAATAATCCATTCTTCTTTGCCTTGTTCGGGAGCTAAACTTTCACACACTGCAACTGAATTCACCCACCAAACATCAAAATGTTCAGCCTGTTCAGGAAAACTCTGAAAACTTTTTTCAAATATTTATACTTTTTGAAATATTCCACTTTTTAAAATCATTTTTTAGTATCATCAATCATCAAATTCCTTTTTATCTTTTGGCAAAGTGAAAACTTAACCTCGATTTGATGTTGGCCTGTGCTTTTTACATTGCAGCTCAGCTTTCACTCTGCATTTTCATCTGGTCACTTAATATTTAGTCAGCGACAGAGTGAAAGTCCACTGATGTTACTCTCAATTTTAAATGATTACTATCTGAAGGCTCGGATGAAAGGACACTGTTGCTGCAGTCTTAAATAGCAAAGTAAAACAGTTGTTTTTCTGAAAAGAGGCAGCACTGTGGGGTAATCTGAACATTGACTTTCTTACAGTCGGTGGACTTTGCTTTGACCCGGGTGCACAGGAGTATAGTAACGCCTCTCTGTGGATGTCATAAAAAAAGGGCTGCCAGAAAATATATAAATACAGGGCTAAAAGATTCTTTCTTTTTCGTGGAGCGAGGATTGTGGATTATAATCCGGCCGGTCCAATTCTGCAGCTGGAACATCCAACCTGAGGATCAGAAGGAGGAAACTTAAATACAATGTAAGTTTGTTTCAAATGTATCATTAATCGCCTTAATCTTTCACTTTAAAGTACGTTATCATTCGCTGAGATTCCTGTTTTTAAAAGGTAAATGATTAGTATGTGAGGTTACATTGTTATCCTACAAGTGACTGATGGGATTTTATTTGCTTGTGTGTCTCTCTCTGTGTGTGTGTGTGTGTGTGTGTGTGTGTGTCCAGCAGCAGAAACCATGGTAGGACTCAAACCCTCAGATGTTCCCCCTCCACTGGCGGTGAAGATGTCGAGTGCGGGATTAGCCGCCTGCATAGCCGACCTTTTCACATTTCCTCTGGACACAGCCAAAGTCAGACTACAGGTATCTGCTCAGAATATAAATCATTGATCACTGGCTCCTTCACATTCACTGAAATCTACCAGATACTATAGTGCATTAATGATCTTTAGACTACATGGAAACACAGTGTGATGTTGTCTGAGCAGCTCGACTCTTTGTCCACCTCAATACCCCTGAACCAGTGACACATGCACAGTTTAGTCTGAAGGTTTTTCTTGCCTCCGTTCTGTGGAGCTGGTTTTAAACCTGAGTATAATCCGACCTCAGATTCAGGGGGAGAAGCAGGCGGTGGAAGGCATCCGTTACAGAGGGGTGTTCGGCACAATCGCCACCATGGTCCGAACGGAGGGCCCCAGGTCTTTGTACAACGGGCTGGTCGCTGGTCTGCAGAGGCAAGTGTGCTTTGCCTCTGTCAGAATCGGCCTCTACGACAATGTCAAAAATTTCTACACAGGCGGACAAGAAAGTAAGTGGAAGCAGTCCAGTCATGATGCATGCGTAATGTTTGAAGGGGCCTTAGCAACCTGTGCAACATACACGACATCTGCATCTTTAAAACTACATTGATAAGAAAACCTCTTTGAAAAGATCCATCTTGTGTCATAGATGGATGTGCAACAGCTGGTACAGACATAAGTAACCACTTCAGAGGTCTAATATAGAGACACAATTATAATTCTAAATAAAGTAAGTGTAATATTAGGTGTATGAAGAGATTCAGGCCAGGTTTATAAAGACCTCATGAATTGCTTAAGGTTTAAGGGTCAGTTTTAGATAGATGGCAGGTGTTAAAGCAACCAGAAGTTCAGTTGTACTCAAGTATAAGTATTATTATCAAAACATTTCATTGTTTTATTTTAAAATGTTATATATTCTTGTGTATTCTAAGGCTGATCATAAGTTTAAAAATTTAAATCATTATACAGAAAGTAACTAGTAGCTTAACATGTGGAGTAAGGAGCTCAACAGTTTCCTCTTGAATTTCCTGCAGTAAAAGTATAAAGTAAGATAAACTGCAAATACTGAGTCTTTATTTAATCAGCAGAAGGTCGGTGGTTTGATCCCAGTTGACCCCACTCAGCCTGCAGATGTGTCCTTGGGCAATACACTGAACCCAAAATGCCCCCTGGTGGCTGTGCGCTGATGCACTGTGTGACCTAAGGTTGTCCTTGTCCACTCTTCTCCAGATGCAAGTGTGCTGATACGAATCCTGGCTGGCTGCACCACAGGCGCGATGGCAGTGTCCTTTGCGCAACCCACCGACGTGGTCAAGGTTCGATTCCAAGCCCAGATGAACCTGGACGGTGTGGCCCGTCGCTACAATGGCACCATGCAGGCCTACAAACACATCTTCCAGAATGAGGGCATGCGTGGACTCTGGAAAGGTGCCAAATAGAGAGCATGCTCTGAAATGTGTCACAAGGTTGAGTCTGATCTGCCACAAAGTTAAGACCCAGAGTTGCTTTAGTAAAACATCAGCGTTTATTGTTTCCTGTCTTCTCTAGGCACACTACCCAACATCACAAGAAACGCACTGGTGAACTGCACAGAGCTGGTGACATACGACCTGATCAAAGAGGCCATCCTGAAACATAAACTGTTGTCAGGTGAGACATGTCTGAGCTACACACACTTTCTCACACTTTCTCTCACTCTCACTCTCACACTCTCTCACACACACACACACACTCACTCTCACACTCTCTCACACTCACACACACACACACGCACGCACACGCACACGCACACACACGCACGAGACAGCTGATTGGGCAGAACTCCACCCCCCCTCTCACCACTTCAACCCCTCCACAGCTGATAACAGCACACATGAAGGTGCATGGTACAGTGCATGGTGTGGCCTCCCTCTACTGCAGTAAATACAGTGTTAATAAGACATTTATCTCTATGGTTTATATTACCCCCCCCTCACATTACATAATCTGCCGACAACACTTTCTATATGGCTCAGAACAAAGGCCTTGCATCTGCTTCCATTTTTCACCCGCTTGGTCCTCGACTCTGTCCACAGACAACCTGCCCTGTCACTTTGTGTCTGCGTTCGGCGCCGGCTTCGTTACCACGGTGATTGCCTCCCCAGTGGACGTGGTGAAGACCAGGTACATGAACTCACCGCAGGGTCAGTACAGGAGTGCGATCAACTGTTCCTGGACCATGATGACCAAAGAGGGGCCCACAGCTTTCTACAAAGGGTAAGTTCTTTGTGTCTGACCCCAGAACAGTCATTTGTTGAATCTCTGCCTTTGTTCTTCACTACACACCTCTGACCTCCTGTCTGTTTTTGTGCAGGTTCGTACCCTCGTTTCTAAGGCTGGGATCATGGAATGTTGTGATGTTTGTGACATTCGAACAAATCAAGAGAGCCATGATGGCCACCAAGAAGAGGATGGAGGACCCAAATTGAGATTTGTGTCCCAACATTTGGCTGAAAAACCTCAAGCACCACAGAAAGAAGAAACATTATGAATCTCAATTCTTTCCGTGGTGACAAAGAAAACAATCTTTTGCTGAAAAAGGAGAAATGGACAAGCTACCTTGTATTTGACTTTGTGTGTAATGACCTCTGTTGGTCAACTGAGTTTGCACTTCAAAGGGGATTCTGGTATTTTTCTTGTTGTTACCAGACTCTGATCAAAGACCCAGAATAAGAATTTGAGCCTGTTATTGGTGGGAGAAAAGCACTTTTAGTGGATTGTCACAGTTGCCCCATTGGATTACATAGTAGCCACTGCTGCTGTGTCGCAGCTGCTACAGGGGCGAACCAACGTTTGTTTTTTAAAAGAGTCCCATTCATTAACACACTCAGGTTTATAAACACGCGCAGGCTGAGAAATACCAGAATTCCCCTTGTTGCCATAATAAAATGTAAAGCATCTTTATGAAAGTTCTAAATATATTTGACATGTTTTACAGACAGTGGTTTTGTTTTGTTTTTAAACTTGGACATGAAACACATTTCAAAACATCCAAATGTGTATTTATTGGTTTTGAGTGAGGCGTGTTAATTGTTACATGACTTCCCCCCCTGAAAGCCAATTACAAAAATGAGAAGTAATAAAAATGCAATATCAGTCTTCAGATATTCAAATTCATGAAAACAACAAATTTTGAGATCCACATCATTATCGTCACGTAGCACAGATGCCGTTAATGGAATCAGTGGGGATGTTAAACAAGATGAGAGCACCACAATGGAATTAAAGAAGTTTCAGTCGTGGTCATAAATATCAAATTCCTGAGCAGGACAACTGTGAGAACAAATACAAACGAGACAGCTAAAAACATGGTGGTTAATCACTGTTTTTCAACAACTGTAACAAAAACTATTTGGCTGTCTGCTTACTGAAAGTGCTTCGACAAACAACAGAGCTCTTATTGCCACCACACTCCTCTGCAGCGGCAGCTCTCCTTCCCCCTTTATGAAAGACAGGTAACCACTCAGTCATTTCTGAGGTATAGGGCGGTACATTTGTGCTCTACTTTAAAACTATGAAGTTTGACTATAACACGACCAGAACTTATGAATCACAATAGTTTGAGTTTCTGAGGAGTCGCAGGTGAGTTTCATTCTGCTTTTAGGTTTGTAATGTTTATCATTGCTTCTGCTGAACCTTCCCGTACCTGACGAAATAATGTCCGGGGCTATGGAGAGTTCAGGTGGGGCATGTTAATCCACTTCAGTCCTTTTGTTTATCTTAGTTTTTGGAATGGACAGCCATTGTGAGGGAAACATCGGGGTCCTGTAGCTGTGTCTTGACTACGTTATGGAATTTTTCCCTGTACTGATTGAACTGCATGATGCTTTCTGGTTCTTCTAACACCCAGAACTTGTCAAATTCGTACGCCAGGTAACCTAGAAGAGAAGAAACATACGTTTAATTCTAAGAAAGAAGACAAATGTTTTGAATCTGTGTAATACTAATGAATCCGAGGTGTTTATAGTGAAGAATAATGCTGAGTCTACTCACAGTACAGCTGATGGAAGTGCTGGAGCTCCGGTGGGCCCTGGACTGTGTTGTAGAAATGTGGTTTCAAAGCACCACTCTTCAGGAGGCTGTAGGCCATCTCTGTCAGGTTGATCCCAACTATGGCATATGAATACCTGAAATATACCTTCAGAATGAGTAAAGTGACAGTCCACTGTGCACACATGAAGTCATGGTGAACCTGAAGATCTGTAGCAAAATTATTCACAGCTATAAAAGGACAGTTACTTACCCTAGTTTAGGATGGTTTGCATGAGACAACACCTGTCGAGCCTCTTCTGTGTGGTTTGCACTGAAAAACCTGCAAACAGCCAAAACATCACAGGATCATTATTGCTTATGGATAAAACCATATTAACCAGTTAACATGCACTGATTGAATCTACAAATCTGTAACATATACTAGGATATCATTTCATTTAATTAATTATGTGTTAACTCAGTAAATAATTGTTCCTCTGAGTCAGTGATTGCTCAAGTAATTAACAACAATAACATCTGTCATGATTTCAGTATCAAGTAATTGTCAGGTATTGAAACTGAAATACTTTTTTGAGAGTTAATGCATTCAGCATCAGCAGATGAATTATTGACAGGGATCTGAGACGCGTCACTGTATGTGTCCAGTTTCATTTTTACACACTAATGCAACAAGGCTTTTTACAATCAAAGAAGGAAGAGAGGTATATTTTTTTAGAAGTTCTTTATAACTTTATTAAATTCTTTATAGTGTATGTGAAAATCTTTGCTGCATTTACATGTAGGTTATAAGTATGTACGGGTCTAGTTGACTTTCTTGCCAATTCAGGATTCCATTGATTCAGGCTCCTACTGCAGCACAGCTAGCTTAGATTGCTTTGTCAGCTGTCTGTATGCACTGCATCTCACTCTGTCCTTAAGTTTTGTTGTATTGTTTTTCTTTTAATGATTTACTCCTCCGAGCCAGAGCCTGGTTAACATGAGTGGAATTAGGTAAAAAACTGCTTTGGTGATAGTGTTCCGGCTGATTCCTATCTGACATTCCTTTTGTAAAGATCAGTATTGGTCTGAACTGTCCTTTCTTTTTATTTGACTGTTTATCTCATTGCTCTTCGTTGAGTACTCACACAAGGTTGATAAGTCCCAGTAGGCCCATTCCTCTGAAGTCCGTCTTGGGGTCATCTCCTTGGAATCCGATGTCTCCCCACTGTTTGGTTAATCTTGATTCCAGTTTGACTGTTGGCATCAACAGGTCCCACAGCTGAGGGGACAAATATTTACAGCATACATAGATTTTAATTGTCACTGGACTGAGTCACAGGTATATTGATTCCAAGTGTGATTTTGTGCATATAATAAAATAAACTGTAATTTAAGTCTATGCTCGTAAAAAACTAAAATGAAGCATCAGCCATATTAAATGGTTACGCAAAAACTACTGAAACAAGGTCCATTTAATTTTGTGGCGGATCTGGATTAACAAGTGGATCCAGGAACTGAGCGCCCTTCTAGTTTGTTCTGTGGAAAACTATCAATCCACACAGCTAAAACAGATACAGCAACTGCCCTTATTTTTTCCAATGTTTAGATCCAGCGGCAAGAACTCGTACCTTCAAAAGCATGGCCTCGTGTTCTGCGTTGTCCGAGCTGAAAACCTCTTTTCTCAAGTCTTCCACCGACGTGTACAGACGTCCGTATCCTGTTATTTGTAACACACAGGTGTGCAGGCTCTGCTTGAACCTAGAAGAGTAGTCCGATAAATAATCATTCAATCAAAAAAACACACTTTACTGAATATGAGGGAAAATTGGAAGAATTACAGGTGACAAACTCAAACCAGGAGATGAGTCGTAAACTTACAGGGGATCTTTCTGGGGTTTGACATTCTTCTCTTTCATAATTTGATCCACACATATTTCTATGTTATCCTTGCTGCTTTCCAAAGCTCCTCTTAAAAGCTATAGGGAAAGAAATCACAGGACAGTGAGGAGACAAGCACAGAAATATAACGATACAACGAGGCACCAGACAGAAAACAGTGGCGCCGTGGCTGCTGTTTAATCTACGCTGTCAACCACAGGGGAAAAAACTGTTTTCAAAGTCAACCTCGGAAACAATGAGGTAGATGACCCAGCACTTCTGTTTCCACACTGCTGATTAGAAAATGCTTGCCTCGCAATAACCATAAATGACAGGCAGAGTCAATTCGTCAATGCTTGGCAAGTGAAGTGAAAGATAAAGACTGATTAAGTTTACAGTATATGTCTTAACTGGGTTTCCTGATCTAAAAGATTACGATGAGGTGAGTAGTAAAGCAAAGGGCCTTGATTGCCCCCCTGGTGACTGGCTGTAGTAGAGGTCATAAACCCTGCCTCCTCCATGTTAGTGGATGGGTAATGGACCAAACTAAAAAGTCAAAGTAGACATCAAATAGATTTTTGTGGCATTTCTATATCAGAAATAAGATTAACAAGGCTCTTACCTTGCTCCTAGAAGACCGCAGGGAGTATTCTACAATAGGGCACACGAGAGAGATTAATATAATGACAACAATGTATACACAGCAGCAAAGGCAGACTAGATTTGGGTGGATTTAAGTCACCTGCTTTCGTTGTCCTTGTGGCCCCCGGCTTGTATCTGGAACATATTCTCTGCAGCTCACATTTCCCCGTCACCTGTCTGAGGAGCCACTTCAGCCAGTACCTCAGGAAGGATGTGTAGACGTACTGCCACACATACCCGAACATTTTCTACAACACAAAACATGCAACAACATCAATCACATGAACGGATTAAATACAACAAATCTGACAGTCCTTTACGAAATAGTTTAAAAACCACAACCTTCACTCAGCAACAAAAGAATCAGTCTTTAAACTTAAAAGAAAGATTAATGTGACATTTCTCGTGATAATTGTCTGGAATGATTTTTGCTACTGAGTGAATGTTGTGGTTTTAAACAGCAAAACCTTAAATATATATATAACTTTTGTTATGTTGCTATTGATGAAACCTTTATTGTGATAATCATTGTTAGCCCCACTCCTCATTCCAGTTTAGGGTATTATCATCAGTGTGAATAGTGTCTGTAACATGTGTTGTGTAATTAATACTAGCACTTGTACATCTATATTTATTTCTCAGTGATCTCTCAGACAGATCTACACACCACAGGAACTAAACTGTTTGATCATGCAGTAAAAGTACACAATCAAGTAAAATACATGTACATTATAAACTGTACTTTGATGCAGTGCTGCACTAAATTAACTTTTCACCACCGTCATCATCGTGAAAGATGCTGACTCGAGTCTTTCTGCGTCATCACAACGACCAGTGACTGAGCAGAGGCAGTTTATCTCCATTAAAACTACAAACACACGAGAAACGCCATTAGGCTGATGTCAAAAAGAAAGAGAAAGCTAGCTAACATCAAAACAATAGCAGCTAGCATCAATGCTAATGCTAACTTCGGACAAACGTGACCATTCAGCTATAAAGATAACGCGTGATTAGAGGAATCGACCCGAACACTGTTTCTTAACGCTAACGAACCACTAGCTGCTCACACGTGTTTACTTTAGCTTCCAGCTTCGAAGTCCCCGAGATGACAGGTTGAGACAACAGGTTGTCGTTCGCTGGCTGTTAGCTAGCCGCGTAGCGTTAGCCTGGCATATCACGTTACGTCGTGAGCAGTGTTGTGTTTGCTGGTGTCTAGCCTGAAGGTGGAGTTGATCTTACCGTGATGTCGCAGAGACAACACTGCCACACGAGGATTAACCCAGAGTTAGCGTCACTTTAACGCGATCAGCGCAGAGAGAGTCTCAGCGTGCGTGTCTCTTCACAACAGACTCTGGTGCGTTCGCGGTCACACTGGACACGTAGCAGGTCCGATGCTAACGCTACATTAGCCGGGGATGACATGTATCCTGTGGCAGCTCTAATGCTAGCTCTTGATTTGCCAGGAATCCTCACACACCCTGACATTTAATAATTAAATGTGAATACCTGTATGACATCGAATTAAAGAGAGTTGGAAGCTTCTGCCAAAAAAAAGAGAAACTTGGGTTACATTTATCGTGCAACTATGAATAACATACTGTCTTTGAACACAGCACACGCCAGCCGTGTCAATGACAGTCTGAGCTTTCAATCTGTGAGCGCTACTCCAGCGCCATCCACTGGCCACCTGCTGTACTGCAGTCTACACAGGTCTGCACCGCAAAGACTGATGGGAGGAAATCTGAGGCCCGTGTGCCAAATGTGGCCCTGCAACAAAAGATCAAGTGTTTTTTCTTTCACTATTTGCATCAAACCATTTTCTTTCAATTCTTACATTGACAATATATAGATCATGTTGATTCCCACTGAACAATGTTGAAACAACCGGCCCATAGTGGAACCTATCTGCTAAACCCTTTGGTTTGGGCCGAGAGAAACACAGACAACCTATTAGAAATGTACATGTTAGCATTAGCCTCATTGTCGCTCAAAATCAAATGTTAACCCATTTACATATTATGACATTAAGTCCTTATAACAGAGAAAATAAAACTGACGGTAGTTTAGTTAAAAATGTTTAATATAATCCAGACCAGCAAAAATTTTGCTTTTCCCAAATTAACCACAAGATGATGCCAGATCTTCAATATGAGCGTATGTGTTACATTAAATCAATTTCAGTCTAATTCTAATATTTTTACTCATCTTTAAAAATCTAGTCTACATTATTCCATAGACACTCTTAAAATGAAGTTATACACCTTCTGTGTCTTTGCATCAAGCTATTGTTTGAAATGGTGGCAACAGACGACACATATTTACAGTTGAGTTAGGTTCCTTCTCTCCCACTGCTTCACTCTCCACTCTGGCTGCCAGCCCTCACCCTGAAGCACTAGTCTGGCATATCAGCGATGCATGAGGCTCGTGTTGGAGTCGCTCTCCACCGGTACACTCGTCTGTAATTAAGACGCGGTCTGCCTTCTCAACTAATCAGTCCCTCTGGGCTTTTAAAGGCAGGAGGTCTACCCCATACAATCCCTGCATTCCTCAGACACACTCTATATTTGAAAACTCCCTGAAGTAACCGCTTAGATTATCATAAGCGTCTGAGAGATCATCTCAGGATGAGAAGGGGGTTGGGCTGCAACGGTGCTATTAAATTAAATGAGAACAGCACTGACACAAAATCTATTTTATAGCACTGCAGCAAAGTCATAAAACCTGATCACTGGGTTTTTATACAGATACTGGACGTTGTGTTGTTGTCACTTTTCCAGCTTTTCTACCTACAGGGGCGTGTCCATGGGCTGGCCATGAGCTGGGAGGCCAGCGGGACCAGTGAAACCACCATATAATCTTAAACTTTGATATGAGTACATACAATATTTATGACCAAATCATCAAAACCAAATACAATACAAATATCTCAGGATGATAAAGAGCTGCCATACATGTAGAAGACACAGGCAACAGTGACAAGGTTTTTCGATATAGGGCCATCGGATGTATACAACATGTCGTGCCTCCTGCTGCTCCACCCAGACTCCCCACTCACCTGAATCTTCTGGACACGTTCCTGTTGTTGTGAACTCTTCTGACCTGGACTATCTCCTCCTGTGTTCTTCATATGTGAAAGAAAAAGTATTTTAACAAACTTATTTTCACTACATACGAAGGTGATCCATGCAGAGTACAAGTACAAACACAAATCTGTTAAGGTTAAGATCATGCGTCAGAAAACTATGTTGACTGTTGATAGGAACCAAGATACACATCATGGACACACACTTGATTGACCATATCCTTCTCCACCTCCGGCCTGGGAGGTTTCGACTTCTGGGTACTCTGCCCCACTTATTATATTTCGTGGTATGATGATATACTGTTGTTACATCCTTCCTTGAGTTTATGCTTGTTTGGCTCCTGACTCCAGAACAGCTTATGTCACCAGATCCAAACATTTTGGGTTTATGACTCCGGCAGCATCTACTTGCAAACTCCTCATCACAGTGTGAAGTCGTTGAACTGCAATCACTTCAAAGATTTTAGATTTTCCTTTGAAGTATTTCAGAGGGCTGTTTGAGCAAATATCAATATTTCACGAGTAAAAACAAAGATTAGAGGTAAATTATATATTTCTAGTCCACTGACGTCTTATTAACTTTATTCCTTTTTTTGGCAACTTCTCTGTGATCCTAAAAGAAAAATATGTTGTTGAGTCTTTGGTGCATCTGTCAGGTATCAAATGAAAGACAGCTGCACCTCTGGGAGACCTGGGTACTTCTAATGACACCAAATGTGCTGCTGCTAATGTCCTGATTATAAAGGGAATTTGTCCTCAGAGCAAATTTTAGACTCATATAATAAAGGAACCTGATATAATGAAGACCTCTGAAAAAAACACATCACACAACAAATTGAATGATTTAAAAACAATCCATCTTTCTTCATGGATTATTCCAGTAAAGACAGTGGGATGTAAAAGTAAAGAGTCTGTGGTGTGACCCCCCCTCTGCCTCCTCTCTGCTCCTGCGTTCACTCATCTGCTCCTTCACTCTGCTGCACCACCACGCTGCTTCCTGCGTGGACCAAGGTCCATTTTGTGAAAGGTGCACTTTTTGATTCTAACCATGACGCATCGCTGACAGAGCCCCAGCAGCAGCGGCAGGAGCGGCAGCGGCAGCGGCCATGTGTCGGTCGTATGCTGGGATGAGTCATTGCGCACGGTCACTCCGGCTCGGCACTTGCTTTTTTACGCGTTGTGCTGTGGAGGATCGATACCCCTGATATTGTGGCACAAGGCGTGGCTTCTTGGTGTCACCCGCACAGGGCTGATTCTCCCATATTCATTCCCAGGGTCCAGCCTCGTCTCTCGCTGACACGGACGCGCACACGGCGCAACCCGCGGTGCACACGGGACATTAAAGCGCCTCTGAAGGTAAGAGCCCCCCTTTCCTTCTTTCTCTTTGCACCCCTGCTCTCCATCCTTCCTTCGTGTCAGATCCATTCGCAAGGTCAAATCAAACCAGCAAACACCAGTGGCCTCTCACGGGGTGTCAGGGTGGGACAGGGGCTGCGAGTAGAAGCTGCAATCCACGACAAAGATCTCATAACAGGTCGCGTGTGCACCACTTGGATTTTATGCATTCACTCTGCATCCACTGCTCCGTGTTATTTCCCTCAAAGTGCTGCAGGCACACAAGCCCAGACAGCAGCATCTGAACTGTAGAATATCTAATCATGGCCAGGACACGCTTCCCATGAATATTTGCACTTTGCCAACAGACAGGCAGATGCACAGAGCACACGCAAACAGACTGCACCTGTTCAAGACCCTAACCAGGAGCCTGCTGTTGTGTTTTCCTCCTGTCACATTAGAAAGATATCTGTGTTTTTCTCATTTTCTTTCTCATTATCCACATGTAAATATGGCCTGATTGATATAAAATCTTTATTGTGCTTGTTGTTTCTCTCCCCAAAAACCTGCAGTATGTATGTTTGTGTTGTTGTATGAACGGGATTTAACTCACAACACGAGGCTGGATCGTTTTCCCAGCCAGGATCATTGTGCAGAATGGATAATCATCAATTAAAATGCTGTTGGCCATTTATTTCTCTCCGCCAATCATGCACTGAAGTGTGCATCGCCGTCTCTGCCTCCTCTCCGTTTGTGTATCAGCTGCTGTGTGTGATCAAAGTCTCCATCACTGTGCAATTCATTTGTCTGACTCGCAACCGATCAGATATTTCGGTCGTCTGCTGAGTGCCGGCACATTGCCCTGGCAGAATTGGCCCATGCAGGTGCTTTTAACACATTTAGGAGACGGACGGCGATGGGGGAGTCGTTCATCAGGCCCGAGATTAAGAGATCTGTGACAAAGTGTAGGTCACTGCTTAGATTGAAGACCAAATTGATCAAAGGACAAGAGAAGATCTAAAGTCTCACAGGAAATCAAAGGGTTTCTGATTGTTTTCCACAAAAAAAAAAAAAAAACATTACAAAGAACAAAGAATTAAACTTTAATGATTTATGGATGTTTTTAGGGTTCACCTTCATTTCATCTTCTTTTAGTACCAGTGTCTTGGATTAGTTTTTTTTAGCCGTTCATCAGAGAAAATACAAACTCAAGGATCACTGAATGAAAATTAAGGGATTTTCTGGTTAACTTGGGACATGTGAAGTCTTAACGGCAACACTCAATATTCTTTATTTAAGACAATTTCAGGTGAGATTTGGAAGATAAAATATGATACAATAGGATAAGATAAGATAAGATAAGATAAGATAAGATAAGATAAGATAAGATAAGATACGATATAGGGAAAAAGGATAAGATAAGATAAAATATAGTTTATTGATCTCATGCTGAGGAAATTCCCTTGTTACAGCAGCAGATAGTCAGTGAAGTAGACAAGAGAACACACAAAAGTATATTATAAATAAAATAGATAATTAAAATAATTGAATGAAATAGAAAATGTAAAAAATAAAAACAGTGAATTTATAAAATAAACATGATGATATACTGTTAAGCCAACATACATTAGGCGGGAGTGTTTCAAGGGACTTTGGGGGCCCCAGGCAAAAGGGACCCAGTAGCACAGATGATTCCAAACCACATCATAACAATCTTCAAACATTGTTTTAATACACACACCTAATTAATAGTAAAGTACAGTTTGAGTGCAAACCTCCACCACCGTCCCAGGCACATCATACACACACCTTTAGACGTTCTAGTCTTCAACATACATAACCAATCATAGAGGTTCTCACAGAAATGGGATTGCTGTACACAAACATAATAATAACTAGGGCTACGTTGTAGCACTGACGGGCCCGAGCACCCGCACGTTGAAGCCTGTTGCGGTCGGTGGAGAGAGCGATCAATGACCAAGCGCACGTCTCCGCGTTGCACGCGTTTTGCGCACTGCGGCAAGGACAAACGCTGCACTTCCTTCGTCCGTCGAGCGACGTCGATCCTTGCCTGCTAATTGCGCGTTACGATCCACGCCATCAATTGCACATCACACTGTGAAAATTTTATGTAAATCGAATGATAGTTGTAAAACAAAGCTTACTTCCTGTTGCCAGTAGGTGGCGCCATCACTATTATTACCTACAGACCGATATATCTGTTCAAGTAGGGGCTCTGATGTAGCTTGAGCAATTTTGTGTCAATTGGACAATGTTACAACAACGTAATTTTCACACTGATCAATAGGTGGCGCTATGACCCTGAACTAATATTAATATATGGATGTGTTCAGGTCAAGATTGTGATCATAGGTCAGCAGTTCGGAGCCGGTTGGATAATGCAGAGTGGATTTACAAAGTACTTCCTGTGTCATGGCGAATCAGTAGGTGGCGCTATGACACTGAGGAAATATTGACACATGGAGCTGTTCAGGCTTGGACTATAATCATGTGACAGAAGTTTGGCGGTGATGGGACAATGCACACTGGAGTTATGACAACATCGTCTCCTTTGGCGAAGGATGATCCTTCGCCGCACCTCAATGTTTACACGGTTTGAGGAAATGTCACAATTCTGACCATGATCCATTGACTTCTCTCAGCTCATTTGAGCTGTATATTGTTAAGCAGCCAGGAGCAGTGCATCAAAGTATAAAACATGTCACTTCCTGTAGCCACCAGGGGGCGCTGTGATTTTAAGTCATAATTTCTGTGTAGATGTCATCAGGCCGGGACTCTTGTCTTACGTGTCTAGTTTGGACTCGATTGGTCCATGTATGTCCGAGATACAGAACCTCGTGTTTTGATGGCGTGTAATCAAACTTTGACGCCACGCCACGGTCACACCGTGTGACGAAAAATCGATCTTTGAGTTAGTTTTGATCTCCGTCTTGTTGTGATGACACTCATCTCAATTTGAAGTTGATCAGATAAAAGCCCTGGGACAAGTATATCAAAGTATAAATGTGGAATATGGCCAAAATGGCCACTAAAGTCAAAATGGCGGGCTTCCTGTTTGGTCGAGCATATCTATCCAAGAGACTTATTTGTTTGTTATGAAAAGACACATGTCCCTGTCGATTTTTGTACATGTCGGCCAATCGTAGTGCCGGGGCTGCACTTTAGGTGGCGCTAGTCAGTTATTATGCCACGCCCATTTCTTAAAACCATCTGAATGTCTGCAGGGGGGGGCTGTTGCTACACAAATATAGTTTGAGGGAGGTTGAACCTCCAACACCGAAGTTATAGTAATTTCGTGTGTCACGGCGAGGTGATGAACTTTGACGCCACGCCACTATTATGGCGTTTGACGAAAAGTTACAGTAATCTTATGCCTTCATTATCAATGTCTTGAGAACCATTTGACACAGGTTTGACGTGGCTGCGGGCAGGGGGTGAGGAGGAATACCTCCACGTGTAAGACGTTCCAAAAACAAGACATTTCCTGTTGCCACCAGGGGGCGCTGTGATTTTAAGTCATGATTTCTGTGTAGATGTCATCAGGCCGGGACTCTTGTCTTACGTGTCTAGTTTGGACTCGATTGGACCATGTATGTCCGAGATACAGAACCTCGTGTTTTGATGGCGTGTAATCAAACTTTGAGGCCACGCCACGGTCACACCGTGTGACGAAAAATTTATCTTTGAGTTAGTTTTGATCTCCGTCTTGTTGTGATGACACTCATCTCAATTAGAAGTTGATCAGATGAAAGCCCTGGGACAAGTACATCAAAGTAAAAATGTGGAATATGGCCAAAATGGCCACTAAAACCAAAATGGCGGACTTCCTGTTGCGTTTTTCATAATGCTCCTTGAGACTTTTTTTCATGATTGGTCACGATACACCTGGGCTACGATTTTTGTGAAGATCGGTCAAAGGGAAACCTAGGGGCTGTGTTCCAGGGGGCGCTGTTGAGCCATTTTGCCACGCCCATTTCAAATTACTCCAGAATACGTAAATTTTCACCACTTTCTAATTTTGTGCAAAGTTTGGTAAGAAGTTCAGCATGTTAAAGCCCTCAAAAAGCCAATTCATTTGGCTTACAATAATAACTAGGGCTACGTTGTAGCACTGACGGGCCCGAGCACCCGCACGTTGAAGCCTGTTGCGGTCGGTGGAGAGAGCGATCAATGACCAAGCGCACGTCTCCGCGTTGCACGCGTTTTGCGCACTGCGGCAAGGACAAACGCTTCACTTCCTGCGTCCGTCGAGCGATGTCGATCCTTGCCTGCTAATTGCTCATTGCGATCCACGTCGTCAATTGCACAACACACTGTGAACATTTTATGTAAATCGAATGATAGTTGTAAAACAAAGCTTACTTCCTGTTGCCAGTAGGTGGCGCCATCACTATTATTACCTACAGACTAATATATCTGTTCAAGTAGGGGCTCTGATGTAGCGTGAGCAATTTTGTGTCAATCGGACAATGTTACAACAACTTAATTTTCACACTGATCAGTAGGTGGCGCTATGACCCTGAACTAATATTAATATATGGATGTGTTCAGGTCAAGATTGTGATCATAGGTCAGCAGTTCGGAGCCGGTTGGATAATGCAGAGTGGATTTACAAAGTACTTCCTGTTTCATGGCGAATCAGTAGGTGGCGCTATGACACTGAGGAAATATTGACACATGGAGCTGTTCAGGCTTGGACTATAATCAAGTGACAGAAGTTTGGCGGTGATAGGACAATTCACACTGGAGTTATGACAACATCGTGTCCTTTGGCGAAGGATGATCCTTCGCCGCACCTCAACGTTTAAACGGTTTGAGGAAATGTCACAATTCTGACCATGGTCAAATGACTTGACTGAGCTCTTTTGAGCTGTATATTGTAAAGCAGCCAGGAGCAGTGCATCAAAGTATAAAACATGTCACTTCCTGTAGCCAGCAGGTGGCGCTGTGATTTTAAGTCATAATTTCTGTGTAGATGTCATCAGGCCGGGACACTTGTCTTACATGTCTAGTTTGGACTTGATTGGTCCATGTATGTCCGAGATACAGAACCTCGTGTTTTGATGGCGTGTAATCAAACTTTGAGGACACGCCACAGTCACACCGTGTGACGAAAAATCGATCTTTGAGTTAGTTTTTATCTCCGTCTTGTTGTGATGACACTCATCTCAATTTGAGGTTGATCAGATAAAAGCCCTGGGACAAGTATATCAAAGTATAAATGTGGAATATGGGCAAAATGGCCACTAAAGTCAAAATGGCGGGCTTCCTGTTTGGTCGAGCATATCTATCCAAGAGACTTATTTGTTTGTTATGAAAAGACACATGTCCCTGTCGATTTTTGTACATGTCGGCCAATCGTAGTGCCGGGACTGCACTTTAGGGGGCGCTAGTCAGTTATTATGCCACGCCCATTTCTTAAAACCATCTGAATGTCTGCAGGGGGGGGCTGTTGCTACACAAATGTAGTTTGAGGGAGTTTGAACCTCCAACACCGAAGTTATAGTAATTTCGTGTGTCATGGCGAGTTGATGAACTTTGATGCCACGCCACTATTATGGCGTTTGACGAAAAGTCACAGTAATCTTATGCCTTCATGAACAATGTCTTGAGACCCATTTGACACAGGTTTGACGTGGCTGCGGGCAGTGGGTGAGGAAGAATACCTCCACGTGTAAGAGGTTCCAAAAACAAGACATTTCCTGTTGCCACCAGAGGGCGCTGTGATTTTAAGTCATGATTTCTGTGTAGATGTCATCAGGCCGGGACTCTTGTCTTACGTGTCTAGTTTGGACTCGATTGGACCATGTATGTCCGAGATACAGAACCTCGTGTTTTGATGGCGTGTAATCAAATTTTGACGCCACGCCACGGTCACACCGTGTGACGAAAAATCGATCTTTGAGTTAGTTTTGATCTCCGTCTTGTTGTGATGACACTCATCTCAATTAGAAGTTGATCAGATAAAAGCCCTGGGACAAGTACATCAAAGTAAAAATGTGGAATATGGCCAAAATGGCCACTAAAACCAAAATGGCGGACTTCCTGTTGCGTTTTTCATAATGCTCCTTGAGACTTTTTTTCATGATTGGTCACGATACACCTGGGCTACGATTTTTGTGAAGATCGGTCAAAGGGAAACCTAGGGGCTGTGTTCCAGGGGGCGCTGTTGAGCCATTTTGCCACGCCCATTTCAAATTACTCCAGAATACGTAAATTTTCACCACTTTCTAATTTTGTGCAAAGTTTGGTAAGAAGTTCAGCATGTTAAAGCCCTCAAAAAGCCAATTCACTTTAGTCACAATAATCCTTTCAATTTCAATAGGGCCTCTCACCATTCGGTGCTCGGGCCCTAATAATTACGTTTTTTTGGGGGGCGGGGGCCTGTCACCTCGGGGCCCCAGGCAATTTCCTGAGTCACCTACTCTGTTGCGACGCCCCTGGCATTAGTCGTTCCGACACCAGACAGGTTTGACAGGTCCGATTGAATGCTGGTTAATGGGGAACACCCGTGGCTTTTAATCAAAAATGTCCTTTATCTGTAAACACTTTTAACCTACATATGTCAAAGTCTTATTTCTGGGCTCGTGTGTAAAAGCAGAACTCCCCCCCCCAGTTATTCTTATTTACAAGGTTTTTAAAAAAATCCAATGACGACACAACATTAGAAATCCTGCTTTGACTGTCAGTTTATTTATTTCTGTGGACTTGTATCACAAGTACCTTTCATAGAGCTTTATATAGACCGAAAACCACCTGATCACATGAAAAAGGAAACATGGCTTATTGAAAAGACGCTGTTCCATACACTCCACATTATTGTGACTTTGACATACTGCATTGTCATCAAGTTCATATGTGATGATTAAATGGGTAATTAGGCGTGGAATCACATATATTAATCCTCAAAGCGTAGATTAGATAAGGCAAATACGGGTCATTGATTGTTCTGGTGCTTGGCCCTTTATTCTAACAATGATTATTCACATGCATGTTGGAAACTATGTGAGATGCATTTCACATAATGATCATCTAGTCCTTTGGTACCCAACCTAGTCTTGTCTGAAGCTCAATCCTTAAAAACTAACTAAATCTATTTCTATTCTCCTCTTCTAGGAACTCACGCAAAGCGACTGGTTGCACAGTTTGTTTTCAAGTTTGGATTAAGACGATATTTAAAGACTGAGACAGTGAATCCAACATGGGAACTAACCCAAAAAGGACAGTGACGGTCCAGATGGTGCCTCCGCTGGCTGTGGTGGACACGCTGGGCAACCAGGAGGCGAATGCCAACTGGACTAAAGAGACCAACCTGAACTTCTCTCAGGTTTGTCCAAAACCCATCGTCACGTCTCCCGCCCACAAACAGGATAACTCATCTGTGACTGCGGCTCCCGCGAACGCCATCCCACATCCCCAGAAAACAGCTGCCACAGAACAAGTGTGCAGCAAACCAGCTCCTCCAGCCAATGGAAACCCGACAGAATCTGAGCACGTGACGGGCGCAGACCAACAGATGCCAGACCTGTCTCTACCTGGACGAGGTGTGGGTGAGGCAGGGGGCGACCGGAGGGACTCTAACGCTAATATGAAAACGTTAAGCCCGGGTGATGAAAAGGATATCTGCGAGGCCGCTGTGCCATCTGCTGTTACAGCGTCAACGCTCGACACACAGGCCGGTGACTGCAGAATAAAAGGGACGAGTGCAGCAAAGGAGGAGGACGTGAAACCGACATCCACAGCGCGAGAGGACAGTAATAAACATGTTCCTACAAATAATACAAATCTTAACAATGCCTGTGAGTTACGGCAAATGGCATCTGTGTGCCAACAGGATAATAAAGGGAGTATTTCAGCTCCACAAAGCAAGGACACTGCTGCAGCACAGAAATCTAACGATCATATACAGAGTTCCTCACAAAGCTCTGTCCGTCTGCAAGAGACTCCCGAACCTACGAGAAGCATGGAAGCCACAACTACACTCAGCTCTGCGACACCTTCGTGTCCGAGCAGAGAGGCAGAGGCCGGGTCTGCAAGAATTAATCTAAACTCAACACCTCTAGAGAGGGATTTGCAACCAGAAAAGAAACCGCAAGCCTCCTCAGATAAACATCAGCCAGCATCCTCTCCGACGGCCGCCTCCACTCTGCCCCAGGCAACACAAAACACAGTGGCATACGGGCTGGTGACAGAGGAAGCCAGCCGGGCTAACACAGCTGTCTTTGAAGGGCAGCAGCAGCCGCCCTGCAAACTCTACAGGGAGGCTTCGACTATGACCTCATCCCTGTCGTCCACTCCAGTCAAGCAGTGTCATGATATGGAGGTTCAGGCAGTGGCTAACACGTGCAGCAAGGCTGTGGCCACAAGTCCGAGCCTGCTGCCTTTCGCTGTGACTCGCAGGCAGAGCGGTGGCGCAGTCCCCAGGGAGGAGGTGCAAAGCCTGGCTGTGGTCTATCAGGGGGATGGGTGTGTTGGTCTCCATCACATGAACATGACCTCTGTATCAGCCTCCACTGATCCAAGGTCAGAGAGGCTGACGGTCGAGGCGGAGATGTGCCACAACCAAAACGCAGGCATGTTTAACTCCTCGTCCCAGCAGGCAGAGGGAGGGCCGGGGGCGAAGCCTAAAGAACCGGCTTCATGCAACACCCAGCCAGTTTATCAAATCAACATCGAGCACAGCAGACACAAGGAGCAGGGAGAGCCGGGTAACTCCCAGTGTAAACCTGCAGCTCAGACACCTGCAGCAAAAACAACCACTGCTGAGGCTCCCTCTCTTAGATCAGGAACACCCCCGGAGAGAGCCGGCACTCCCAAGTCTGGATCTGCTGACAGTAACAAAACTGCACCGTCTCCGGCTGCTGTCACAACCAAGTCTGACCAAGCCCCGCCTACAGCAAAGACAGCAGCAAACACCACATCCAAGGCAGACCCGGCTAAAAACAAAGCTGAGAGCTCAAAAGAAAAGAGCAAAGCTGTTGGAGGCAAAACTGTTGGAGGCAAAGCCGTTGGAGGCAAAGCCGTTGGAGGCAAAGCTGTGACAAATTCTGGCAAAAAGAAGACAGAACAGGCGAGGAAGAAAGAAGATGATGACGAGTCAGGAAAGCAGAAGGACAAGGGCGTCCATGATGTGGTGTGGGACGAACAGGGGATGACCTGGGAGGTCTACGGGGCATCGGTGGACCCCGAGTCGCTCGGTTTTGCCATCCAGAGCCACTTGCAGTGCAAAATCAAGGAGCAAGAGCGGAAACTGGTAACCCAGACCTCCATCCGAAAGTCAATCTCTGGCGCCGCCTCGCCGGTGCACGTCAGGAAGAACAAAAGGAGGCAGCAGAACATTTTCAGGTCAATGCTGCAAAATGTCAGGCGGCCCAACTGCTGCGTGCGTCCCCCTCCCTCCGCCGTCCTCGAGTAGCACGCCACGGAGACCGGCCAATGTCAGACTCCGCCTCCCTTTTTCAAGAGGTCAAAATGTTTGTCCTCCCCCCCCTCCCCCGTCATCATGACTGCAATGCCAAGTGAAACATTAACGGGGTGACGATCCCTGTGCGTAAGTCAGTGAGTATACTGGAATGTTGTAGCATAAAAAGAGTCAAACTGTCTGTGATGCTTGTGATCAAAGAAAGTAGGAAAATAGAAATTTAAATGAACAACTCAAGACTTATTTTCTAGGAATAGATATTGTTAAAAAAAAAAGAGAGAGAACTTCGAACCATTTTTAAATAACAAAGGCAATAATAGTGAAACGCATGTATATTAGTGACAATGGCAGTTGTACGACCTAAAATGAAGTGCAGACCTTACATAGCACTGATCATGGAATTGACCTTATTACTTACTATCAGAATATCTGTGCAAATATATGAAACCGACATCTCATCACATTTGGTGCATTTGGTATATGTTTTTGAGGTGTTTTAGGGCCCTATATTTATAAGATTGCTGTATTTTCTTTTCATGCAAATTTATTTTTTAGTAAGTGATTACGCTGCACAAAAAAGAAAAAAAAAAACAAGGGGCCGAATGCATACATGCGCTGTTTAATCTCTGTTCTTTGGTTTTCTATTAAAATAACAAAAAACTAAGTGGACATGCTTCATTTCTGACGTCTCGGCAATCACGAGTTATTTGAAAAAAGATTGATTGCAGTGGGATTTTACAGAAATTAAAGGTCATGAAATTAAATAAAAGACGTTTATTTAGAGAGACAGATTAAACAGAAGTGTAACTGAGGGAGAGATGGTGTTTGTGGATGTGTTTAAGCCAAGTGTACTTGTCGGGGGATGAGAGAGCATCAGCAGAAATCAGAGAGTGAAGGTTAAGCAGGTCGCAGACTGAGCTGAGAAATTAGTGCAGAGCTTAATGCAACGTTTTGTGATTTTGTGATTTTCTTCCAACTTTCCTTTGAACGTTTCTGGGCCTTGTCAGTGATGCATTGATGAAACCAAACCTTTTTTCAGCCTTGAACTCTGGAAAATCTCATGAATACTCTGAGGGAATCTCTTCAAATTTGGTACAAATATTTACTTGGACTTGGATGAAAACTAATTCTAGTTTTCATCTTGAGATATTTGTATTCTTCCAAATTCGCTTCCATTTCAAGTTGGAAACACTTTTCCCCTACATTTTCTTACTTCTCTCAGAGGTTTTCTGGACATTTTATAAAAACTCAGGAGAATGTCTGGCCTTCATGTCTGAAAGCAGCTTAACAGTCAGAATGGCTTCCCTGAATGTCAGATCTCCAGGACAATCAATACATTTTCGTGAAATAGTTTTATAGGTCAGTGAGGGGCAGGAAAGACCTGATGTTGGGGATATTTCCAAGAAACAAGATGTACAGTTTTGGGGAATTGCTCTGCTGTAGTGTGGCGCTGAATTAAAGACAAGATCTTGAACAGATCATTTGCAGGAAGTGCAGAGTCAGTGGAGAGAAGCTTAGAGCCTGAAACAGAGGCAACTCTTTATCCTGTATTGTAGTGTGTGTTCCGTTTCAGCTACACACAATGGTGAGGTGTCATTGCCAGGATTTATTATTGTATGAAAGTGTGCACCATGTGGATAAGAGACCAGGATAAGAGAGGGACAGGAAAACAGGAAAGTCTCTAAACCTGAGGATGACATGTGATGTGTCATCAATTTGAGCTCTATAAAATTCTTATGGGTATTGGTCTGATGTCGTATAGGCCAAATGATTTATTTGATAGAAAATAATAATTAGATTAAGATCTATAGGCACAATACTGTATGTCATATACATGTATTTCAGTAAAACGTCAGCATAAGATCATCTGCTCAGCCAATTTAATTGAAGTTTTGAGGTATAATTGTATCAGTGTAATTGTCCAGTGTAATAACACGATCATAACTCATGTATAAAATGTTTCACATTGACTAAAACACCATTGAATATTCTCCTGCATGATGGTGAGTGCATCCTTTCCGTGTGAATTCACTGTCCGGGCTGGTGTAACTCTGATTCCACACGACTGCTGTTATTGTCTTAACAAGCTTGTCACTTTCTGTGAATGTCAGGAGGTGGTAATGGGGGGGGGGGGGGCAACATGTCCTCTGCAGGCTCTGTGCTGTGAAATGTCACAACCTGTAGAGAACAGCACAGACTGGATGGACTAATCTTGAAAACTTATTTGATCCTCTGGGATCAGCACACACAGGTTCTTCTTACTCACATCTGTCCCATTGTACGCAGATTTGTGTCAGAACTAAGAGGCTGTGAATGTTGCTGGAGGTAGTCGTGCCCCCTGCTGCCTCTTCTCACATTCTGCCTCAGGTACTGATGTGTCTCTCCCTCCTCTTCCAGTCTCGGTCACTTTCTCCTTCACACATTTGACTCTGTTCATTTCTGGATGAGCCCCAGTCACAAACCTTGATTGTTACTCTTTCACCCTAATTAGCTGCATGTCATTTTTTAATAACCCCCCTACTCACCGGGCCGTTATGGCTGGTTCCCATTTGGAGGAGCAAAATTAGATTAGACCACAGGCTGGGGTTCACACAAAGGGAGATTTATTCCAACGACGAGAAACTCAGAGATGGAACTCTACGTCTTCCATGGGCATTTTAATGAAGCCACACTTTGTATTCGTATGTGGAAAAAACTCTTCTGACCCAGTGGTCTGAGACACACAGTGTATAACAGAGACGAAACCGAGGAATTCTGGGATTGAATTTGGCCTGGGACCTCAACAGTGTATCTCTGAAGTCAACTGACACAACATTAAATATAAGGTTGGTGATATTCTATATTTCTCTTATTAGAAATAAGAAATAATGCCAATGTCTCTCAATACTTTCCTGCTTCCCCATGTGGCACTCAAATTAAACATGTATGGCACTCAAATTAAACATGTATATTCTGTATAAGTATAATTTGCAACAGAAAACATATTGCCACCCGAATCATGGTCTCTATTAACACAATGAGGAAATAATGATACTCTAAGCTGAATGTTCATATTGAACGTTTTACCTAAATATTCACTGATAATGTGACGTGTTATATATATATATATATATATACATTAATATATTTTTAGACACTCTGCACTATTTGAATAGCGTAAGGAAAAAGATTGTGGTTTTGATTTGAAACTAAAAGTGTAAAAAGTTCTTGACGCTCGAGTCAAGCTGTTTTTATAAACTTACACTGAACTGTAGTCGCAATCTTTACTTTAGTGCTGAACCAGTTCCTCAACTGCAGCAATTACATTTCCCTCACAACACATTCGACAAAACAAACCAGTAGCATATGCAATAAATATATATATATTCTAGAAATATATATAGTTAAATTGTATGTATTGCCTCAAAGCAGCTGTAACTGTAGTTTCTGAGCAACCTTAATTAAAACAGGAGTAAATATTGCCTTCAGTGGGAACTATTTTGGATAAATACACTTTTGCTGCACTCGTGAGTATCACAGCAGCAGGATGGTGGATGTGGGAGTGACTCAATAAACAGCAGTGCCCATATTTATCATAATGAAGGAACATGTCACCTAATGCATCACTGAGACTCCCTGATGTGTTTTTAATAGTTGTTGAGCATCAATGGTGCTTTGCTCCACAGAGGAAACAGGTAAAACCGGCTTGTAGGTGGAAGTGGAATCAGTTCTTCGTTAGGTTTGTTCTTTTCATTGGAGTTATCTCAAATAGAAAAACACAGAATCGCAAAACGTTTTATCTCTCCACTCAAATAGTCAAAACACAAACAAAATATATTTTTACTTTGCTTAGAATTCTATCCTATTTCGTTTAACCTCGATGACCCTGAAAGAAGTAATTATGCAAAGTTACCCTTTGTAATGTCACTTCACCATTAATGGTCTATATTTTGTTTCTATGTTGTGCAAATGTTAGTGACGCCCTAAAGAATAATTGCATATTATTTGTCACAGCTTAAAACTAAAGTGATTAGTGAGTATTTTTAGTTTTTTGTGTTTTGAAGAACATAACTCATAACTTATGACACTGTGCTGTTTAAGAACACTGGTGATTACACGTCTCTGAAACAAGGCGGTGACAGCACAGCAGTGACACCTGGCTGGAGACCGAAATAATCATCCCGAGTGTTACCACTAAACAAGGAAACTCCCAGAATGTGTCTGCAGCTAAAATTAAAGAGCATTGGTGCATGAGAGGAGGCAGGAGCCCCCCTGTTACAGCCCGGGGGGGCCTTCCCCCTGACTCACGCTGAGAGGCTGAAACTAATGGTGCTGCTGCTCCGGGAAAAGCTGTCAGGCTGTAGTAGATGTTGATAAAACATGAATTATAGTGCAGTGTGGAGTAGTTCCTGGATTTTGTTTTCTATAAGAAAGAGACATCAGGTATTCATGTTGCTTTTTCAAATGCTTGGACCTGCAGATCTACCTTTGAGTTTATGACAGGATATATATCTACATAGTTAATTAATAAAACTAATCTAAAATAACAACAACTAAACCTGAACACATACCTCTGCCATGGCCCAACAGTCTCCTTATGGAACCACATTTAAATTCACCAGATCCAGATACATTTGGCTCTGCATCAAATTTCGCACATTCATAAATATCAGTCCCCTTAAAATGATGGATTTCTTTCAGCAAAATCCATGAATTATTCTCTGAGAAATCCAAAAAAATGTTGAAACACGACCTCAGAATCTCTCAATGTCGAAGAAATGAGGAAAAAAATCCTGGATTGGATCCAAACCTAAATTTTAAATGATTCCTCCTTGAGTCGTGCCGCACCCCTCCACCAAATTTCATTGTGATCAGTTGAGCAGTTTTGGGATTAACTTGTGAACAAACCAAAAAACAAACAGAAGAAAACAGAAGAATCTGAATGTTAGAAGATATTTTGAACTAAACTAATTACGTATTCTTGAGTGGAAAATATTAGACATTCAGTTGACCTCATATATTATTTCAAACCACTGTAATCATCATCATCATATTTAATTTCAGATTCTCTGGGATTTGGGCCAGCAGCAGCAGCAGCAGCATTTCTGTTGCTCTCCTGGTGCTGGGATTGGAGATGTGCTCTCAGTGACCCAGTTAGCGTCATGAACACGTTATGGCTTCTTCAGCTCGTAGAGAAAACCCTCATAGAAAGCCCCTCAGGATAACATCGATCCACTCACAGATCTTTTGTGCCAAATCCGACACACTTTCATCATGGGGCTGAGTGTTAATTACTATGTACTGATCATATTTTCAGATTGTGGAGTGGGGTAATTAGAAGCGGCCGGCGATCATAGCGTTGCCGTTTCACTCCAACGTAAGCCAGCCTCTGAAGCATGCTCTGGAGATTTGATATTTCTACACTCAAACTGTTTCGGTGCCGTTTTGTCACAATCGTCTGTTCTTCTCCCGTGTCTGTGCCTCCTCCCTCAACTCCAGCTCCCCGTTTTCCCTCCTATAAGCCTCCATTTTCTCTCTCTGTCCCGGTTGCTCCTTTCTCTGCTCAGTGATGATATCATAATGAGGCATAAGCCAGCGGCAGTGAGGTTATTAGAGTCTTGTGCTGGCCTCACTCTGCAGATATATTTCCCATGTAATTGTACGCAGCACCACTTATCCTCGCATTGTATTAGCCAGATAGCTGGAAGTGAAGCTCGTCCTCTCGATGGCCGCCCCGCTCCCTGTGGAATATGTGGCCTACATTTGTTTGTGGTGCAGCGTTGGGCTGTGTGAGCGTGTTCCCTTGTATCAAACACTTCCAGGTTTCTGCAACGGAACGCTTTTGTTTCTTCTGACAATTATCACTTTGTGGCTACGCACAGTTGCTTTTATTTGTCTGTTTCCTTTTTAGTGTCTGACCCACATTGATTGCTTCGAATTTAGCGCAGATGCACATGTCAGCTTTGTAAAAGTAAATAAATGTGAAAGGTGAAGGTTGGGGAAAAAGCACACACACACACACACACACACACACACACACACACACACACACACACACACACACACACACACACACACACACACACCACACACACACACACACACACACACAGAGGTCACCTTCCCTGGCTTCATTAGAGACTGCTTTATTATGGCTGACAGATGAGCCCATAAATCATAGGTCCCCTGGTGGAGCGAGGAGATCCAAAACAAACTGAGCGCCGATAAAACCGAAGCACAGAGAAAGCAGGAAGGGGAGAGGGAGGAATAGAAAGGTATACATCAATAAACTGTATTTATTAACAGTGTCTAACAATGGGATTCTTCCATCATACTGCATGAAGAATGAAGTTTTTCCCTGTGGACAAGATGAGCAGCTTTTGTTAAATCTCAGCCTCTTGTCACAGAGAGAAATTGGAAGGAAAGTCTGCATCGTGAGAGAAAAATGAAATGTTAAAGGAGACAGACGGACAGATTACCGCTTCAGATTTCTATTATATCCAAAGTGTGTAGGAGAGGATTCTGATAAAAACCCGGCAATTCAGCCCCAGACGAAGCACCACCTTGTGAAACTCATTACCACTGACCTAAGTGGTTTAGTTACAACACTGTCTGTGTCAAGAAAAGGTCTCTTCTCCCATCTCGTGCATTTAACAGAGCCAGATATCAACCTGAGGAGTTGGAAGAAAGCACAAACTTCAAATTAATGCAAAATGTTGATCCATAAATGTTGGATTTTCTCACCATATCAAATTAAAACATGACGATATGTCAATATTGTTCCTGTGTAACTTTTTATTTCTCACCTGTGTTAGTCTTTTCTTTTTACATTCACACTGTCTGATTGTCAACCTGTCAGTTATCTGTAAAGCACTTTGAATGGTACTAAGAGGTCATACCAATAAACCTTGAATTATTAATTGATTGATAAATGGTGTTTCTACACTGGCAGATTGTTCCATGCTGAAGTAATTTTGAAACTGTTTTTATATTTAATCATGTTATCGACCTTAAATCTATCAATCAATCAATCAATCAAATTTTATTTGTATAGCCCATATTCACAAATCACAATTTGTCTCATAGGGCTTCAACAGGGTGTGACATCCTCTGCCTTTAACCCTCAACAAGAGTCAGGAAAAACTACTTAAAAACCCTTTTAACAGGGTAAAAAGAACATAGAAACCTCAGAGAGAGCCACATGTGAGGGATCCCTCTCCCAGGACAGACAGAAGTGCAATAGATGTCAAGTGTAAAGGAGAACATCAAGATAAAGGTTTTAGCAGCATTGATAAGGGTAAACATTTTTAAGCATGACTGAAGGTCAGTGAATTGACGAATTATTGTCAGTAATGGTCGAGTATCTGATGAGAAATACTATATATCAGGCAGTCCTGCTGCAATCATAGTCTATGGTCAGCTGCCACCACGGTCGTGATCCACCATCAAGATCGGATGCCACTATAGTCCACAGTCATTGTCCACTGCCGCCATTAGGATCCATCATCAGCTGCCACCTCGATCGTGGTCCACCACCATTATCAGATGCCAACACGATAAAGGATCTGCCATTATTATCACGATCAGCCAGCACGATGCAGAATCCGCTATACTGGATCCACCATTACGATCTCTGATACGCGATCCATAGATCATAATCCACGATGTGGCCACAGCCGCGGCCCTGGATCTGCGGACGATAAGGCAAAGGGACTCCGGGGAAGAAGTCAAGTCAGTAACATGTATTGATGAGATATGAATTTCTTTGATGTGATAACAGTTGAGAAGAGGAAGGAGAAGCTGGAAAGAGAAGCTCCGAGTGTCATGTGTCTAGACATTTAATTGAAAAATATTGCAATAATCTTTTGAAATACCCACCCAGGGAAATGTAAACTCCCTGTTGATGAAATCCACAAGTTCATGGCATCACCTCATTGTACTTGATATTAGCTCAGAAACTGATAATCTCTGGTCATGTCCTCAAGCTGATTAAAGCCATTATCAGTAAATTTCATGCTGAGTATCGTTTATGACGGAGCTGTAAAAAGATATGTTCTGCTTACAGATGAGAAAACACTGCCTGTGCTCAGATGAGCAGCTCAAAGATTCAGCACTTGATTTCCAATCTGCCCAAAGAGGAAAACTACCTACAGAAGAAATACTAATTAAACCCTAACCCCACTTATAATATAGTGTATTGCACAATTTACTGTCCACCTTGATTACCACAGATGGTCCCTGATCGACTCTGGGTTGCACATATGGGTGTGTTTTACAATGGGCAGATTGGGACAGTGGTCACCTGCAGGCAAAACTAATGATGTGCTCTCAGTTGCAAAAAAATTGTTTCCCTTCATTTCATTGGGGAATTGTTTTTTATTATTTTCACCTCTGTTTTATTTCCTACACCATCTCTTTGTAATAGAGTCAACCCCATAAATTATATTGAGTTTTATTTTTGACGGCGATATGAAACGTTTATGCCGCGGTTGATAAGTAAAACAAGCTGATCTGTATGACAGGTCCAGAGTTTTTTCCTTCCATATCAATCAGTTCCTCTAAAAGATAATCCTTATGTCCCCTTTACTGTGACACCAGCGATATCAACACTCATTAACTTATCGTTATGATACTGTGTGATTTATGGCTCAGTCCCATCCATCCCGCTCCGGCTGGTGTGCTGCTCTTCCACGATCAGAGCGAGCTCAAGGTTCACGTGTGCTGTTAAAGTTCAGATGTGACTGGCTCTCCTCGTGTCCGTAGTAAGCTGCTGAGTTGTTGGACGAGCCGCAGTCTGGTGCGTCTCCTCCACAGCGACAGAAATGGATGTGGAGAAGGGCCGTCGTCAGTCCAAGGGTTTGAGCACCTTGGAAAAATGTTTGATATTTCTCTTTGTGGCCATGACCGGCGCCTGCATCGGCCTGGTGGTCATCTACTTCACGGATAAAGCCGATTCTTCCACTGATATAGAAGGTGAGAGTGTGTACTCAACAATCAACAATACTGTCAATATTGTTGATTTGATACCTGTTCGGTTAAATTGCTCACTTTTAACTGCATAATCCAACTCAGATCAGATCTTAAAATAATAAATTAAACTCAGTTGAACAATAATCTTTGGTCAAAAGACAATTCTTATACATGTACATGTACACAGTACATAGTACAGAATATTGTGATTGTAATCATTTCTCATGAAAAATAAGTAGTTGTGGGAAAATACTACAAAACAAGACAGTGAGAAATGTTGATATATAATCTGTTGAGCAACACTGAAATATTTGTGGTAATATTCAACCTGCAGTCTGATTTCATCTATGACAATGTCAGATGTCTGGAATACAGAAGGTGATTTGTTATAACTTTACTGGCAAATGATTACTGGCATATATATATATATATAATAAATCTGACCTTGTAGGATTGTGTATCTGATATGATGGTACTGACTACAGTCATGTTTTTCTTAGATTCAATTGTTGACCTTCCCACTTTTCCTCTAGCGCCATCATCAGGTCATTGTCCAATACTTCAAATAGCTGCTTAACTAGTGATATTCCCAATCAGCCTCAGTTGTTATTTGTGCTAAGCGCTATGCTAGACTGCCGTAGCATTTAGCTCAAAGTACCGATTGGCAGTATAATCTCACGGAACTGCTAGCTGTTGACTCTTAGTTTAGATTTTGGGGAACAAGAATCTATTCACATACAATTGAATAACAAAACAAAAATACAATGGAATAATACTAAAATTGTGTGATTCTGTGTCTGATCTGGTCGTCAGATGTGTTGGCACCAGTACAAGCTGCTGTTAAAACAAGGTTTATTTTGCAACGTTTCCTATAAAGTAATAATGTCGTCCATGGTCCTACATTTCCAGAGCTGCACTCGGGCTGTGGAGGTTCTCAGGAGCTGTCCGGAGAGTCGGGCACCTTCAGCAGCTGGAACTACCCCAACAGCTACGACAATGGCAAGAGCTGCACCTGGCACATCACAGTGGATCCTGACAAGGTGACATGGACCATCATTACAGTTCCTTCAAACCAGTGACCTCTTGCAATCGAACGTTACGATTTGTTCTTTAAACTGCTCAACGGCTTTATTGTAAGAGCAGAAAGAATATTTAGTGAGTGTAGAGTAGATGTTTCCATTATTCAAGGAGTGGTAGCGTATTTGGTTGATGACCCCTAATAACATTTACTCACTGTATTCCATGGACCAGCCCAATATAAGCAAGTCAATAGCGTATTTGTTCATCCAAGGATATGAAACAAGGCCTGAGCATGATGCTGTTTATGAATAGGCGAACAAAAAACTTTCCACTTTCACCTGACTTATACAAAATGTAGTTTTTAACAATTAGAAAGAAAACAGACAAGCGATATTGAGATACAATTAAAAGCATATTTTGGAAACAGAAATTGTACATCTAACAGCAACAATACCATGATCAAATTTACCACTTTTATCTTCATCATCCAAATAACTGTAATCTTCAAAGATTGACTATCAACATATATAATAACTAAATGGCAGAGGGGTATAAATATCAGAATTTTAAAAATGATTTTGTTATTTTTGAATATTTACAGTGTATGACACGAGAAGAAAGTGACTGTCAAAAATTATTTAAAATTGATCTTGGGTGATTTTCCTCGTTAAAACCACTTTCTGCACAGATGAAAAGAGTTCCGTCATGACTCAGATCTCAGACCTGATCCTTCACAGTAGAACGTATCAAGCCACAGTTGAGGACAGAGTCTGAGGCCAAAGCAGTGGAGGGCAGCTGGGATGAATGCAGCAGCAGCGTTTGCAGACAGATGGCCGCCTTGTCTCCTCCATTTTCCTCCGCTCTTCTCCCCACACCGACAGGAGGAAAACAAAACCCTTGATGCCTCTGTCTTTTTTTTTTGCACGACTGCCTTCCTGCTCCTCTCCCTGCGTCTCTGCAGGTGTCTGTCTTTCCTTTGCCTTCCTCTGTCTGCAATGTATCTGTCTCAAATCTAAGAGAGAGAAATGGAACACCTCTGCATGTCTCTGTTGCAGGTGATCCACGTGTGGTTTGAGGGGTTTTCTTTGGAGGAGACGATGCTCTGCACGAGCGACTTCGTCACACTGAGAGACTCTCTGGGAATCATTGGTAAAAACCTCACCTTCACTGAAACCTTCAAACGGAGGAAAAGACATAGATTAAGATAGATAGATAGATAGATAGATAGATAGATAGATAGATAGAGTAGAAGCAAGTATAACATGCACATACCAGCTCCCTCCTCTAAGGGATTGAACTTAGTTGACATGCCCAAATCAGTCCATCCAGCCACGGGCAGACTCCCGCTGGTCCACTGCACACTGCTCCACTTAACACACTCTCCAACCAGACTGCAGGGCTTACAGCAGTGTACTTACTTCACAAACATGCTGCTTTTCAAGTTGTTTGGATGATTTTTTTATAATGTGTGCCACATCTTGGGTTCTCTACTGCTGCCTTAGAAGCAACTTAACCAGTGGCCGGCCTGACCTAAGTACTGAAGGCAAGCACACTTGGGAAAAATGTGTTAAGACTCGATTCGATTCGGAAAAGACTTGGACTAAAAGAAATGTAAAATGATTCTAAATGACGCAGCCACACCACTTTATGTGTCTTCATACATATTTTGCATCTCTTTGTAGTCTTCTTTGTGTCCCTTTGTGTTAATTTGATTGACTTTACAACAAGAAATATTCAGATTCTACCACCAACTAACTTTCAACTTCTGGCTCTGGCTCAGGAGGTAGAGGGTCGTCCAATAACCAAAAGGTCGTTCGTTCGACCTCTGGCAAAGTAGAAAAGCTTTCATTCCAAAGTGTCCTTGGGCAAGATACCGAGCCCCCAAGTGTGCCGTATAGTAGTGCTGTGTGAATGCATGTGTGAATGGATTAATGCGACTTCTACTGCACAGCGTTCTGAGTGGTCGATTTAAACATAGTCCATCAGCTCCACCTCTGTAATGAACGGCCTCTGTGTTTTCTCTAATTTCCAGTTTGCTCAATTAGCTCTTCTTTTAATTGCACCTCTCTTTGTGCACCATTTCTGTGGCGTTTGTAGGTAAATACTGTGGCTACACCAAACCACAGCCGGTGGTGTCACTGACAAACCGCCTGACGGTCTACTTCGACACCAATGACAGAAAGACAGACCAAGGATTCAAGGCTCATTACAAAGCCGTGGCTCCAGAGCTCGCAGCCGGTAAGATGATAACTGCAAATCCATTTTAGCAAGAAAATTGCGGTGGACTCCGACATAATGCCGGAGGTCTGTCTCAGAGTACATGATTGACCTAGAAAGGGAGTGTTGTCCGGGGACGGGTGCTGGATGAAGAGGGGGCTACGATAAGGGAAATGAAAATAGGGTGGGTGTGAGTGGAGGGTGAGGGGATATATTGCAGGTATCCTTGTGGAGCTGAAGTGTTTTTTCATCCCTGCTGCTAGAAATAGCCGGAGCCGGTGGCTTTCTCCAAGGTGACCAGGGGGATCTGATGACCCCTCACTTCCCTGAGAAGAACTACCTGAACGCAGCTTTATACCAGGTACTGCAACACACATGAGCAGCTCACGTGTGGCTGCGACATGGGGACAGTTATTCACAAGGAGGTTTTCAACATCAGATGAAGCATCACTGACCTTTATCTAAGGATGTTCGGTTGATGTATGTCATGCGTTACCATTATTTCCATTATTTGTGTATTCATATTACAGCAGATCACATGTATATATCTAGAAGGAGGAACCCAATGATTTTTCTCACCTGACTCTAAAGTTCCCCTCGGTTTTAATGAAGCATTTTTCTTAGTTTTGAGTTCTGTCATAATTTCCAGACAGCTCTTTTCATCTGTTTTATCACCAAGGTTTTTTTTTCTTATTATTTTTGTACTTTCTAACGTCAACTTTGATGCTGTTTTCAGCTAAAAGCGCTGATAAAAATATACGTTACCTGCCCAGCACCTAAAAACAGACAGAACCAGTTAGCAATCAGGTTTAGCAGCCAAATAGCCGCATATTTCTCTCAGGATTCGGTGGAGTCCAAATGCAGAGCTACAATAAAAAAAATACTGCCATTTTATTGTTTCGTTTTACTGTCATTGTTAACATTAGTATAATTTCCAAACGCAGCAGAAAGCTCTTTTCATCTGTTTTATCGATGAGGTTCAGCAGTTAAAAAGCCTGATATTTCTCTCAGGATAATCTGTTCGCAGTGGGTGTGGTCATTTGCTGTCTTTAACTGTGATTTAATGGGAATATTCTATGTGAAAATCTGTCTGTGCTGGTAGAATTCATTGGGATGAGTGTGTTTGTGCTGTGCTTGTGTGTTGATCAGTGGAAGATCACAGTGCCTGAGGGCGAAAGGGTCCGACTGACATTTACCTCCTTCGACCTGGTCCCTGAGGCCTGTGCAGACTTCGTTCAGGTCTATGACGGCCACAAGGCTGGCTCTTCTTTAATGGGTAAGCAAGACAAGTGCATCAGAGGAACAGGGAAAATAAACTACTTCCAAATAGTCTTCATACACTGTGCGTGATGAGGAAGAGGGTGTTTGAAACAGTTTATTTCAAAGCTGGATGTGTAATTATACAGCAAAGGAAAATGTGAGGATTCAGAGCAGACTGTGGGCTTTGTTCCACATTAACAATGTCAACTATGTGGGGCCATGAATAAAAGATGAGCTCAATTAAAAGTTTGAGGAGTTACTTAATAGACCGAGCTTCTGGAGTCTATTTTAAACTTAATTAATTTAGATCTGTCTGCAAAGACTGAATCTTTAAAGTGGCATGGCTGATCTATTGTATTACTGTCAATTATCTAAACAAGAACATGGGTTTGGTTTCACAAAAATACAAATGATCAAAAGAGGAAAATAAATATCGGAATTGTGTCTATTTTATCAGTCAAACAAATATAAATTAGATGTTAAAATTGTTTTTATATTCATTGTGTTATTAAAAATAATGTAATGCCAGTTTAAAAAAAAGACCACATACTTTAAACTATATCTCAAATACTGTCTTTATGACAAAGACCACACCTATGCTGCCTTATCTTTAAATAATATTCATTTACCATCTGTCTATCTTTCAAAGTCATGTGTACAGCACCGTTCACATGCAATTCAAAGCTTTATAGCTAAATGATAAGCAGATTATAGTATAATTATAAACCCAATAATCATAACAGTAGAGTACATGAAAGACTAAATCGTTGCACATAGATATGAGGTTGCAATACAGGAAATAGGAGCAGGATTTAGAAAGAGAGGGACATGTGTCGCCACTCCACCTTGAAATTACACCCCCGTGTTTAAAAGTGAAATTTGAGGATGAAGTTGTCATTGTGCAAACCTCTGTGAATGTTTGTCAACGTTTAGCATGAACTTTATCCTCCATTAAAGGTAAATACTGTGGAGGAAAGATGCCGAAGCCGGTGGAGTCCAGCAGCAACACGATGGTGGTCCGCTTCAAATCCGACAACACTTGGACTTCAAAAGGATTCAAAGCTACTTACACAAAGTCCAGTCTTCCACCTGTTGTAGTTCCCACCACAACAAAACCCACACCCACAGCTACACCCAGACCCACCACAGCACGACCCACCACAGCACGACCCACCACAGCACGACCCACTCCACCTCCTACATCCTCAGGTACGTTTTCTCCCCAAACCGACTTTTCCCTTTCATCTTCTCCCTCATTTCCTTAAAATAATCCAGTAAACGTGGATCTTACTCATTATCCTATTCCACAGGTCGGCTCACTTTTTCAGGCATCTTACCTTCTCCTGCATGTCTCCATTTTGATTTCATTAAAAATATGTAACATCAGATATAACTGCCTCACTAAAAGTAAACGTATCAAGGTCCATGCAGATGAACCAGCTGTCTTTGGTGCTTGTATCTCCCAAATTGTTGTTTCTCAGTAATTGAAAAACAAAAGATTTTCATAAACAAGTGAACACAGCTTTGATACCTTTCATTTGTACAGAGTTTCAGTTTGGTTTCAAAAAATCTAAAAAAGTGTCAAATTTCATTGTTAGAATAAATATGTTAATAAATGATATAATAGTTTTTTATAGTTCATTTAACACAACTTCAGTCAGATTTTAAAATTAGTTTTATTTTTTTGCTTAGAAATTTTTGACGGGATCCATAGTTTGTAATGTTGTGTTTATGTCTTAAGCTTAATTCCTTATGGTCTTAAATAGTATTTAATTTAACTTGATTGTACCTGTAACCTGAACTTGTCAAACCCAGTGTGAAATATGCAGATTTAAAGGTTCAGTGTGTAGAATTTAGTGACATCTAGTGGTGAAGTTTCATGTTGCAGGTGAATACCCCTCACCTCCCCCTTCGGTTGTCGTAAAAACTCAAAAGGTTTAGTTTGTCCAGTTTGGGCTACTGAAAAAAAACATGGCTGCCTCCATAGAGAGGACCCGCTCCAGATGTAAATATTAAGTATTTAAATATAAAGGGTTTATATTTTATAAAGGGCATTCGAGGGTAAAGAAAACAACAATTAAATTTAGAGTGAAAACCTCACTAGCATTATTTTATATTAAATTTCTGCCAATAGATCCCTTTCACCTAAATCTTACACACCGAACCTTTAAGGTTTTGTCTCAAAATTGACCATTTCATTATCAGTGTTCCCACATTATCTTTGAGGTTTGTTACCTCAGCTTGTTTTTCACCTCACATCCCAGTAATGCCTCCAGCTGCGGTTCTCTGTGCACAGACAGCTCTAATCAGGTGACAGCTATTGAATAAGGATGAATGCAGGTTGCTCTGTGCGTAGGCGTGGGGAGATCCCCCCTGAGGCTTGACTATACAATGGTGTGTTAGCTACAGACTGGTTCTCTCCAGTGGTCAGTGAAGGTACAAACTACTGGACTTGTGCATGGGGCAGTTTTGTATCAAAGCAAACTGGTCCGAAAAATCCACACACACAGAAAACATTTAAATCTAGCCTCCCGTCTTCTAACAACACAATTTGCATTATGAGTTTTGAATATGATAAAAGAAAGACAGAAAAGATCTTTTTTTATGTTACGTCTTCTATTGTTATTGGGCAGGAGTAAACTCTGGGCGCAGAGGAGTGATCCAGTCCCCAGGTTTCCCAAATCCATATCCTGCTCATCAGAACAGCTCGTGGAAGATATCCGTGTCCAAAGGACTGCTGGTCAAACTGCAGTTCACTGACCTGGCCATCACAGGAGAGCCTGGACAATGCAAAGAGGACAAACTGGTCATCTCAGACGATTACAGTGTTCTGGGTGAGCCACAACCTAAACGTTCACTCTTGTACACTACTGCTTATTTTTGTTAGATACATTTTATTCAGATTTGTTAAAGCCTTTAACTTGCTGTCTGACTCCTGAACACATTTTAAGATAATCTCAGAATATCATCACTGTATCTGCTCCATCAGTCAGGTCACATACAGTTCAGCTCAGAATCCACAGCCTGCTGTAAAACTGCAGGGCAGCTGATATAGGTTTATTTATTGCTGAGTTCTCAAGGACTGAAGGGCTGAGGTGCAGGTGCACGCTCAGGGAGAAACAAATAACAAGGCGTCCTTACAAATAAAAACTTGAATTCATGAGCAACTAGAAAAGCAGGGCCCGACAGTCCCATTATGAAACCACATTTAAATTCACTCGATCCAGATTTTTATTTGGATCTACACCAATTTGCGCACATTCATAAATATCAGCCCCCATCATCATGTACCATGAATTATTTTCTGAGAACTCAACAGAAAAGTTTAAAACACCTCGCAATGTTGAAGACATTTTTTTTTTTAAAAGACCACAAAACAAATTTGCTAAGTTTTAGGAAATGTTCTTCTTTAAAATAAGAACTTCCATAAGGTTAGTGGACCTTCATCATGGTTACACTAGTAAACACATGGGTAAGGTCTGTGAATGATGAAAAACAACAATGAAGACCAGTGTTTTGTCAATCCATCCATCCCTTCTCCAAATAGAGACTTTGTCACTGTATAATAATCTCATTCTTCAAATGAATAAGATGGGAACACCCACTCGCACAGTTTTATTTTACCATATTGTATTTTAGTGTTTAAATGCATCTTTGAATCTTCATCCCTCGCTCAACTCTCCTCACCCCCTCCCTCCCCTCATTTCCAGGCACACACTGCGGCCACATCCTCCCCCCAGTGGTGGTCAGTGCCAGCGAAACAATATCTGTCACCTTCCAGTCCGACAGTCGCCTCACAGACCGAGGATTCTCCGCCAAGTGGGAGGCTGTGTATCCTGAGGATATCACAGGTACAGAGGACTGACACACACACACACACACACACACACACACACACACACACACACACACACACACACACACACACACACACACACACACACACACACACACACACACTCAGCACCGTGTTCAGATGAACCATAAAACATCTTGCTCCTCTTACATATATTTCTAAAAGCAGAAACATTGTTGCATAAGAAGTGTGAACTGTGCCTGAGCATAGATCAGAGTACAGTTTGAAGCATAAAGATAAAACTACCTTTATCTGTTTCTTTATCATCACTATCAGGCCAGAGGGAGACTTGACCTAACATGTGAGAATAGCAATATAACAAAGGGGAAATACTCTCTTACAAGTAAAAGTCCTGCTTTGTACTTAGATAGAGATAATCAGCAAAAATCTAAAGACAAAAACAGAATAAAAAAGGAAAACTCAGCCCCCTGAAAAACAGAAACACAGCACAGAATATATACAAACACAATAGCCACAGTCCCAATTAAACTAATTGTGTTCAAAATAGCCTTTCTTAAAAGAAAAAAAACAAAGGTTTATATCCATATTACAGCATTTTTTTAACAAAAAAAAGCGAAATGATACACGTATAGCATTGGACTTAATAAATTAATGTTTACCCAGAAATAATTTCAGTCGGCTACAGTGTCCTGCATCTTGTCGAACACACCTCATCTTATATTTACATTTTTATCATGGTGAGATTGTACATTTTACTCCTGAAGACTCTCTCTTATCACAGTCAGATACTGTATCTTGTCCAAACTTATCTGTTCCGACCGTTCATCTTGTGCAGCATCTCGATCACTCTCTCTTCCTGTTCCAGAAATCCAGGGCTGTGGCGTTTCTTCCAAAGTGGAAACCGGTGTCATCAAGTCCCAGAACTGGCCTATGAACTACAAGGCCAACTCTGAGTGCATGTGGAACATCGCTCTGCCTCAGAGGAAAAATATCACTCTGACGTTCACTGACTTTGACCTAGAAGCCAAAGATTTCATCTCGTCCAAATGCTTCGACAACATCGTAGTGTACGACCTCGATGGTGCCACCAATGAGCTGATTCAGAAGCACGGTGAGTTGGTTCGCCTGAATTATGGTCAGTTGCCTCAAAATCAAAATCAAAAATCGAATAGATTAAATTAAACAAATTTAAGGTTTTAGCTGTATCATTTCCAGGATCAGTGTAACAGAGAAGGATAGATCCTCTGTATCTGTGTTCCAGGTCCTTTCTGTGGGACCACATTGCCTCAAACCATTCAGACAAGGGGCAACAGGCTGGTGGTTCGTTTCCACTCAGACTTGTTCACTGAGGCCAAAGGCTTCAGGGCGCACTGGAGTACAAACCCCAGTCTGCCTGCTCCCACTGAGCCACCTGCTCAGCCCAACCCCTGGGACAAGATCACCATAGGTAAAGTATCAATCAATCAACTGGTTAGTTGAATGACACAAAGTTGTTTTAGTAGAGAGAGTAGAGAAGAAAAAAAGGGCCTCACTGGCTGGTTCCAACTTCCTTAAAACTTTACTCGTCCTAAATATGACCAGATTTCATACATTTGCAATTTACGATAGTGTAGCTGAGTGTTCATGTTTTCTGCTTTGCCGTTTATGTGCCATAAGAGATATAAATATCCATAATAAGAGATATAAAGGATATATTTTTATTACATGTGTGATGCAGCTTTACATTTAGTATTTTGGATTCCTTGATTTACACATCTCTGCAGCTCATGTTAGGAGAGCAGTGTTGTCCTGTCACCAGACCAACAGTAGCAGAGGCCTGCCTTTTCTTTATGTAATTCATGCATCCTCTCTTCCTCACTCCTCATTCACACTCACCTCCCCCATATCCTCCTTGCTCCTCCTCCCAGATGTGCACAAGATGATTTGGTGTGCAGGGAATATAACGTATTCTCCCGGCTGTCACCCGATTCCCATTCTTCACCTCTGCGATGAGCCCCTGGCGGCTCAGGCCTCTGTCGAGCCAATTGCTGAAATAGAGCTTGCAGTGTCTGTTTTTTTTTCCCTCACCCAGGCTCTGACCAGAGGTGGAGAAGAGATAATATAAGAAAATGTAGGATGCAGATGTCTTATGTTGGATGACAGATAGAAATGTATATCTTTATTCATGTGATGTCAAGTAGTTTGAGTCCAATTCAGGACCTATTGTGTGTGACAACCAAAAACCTGGCGTGATTAGAAAATGATGCTTAGAAAAATACAAACGAGAGCAGCAGAGGCAAGGACTGAGAATACGAGCTCTTTTTATCTGTTAGCTGCAGATTCATATTGTATATTCAGGCTTTGTTTAAACAAACACTAACCGCAAACAAATGTACACGTGATCAGACAACCAGCTGTTTGACAGTGGTCTCCATCTCATTTCCCAGACTGGCCCGTTACATGTGGCAAACCGGCCATCCCTCCTACTGTTATGTCTCGCATCGTGAACGGAGAGCCAGCCAAAGCTCACTCATGGCCCTGGCAGGTGTCCATGCAGGTGAGACTCTTCCCTCATGAACAATGAACAGTCACATGAAGATAGAAACGATTACATCCAAGTACGGAGGGGCAGGGCCAGGGGCAGCCTCAGCGGAAATCTGATTGGTGTGTGTGTGTGTGTGTGTGTGTGTGTGTGTGTGTGTGTGTGTGTGTGTGTGTGTGTGTGTGTGTGTGTGTGTGTGTTTCAGGTGTGGCCTGCCAGTCGTCCAGAACCTACATTCTTCCACACCTGTGGTGGAACAATCATCCATAAGAACTGGGTTCTCACGGCAGCCCACTGCTTCATAAAGTAAATGCTCCGTTTCACCATCTTCACATCAATGCATGTAGAACTAGAGCTCGTACCTCTAGAACAGTCTCCTTATGAAATCACATTTAAGTCCACTAGATCCAGATTTGTATCAGAATCTGCACCAAATTGCACACACTCATAAATATCAGTCCCCTAAATATTCCAGATTTTTTTCCTATAAATGACAGAATATCCCATCAACTGATTCATTATGATGCAGTTGCTGTAAACTGTGAGTCATTGTGATTGATCCCTCTGCTGATTCCCTGTCCAGCTATGCCGATGAGCTGCAGCGTTGGCGGATGTGCCTCGGCAAACACAACCTGACCTACACAGAGCCGAGCGAACGCTGCTTCAATGTGTCGGGCATCTATCGCCACGAGGGCTTCAAGTATCCCACGGTGCCCACGGTGGAGTTTGACATCGCCCTGGTCAGGCTGGACGGGGAGGCGGTGGCCAGCAGTGAGATCTCGTACGCTTGCCTTCCCTCCGAGGAAGAGGTCCTGCCCGAGAACAAGATGTGCTACGCCACCGGCTGGGGAGATGAGACCGGTGAGGTTTGAGGTTAACATTTGTATGGTTATATTTCTAAATAAATAAAACTACCTTTTTTATTATTACTTATAACTTTACCTTTTATATTTTATTCCTTGAGATGATACAGTAATACACCACCCCAGGAGACACCTGCCATGAAATAGTTTTACAGATTGCACACCCTCTACGGGACTTACTGTGTAAATTACCTCCAGTGTTTATGCTCCTCAGGGAATCAAACTTAAGTTCTTTCCCTTTTTCAGGCGATTCACTTAATGCTAAAGTTGCGGAGGCCCTTAACCAGGTGGCCTTGCCCGTCGTGCCGTACGACACCTGCAAGCGGATGGATTACTGGTGGTTCCAGGTCAAGAGCTCCATGATCTGCTGCGGTTACACCCTGCCTGATGAGCTCAAGTCTGTCTGCCAGGTAACGTAAGACAACACATAGATAACACTTGTTGCATAGCATTCAGATTTCACCTTGAAAAATGCTGATGGGGTTTTTGATGCCGTTTCATGACTTTGGCTTACAGGGAGATTCAGGTGGTCCTCTCGTGTGCCAGGATACCGCTGGCGGCCCTTGGGAAATTCACGGTATCACCAGTTTCGGCCCAATTGGATGCATCATGAATAAGAAACCCTCTGTGTTCACTCGCTCCTCCGCCTACCTCCCCTGGATCCAAAATGCCATCCGCAGAGACATGTACAATAAACACAGTACGAATCCAGCTGCTCTGAAATGACCCACTTTGCTCAAAAACTAAATATGGCACAAGTCAGATGTTTTTTTTCTCTCACTGGTTTTCACCCTCTGTCCTCCTTGTGTAGCATCTGGCTGTGGAGGGGCAAAGGACTTGACTGGCACAGGTGGCACCATTTCCTCTATGGGTTACCCTGGCACCTACAGCAACAAAGCCCACTGCCAGTGGAACATCCGGGCGCCTGCCGGCAAATTGGTCCACCTCCATTTCCACAATTTCTCCCTGGAGGAGAGTCCGCTGTGCTTGAATGACAAAGTCAGCCTCTCGGACCGATTAGGAACCCTCGGTATGTGACTGTTTTCTTTTTACTCTCCAGCTGATAACGATTTTTTCTCATTTGATAAGATTTTTATTTTGTGTAAATGTCATCTCACAATAAAGTGTCAGACTCATAGCTCCAATGAGAGATGACAGGAGATGACTGCCAACAGACCTGACAGCCATTTATAACAGATGGAGGTCAAGACAATTATCTCCCGAGGCAGGTCCAGAAAAACATGTCCACATATCAAGACACCAACAAGCATTAACTAGAAAAATATAGGATAGGATATGAGTAAGATAAGATAAGATAAAACGTCCTTTATTAGTCCCACAATTTGCAGTGTTACAGCAGCAAGAGTCAAAAGGACATCAGCAAGTAATAAGTAACATGCAATACTTAAGGTTAAGGAATATAAGAAATATATAGAGAACAAAAACAGACGAAACAGATTAAGAAAGAACGAAAAAGGACAAAGTTAGAGAGAAAAGGGAGTGAGCGAGAGCTGCTGCAACGGCCACTAGGGAGGCGCCATTTTACTATAATAATTATAACTCTGCTAAGGAATCCACAAAATACAAATGCATATCTTCACATTTATTTAAGTCAACTCAATATTTAAGATCAAATAATCAATTAGAAATATCTTTTTCACGATCTCTCTATTAAGAATGTGAAAAAATGTATTACAAAATAATGACTCGGCAAACATTTTAATAATAAAAATATCTGTCAAGGTTATATGACAACCACAATGTGAAGATTCATTAAATGTTGGTCAGACCAGGACTTGTTGATGTTCACCTCTCCTCAGGCACCTTCTGCAGCCATGTGCCCCCCAAAGACCTGGTGAGCGATGGAGAAACCCTTCACATCTCCTTCTCCTCCAACGACAAGGTGGTGGACACGGGCTTCATGGCCACCTGGACAGCAGTGGACCCCACAGTGGGTAAGACAGGAGGAAAAAGTGCAGGACACTGAGGGAATAACCTCCGGGCAAAAATGAACCTTTTGTTCTCTCCTACACACACAGCTCCTTGTGGAGGAAGCTTCAGCAGTGCTCAGGGTGAAATCACCTCTCCTAACTGGCCCGGTCACTACCAGGCCCAGTCTGTGTGCACGTGGCGTATCACCATTCCTTCAGCGAAGAGTGTCCATGTAGCCTTCACTCACTTCGAGCTGCAGGCCATAAACGCTTTAGGAAACTGTGTGGACTATGTGGAGGTCTTCAGTGGAGAAAGCATGGCATCGTCAGGTTTGTGCTTAAGCTTCAATTATGTCCATTTCTAAGTATTTTCTGTCCAGGTCCGTGTAATCATTGTCTGAGATGTTGCTTTCAGTTTGCTGTAGAAACAGTGATGCAGAAACTTTTGATATTTCTCTGTTCTGCAGGACGATTCTGTGGCTTCAGCCCTCCATCCACCATGACCATCCCCGGCAACGTGGTCGTCATTCGCTTCCTTAGTAACGGAGCTAATCAACAGCAGGGTTTCCGTGCTTACTGGACCACAGACCCCAGTGTTATCCCAACATTACCTCCTCCACCTCCCAACCCATGGGACAATATCACAATCAGTAAGTGTTGGACTGGTCCATCTCACAGCAGCCCTGTGTCTCTGATGTGGGTTGTGTGTTCTCATGTGGCGGTTCACTGTTTCTACATGTTTTTTGTTTTAGATCACTTCATATAAAATAAACAGCTGCAGGATCTGTATCCACCAGGAACTATAACTGTACCTGTGATAGGACAGTTTCACCTGTTTTTATTTGACACTTCTGCTTTTATTAGCCCCTAGTCAAATTAAAAAACTGGATTGGCACTCAGAAGAGCCCATCAGCCTCCTTGACCTCTTAAAACCCACTGGGCAGCATGAAATCATCATTTTGAAGCAGGGGCCTAGCTGGTCAAATGCAGGATTTTAAGGAGTTAAATTCAATCAAGCTGCATCAAATTGCACAAACTCATAGATATCAGGTCCCTAATTGGCCTGATATTTTTCATCAAGATCTATGAATTATTCACTGTGAAAATGGTTAAAAATGTCAAAGAAGCCTCCCTAACTTGCATTGTTAATGAAAGTGATTTGAATAAAAGTAATGGCTTCTTCCGTGACCCATACCACATCCTTATACCAATTTTTTTAGTAATCCGTCCAGTATTTCTTCCATAAACTTGCTTACAAACGAACCAACCATTATTCTATTTGATATATTATGTATAGATAACTGAATTCTACCTTTTCTCTTGCCAGGCTGGCCGAAAGACTGTGGAAACCCAGCGGTGAAACCCAACACAGCGACAGCCAGGGTGGTCAATGGGGTAGAGGCGGTCCCACACTCCTGGCCCTGGCAAGTCTCCATGCAGGTACCGTCGACTCCTGCATCTCTGGGTGCCTGAAGAGCGATAAAGAAGATATTTTATTTAATAAAAATGTATTTCTCTCTTTCCGTAGGCTACAATAGTGCCTCCCATACCTTACATGCACGGCTGTGGAGGCTCTTTGATCCACGAGGAGTGGGTCCTGACGGCTGCTCACTGTTTCATGAAGTAAGATACAAAGACCTACAGTACATGCCATTTTAAAAAAACCTGCTGTTCTTTGAAGCAGCTAAAATTGATATTTTTATTGTAATAATGAATCATGACAAAGCTTTGTTACAAGTTGCAGCTCATTATTTAGCTGTCTGGTCGGTCTTAGCGCAGATATTTCCCTCAGGAGGAGGTAGAGACCAAAAACTGAGCAAAATAAAGAACTTGCATTTGTCCGGTGACCAGATGTCTAAATAAGCATATTCTTACTAACAATTTAACATCAACATAAATGGGGATGTGTTAGGACTGGTTTCTGCTGCCCCCAGCTGACAAAAAATGGTAATTGAAGGTTTAAAAGCTGCAGCTCAGTGAAACACTTGTTTTCATTCATTTTTGTACAGTAGCCAAAAGTAAAAAAGTCAAACAAGTTCTGATTTTCTCCTTCACCTTCGCTCCAGGCCACTGAATATACCCTCCCAATGGCGCATGTGTCTCGGGAAGCACCACATGAACTCCTCCATGGATGTTCCCTCAGCGCAGAAGTGCTACATGGTGGACGGTATCATCCGGCACAAGGGCTTTGTCTACGAGCAGGATAAAAGCGACATCACCAATGACATCGCCCTGGTGCATTTGGCTGAGCCTGTCAATATGACTAAGGAGATCAGCCCCGTTTGTCTGCCCGAACCTGGGGTTGTGATGCCCGCCGGAAGGTCCTGCATTGTCACCGGATGGGGAGACGAGAAAGGTAGAAGCGATCGCACACATTTCCTTTTCCTGTAAAGGAACTGTAGTTATAACGCAACTGCAATAATAATGTTAATTGTAGAAGTAGGTGCTAAAGCAGCACTATTTAAGTTTTACTGAGCTACAGTGCCCTCTGCAGCCAAAAATGGTGATTACATTTGCTGGGCTCAGTGTACTGGTGGTTTTAATGTAGAGAAAAAACTAAATGCATCAATGTGTTGACCAGAGCTCTGACTTCGTAGTCCCACTCCCTGAACTGAAACTGAATGGTGAATATTACCCATGATCCCCCAGCTTCCTGAACCAGAAGGGCTGCCGCTTTAACGTATACACCAAAGTCGGCTTAGAATTCTAAAAGTTTCCTTGTTGAAAATTTAATATTTTTTGAGTCTTTGTAACTTATCTACACTTCAGCATTGCTGTTGAACTTGCTGGGCCTGATTCTGGATATTGAAGCAAATATCAGAGTGTCTTAAAGTTTTGTTGTTCACAGGACGCAAATTGGATTGAACTGTAAATGTCAGTTTTTTTCTCTTGTTTCTCAGGTTCAATGTTTCCCCAAGTGGCTAAGAAGCTGAATCAAGCCCCACTTCCTATCGTTGACTTCCAGACCTGCAGTAAACCTGCTTACTGGTCGGACACCCTCAGACCCTCCATGATCTGTGCTGGGTACGAGTCTCCAGATGAGCTGAAGTCAGCCTGTCAGGTGAGAGGACACATTCAGAACAAAACTGACACACAAAAGACTTGTTTGCTGAAATTCCCATCATGCTTTTCCTTATATAAACGAGCTGGCCTCTAATGATTGTGTTGTCCGTTATGTAACTATACTGTTTTGTTTGTGACCAGTCAGCCTTGATTGCAAATGGCTGCCCAGTATTCAGACATAATTGGACAAGAGAACACGGGAACATTATTTGTTTGACATCATGAGCAGCCATGCAAGCGAGGACAAGGACACGAGGAGGATTAGAAATTTAGAAAAACACTTCAGAAGAAGCACCGATGGGGTTTTTCTGTAGAGCTTTAGGAAACACAACATTGACATTTGCCTTGTAGAAGAAGTTACCCTTCTGCGAAGAATTAAAGACACAATATGATGAATCAAATCTCTGTACTTTATGAAACCCAAGCATGGTTGTTCTCTGGAAGGACTTTCAGGTGACATCCACACCACTACATGTTCGTTTGAAAACGTATAAACTCTGCTACGGATTCGTCTGATGGCCCCACTACTCTGGCGTTTTAGAGCCATTAATTCTGAGACGTTTATCCAAACTGCTGACCCCGCTTTAGTTTGAAAACTCTGGGGCTGCGTTTTCGTCTGGATGTGCACTAATGGAGAAGTTTGGAAACTATGACATAGACACAACCAGTGTAGAACACAACATGGAGGATCAATAACAAGCGTTGCTGACCCTGTTGTCTTTGCTAACAGCTGGTGTGCTTATACTGGCGACACATGTGTAGGACCCCAGCAATAGCCTATAGCACATATACTGTATGTCTTCCCATTACACCTATTTGCACATGCCCAGTGTTCGCGAGGTCACGTGACATGCATTTTGAGGCGTTTTAGTATGGACGTGGAATAAAACTGACAACAAATCCAAAACGATTGTGTGGACAGAGATCGTTTGAGTTTTAAAACGTTGTTTGGTGACCTCATGACAACATTGAATCCATCAGGCGAAGATCCAAGTATTAATCAATCCTTCTTCAGTCCATTGACTCTCATCAAACCACCTCTCAGCTTAAAACACAGGAAATCACGTAGGCATCACATCAATACGTTAATAACTTAAATCTGAAATGCTCATCAGAAAAATCTGCCTGGATATTTTACCTCTACAAATCAGGCACAAAGATGACTCCAGCGGTGGTCAGTTTCAAATGTCCCCATCTTCTTACCTGTGCAGTAAATCTTTTGCTGTTTTCCTGCAGGGCGACTCTGGGGGTCCTTTCGTCTGCACGGCCGCTGGAGCCAACACCACCTGGGAGGTTCACGGCATCGTCAGCTTCGGACCACAGGGCTGTATCAAAGACAAGAAACCGTCTGTATTCACCCGCGTGTCTGCTTTCAGTGACTGGATCAATGACAACATCAAGAAGTTTATATATGACAGCAAAGTATAATATTATCGTTTAATAAAGATTTAAACCTCTTTTACTTTTGTATGCTTCTCCAGACCATGTACCTCTTCCCTTAAGATCCACCTTTAAGTATTACTCTTTGCTGCACACTGCGAAGTATCATGCTTATTGATAGGGATTCACTATAACTCGTTCTCTGAGGAGGTGTCAGAAAAACTCAAGTTGAATATTATATCTGATATTTCTCATATTTTAAAAGTTTACAGGTAAAAGAAAGAAAAACATCATGAGGAATTAAATTTGTTGACAAATATCGCAATAGGTTTTGTGTATAACTAACTGAAACTATACATTTTCCAATGCGCTTCTTTTGTTCTATTCCTGTAATTTTTAATGTTTATATGTGAATTGTTATGATGGTTGTATGAGTTAAACTTATGAAGAATATGTGGGTAATTACATTGTAATAACCATTAAAATAACAACTAATAAAGTGAGAACTGGTTTAAAATAATTTTCCAGCAATTTTAATAATTCATGAGTTTGTGTTGCTTCAAGCCAACCCTCCAGCTCTCAGAGCCACACGCTCCCTCCTCCTCTCTTCCCTCATTTGCAGGCAGAGGAATCCTGCAGGCACAGATTTAAAGTTTTGGGTTTTAACCACATGACCGGGCGCCTCAGCCAATGGGAGAACTGAGCTCAGATTTCAGCCCAGGAGGAGAGAGGGGGAACAGAGAGAGGGAGAAAGAGAAAGAGACAGGCAGGCTCTTTTAGTCTGTGCTCATGGGCTGGACCGTCTACTCTCAGCCGGTAGTGACATGACAGCGCTTCTTCTCCACACGCTCTCCTGTTGTGGATTATCTGTGTGTTGTTTTTTGGATTGTTTGGATGGCAAATTCTGAGGGGAAAGGGATTTCCACCTCGGGGGTAATTCCACAACTGTGTCCTGGCACAGAGTGAGCAGAGGAAGAGGAGGAGGAGGAGGAGGAGTAAGAAGAAGAGGGAAGACAGCAGCAGCTTTTTCCCCTCATCTTTGCCTTCGCAGGAGTTTTTCTTTATATGGGAGGATGGGGGCTGGAGCTCTGACCATCTGTGTGAGTACAAGCTACAAAGCCTGAGTTGGCTGAGAGAGAACTTCCCATTCAAACCTGTGATTAAGGGCCAAAGAATGCATTACAGAACTGTTCAGTGTCAGTCGACTACACACTCTGTCTGTGATGCGTGTTGTATGTTCTGTAAAGACACTGAAAAGCTTTTTAACACGTCCTCTCTTCTCCCTGCTGTAAAACTAACTTGTCCTCTTTACATTAAAGTAACACTTCCAAACAAATACATGAATTCCGGTGTGAAAACTACACAGAAAACGTTCTCCTCAGCCTGTGCCACGTCTTTGTACAACAGTACTACAGTAAAAGAGGGAAAACACGGAACAGAAACCTTCTGTAGGCTTCACGTTTCTTGTCTGTACCTGTAATTTTTTCCATAAACCTCGATCCGGCTCCACAGCGATGGACAGAAAGTGTCTTTATGAGGATTACAACCACTCTACGTTTTATATATGTTTTAAAAAGTCAGTGTCTCTGTGAGCAGGGTCTGTGCAGCTGTTGCTTCTGGTGCCTGTGGTGCTTTTGCTACCAGTTGCTTCAATGGCCACCCACAGAGGTAGAGAGAGAGAGACTGGGAGGTGAGGGGGGGTGCTGAGGGTTGGGAGTAGAGGGCACATGCTTGGGCTTGCCGTCCCCTTCACCAGCAACTTAAAGACACATGTTAAAAAACACTTTGTTTGGCCACTCACAGGAGAAAAAGTTCCAAAAAAGCGTCTCGGCCTCACCCTTGAAAAGATGGATTATTATAAGACACTTCTTATTGTAGGAGCAGGCTGGAGCTGGAGCTGCCGTCATCTCAGTAGACCCTTGACAATAGGTTTCTTTCTCACTGTCAGAGGTTGAAGTGTGAGAATGTTTTGGAGACGGGGGAGGGGAGAGGGGATGAGGATTATTAGGCTAATCACAGCAGCAGACTGTCCTGGTAGACAATAGCAGCAAATGGATTCTGCAAGTGTGTGTTTCCCTTCTTTCCTGGCTGCCTTGCTTCACACTCGACACTGCAGCTTTGTCAGGCAAGCACAGACACAGGTTGCATGTATTGTCTGCAAATGAGTCCTCCCATTTAATTTCTTCTCGTTTTCTCAATTGCAACTCACGTACTTGCAGAGTTGCTGCATCAGGAGACCGAACAAGGAGAAATGAATCCTTGACAGTCGAGACAGTCCCCGGCTGCACCATCTGCCACATCACGTCACTGCACCAGTCACTGAGGAAGCATTTACATACAAGTATATTATCATTGAGGGTTTTATAGGAGCTTTGTGGTTTGATCTCTTACCCCAGATATAGTTTTATCTTATAATATGAAGCGGATGTTCCCCGGATTGTTGACCCGTTAAATCTAATGTTTTCAACTAATATTTTGCTTTAAACTCTGCATTATTTCACGTTTTGTTTATTAAGGCTTATACAGTATATTCATGCAGTTTATGAATTTACCCCCTCACAGTTTCTCTGGTTGTTCTACTCCTGTTTGGGGCATGTTGATGATATCCACAGTAAATCAGCTTTTACGTGTTTTGGTTGTATGTAAGGGCAAACAAGTATAATTATCTTATGACAGAAAGACTCATTTGAAGAGGTCAAATGTGGCTTGAACCCATTTTAAATATCACTTATCACAGTGTGTGTGTGTGTGTGTGTGTGTGTGTGTGTGTGTGTGTGTGTGTGTGTATGATAGTAAAGACAGATTTAGGAGACATCTGTTCATTAAGGCCCATCGCAGTGAAACAGACAAACCTACAGTATAGCTCAGACCAGCTTAGCTCAACTATTGGAACCAGTTTCCAGCCATGAAAGATTCACCCATCGCCTCTTAAACTGTGACCTATTAACATTATTACCAAAAATGGTATGTTTGCACATCTGCATGAAAAGCTGTAAGATTTGGTTATTTAAAAGAAAAGAAAACCTTTTTAACATCACAGAAGCCGTTTAGTCAGACCTGCTACATCATGAAGACATTATCAGACTTCAAATTTTAGGATGATTTCTCTTCTACTATAAAAACAGCCCAAAATTCTCAACACCAAACCTTTTATTCAGACTGACTGTTAATATCCTCTCACTCAGGGGGATCTAACCAGTCTACCCCATTAACATAATACATGTCAGTGCTGTTCAGCCCACTAAGTTTTGCTGCTCCTCAGGCAGCCATGGAAGCATGAAGCAGCCACAATCAAAATTCATGTGTACATAATTATCTTCTCACTCTCTGGGGAGGTGCAACCGGCATATTTTTTCATGCACCTGTCAGAGAGGAGTGGATTAGCGGGCACAATTAACACATATCTCACTGCCTGGGAAAGCTCCTCCGATGCTCATATGAGGGAGGATGCACGTCGTATTAAAGCATCTGCCACGGCGCAGATCTTCTTAGCCATCTTAGCGCCATCTGTGAGGTGGTTTTTTTTAATCAGCTGATCGGAGTGTGACACATGCTCATGCCTATTCTGTCTTAGCAATTGGCCACATAGGGAGTTGGAATGGCACTGAGTAGAGCGTATACCTCCAAGTGCCCAATAGTCCCCATGAATTCAATCAAGCTGCACCAGATTTCACAAACTCATAGAGATCAGTTCCTTAAATATGTTTGTTTTTAACAAGGTTGTTCTCTGGGAAATTGGTGAACATGTCAAAAATTTCCCTTAAAGAGAGTGGAAAAATATCCTCGATCTACCCCTAATCTGTCCAGTAATACATTTTTTTTTTTTTTTTATCTGCAAAGCTAAGTGACAAACAAACGCAGATGACAGCTTAACCCCCTTTGTGGCGGTAATAAACTTAGCTGCACTTCTTCTTCCTCACCGCCCACTTCCTGACACAGTAAAACCAGTGCAGGCCGCAGATCATCATCAGGGCCTCTCATTCAGGCCAGTTCACTGAGTTGAAGTGGTGAACTCTGGAATGACAGGATGTCACATGGTGCAGTTGTATCCATGGTTACGGGAGTTAAACTTGCTCTGGATCTGTGTTGGTTTAAAGCGCAGGAAGTCTTTTTTTTCTCTCTCCCCTCACAGTGTCCGAATGCTGCTTCTGGTTTGTGCGTCTTCTCTGCTTCTACTAGCACCAGACAGACATACATTATGCTGTAGGGAAATAAATCGGTAATTCACCTTTATCTGTCTTATGTTGCTCCAGTGGATGGGGATGGTGTTTGTGCAGGCAGAGTGTGTGTACGCTCAGTGTTCACACCACAAGTGAGTGTGTTCTAGAGGTTGGGGAAACATGTGGCACTGTTTGCCTTACCAGTGGTTATCAGATCAGAAAACAGCTGGTGAATTAACACCTTCACTTTGTGCTTGGACTCTTGTCGGCTGAGAGGAATCAGCTCAGCCTGGCAAATAGAGCACATCACAGGTGGAAGGACATTTACTCAATCTTTCTGTGATACATGTAATTTACTCCAGTGTTTAATTTATTTTTCTACGTCTTTGCTGATCTGTTACTGTGTGTTTAGGCAGGTGATACCTTGTTCCAAAGGTGTTGCATGGTAACCTGATATTTGTCGTAGCAACACATGTACGGCCAGCCCTCCTCTTGTTCTGCCTCCCAGCTCTCAACACCCTCCGTACCTCAAGTGGACTGGCAATGCGTAGAGATGCTTAACCCAGCATCCCCTCCACACACACACACACTTTTCGTCCATGGAGCAGAGTGAGCCTCCCTCCTCCAGTGCAGGTGTCTCAGCAGGGTCTCCCCCAACCTGATGGCGGTTTCCATCACTGGCGTCTGTGGTCGCAGTGTCTGACGGCTGCTCTCTGCTCTTCTCTGTGCAGCACAACAAGACGGCGGTGCAGGTTAAAGAAGACATGAAGAAGATGGTGCAGATACCCATGCTGAGAACCAGGATGGTGGCAGCGAAGCACACCAAGCTGTTTGGAGCGTCCCTGTTTGAGCTGCGACAGAGGGGTCTGGTGGAGGACGGGGTGCCACTGGTGGTGCAGAGGATGGTGGAGCATCTCAACAAACATGGTGAGGAGAAACTCATTTATAGTGTTCCATTCATAATTTTTTATGTGTTCATTTTACAGTTCCAGACATATATGTTCAGTTTCCGGTATAATATTAAATTATATTAGTAGACTAATGAAACTTGCCAGGCGTCATGTCTGCACTGTCAAAAATAACATTGGATTTTTTTGTTGTGTAGTTATGCTTTGCACTTTAACTACATCACCACCCAAAAATGATGTAGTCTGAACAAAAAGTACGCTTGTATTTTAGTATGATTCAATACACAGCCCTACATACTAAGTCAAGATTCGATTCATTGATTTTCATATTCTGCAGAAATAAATTAAATGTAAATTAAAAAAAAAAATCTGTTGGTGACTGGACCTGTAGCTAAATATACTTGATAAAATCTATACAAAACTACAGAGAATGCATTTCAACACAATAATAATAATAATAATAATAATAATAATAATAATAATAATAATAATAATAATAATAATAATGCATTTATTTATACAGCACCTTCTGCAGCTCAAAGTGCTTTACAATAAAATCAAAGACATGAAATATAATAGATAAATAAGAACACGTTAGCAATAAGACAAAAGACTTAAAACTAGCAAAAGGTATAAAAAGAAGAAAAATAAATAACAATAAATAACATTTATAACTTACAATCAAACAATCAACACAAATGTGACGTACTGTTTTCAGTTAAAGAGCTAAAACATGGGGACATGTTGTTATGACCTACTTTTCCCCCCTGTAGTTATTCGGTTTGACCACTAGATGTCAGCACATGAAGGTAGAACTTGTTTTCCTCATGCTTACAGAAACTTCAGGCCCTTTTCAATAGAACCCAGTGGTATAGAATCTATACTATAGACATATATTGGCTAAACATATACACGTCCACCATATTGGTCTGGGCACCTTTGGCCTGTAAACCCATACAAGCATAAGACATTTGGGTCTAAGATTAAAAGAGGTCAGAATTTATTTCCTGATATTCACATATAGATGTGTTAAATAGCTTAGGACACAGCACCTTTTGTATCAGACTATCCCCTTTTTAGTTGATCAAAAGTAAAAGAACAGAGAAATTTAAATTTGGCTGCCATGGCGTGATGCTCTTCCAGTCTTTGACCACACGGGTTCTGGAGGTGAAATGTTGCTCTATTGGGTAAAGACCATGTGATTGACTAGACCAACCTTCCACCGATGAAGTCATTTGTTTTGGGTCATTACTTTGCTGCATGATGTAACGCCTCCAGTTACGTTTGGATGCATTTCTCAGAAAATTGGCAGACAGAAACATTTCTGCAGCCATCATGAGTTACGTCAATATCAGTAAACATCAGAGCGCCCGTTCCAGAAGCAGCCATGCAAGTCCCAAGTCATCACATCACCACCAGTTTTTGGTTAATTTCTTTGCTGCCACAACAGCATGAGAAACACAGACAGGCCATGCTGATGTATGTGTATGACCCAGTGTATGTGTCTTTGGTATTTTTATTTTTCACGTCATCTGCCAGTGCTCTGTAGTGCGTCAGGACTTATGTGGTAAATCGCCCTGGGGCCTCAAAAGCTCCAGGTTTACTCTGCTGTATTTCGGCCTTCATGATTCATCATTGCAGATTTGCTATAGCTTTGTACCACAGAAGCTGAATATCAGTTGATGACCAGTCCTCCATCCTCCATCTGGTGGGCCTGGTCCTAAAAGTGTCCCTGTGTCCAAATGTAGTTTTAAGACCTAAATAGTTTTTACCTCATGTTGAACTCATTGGTTGTGATTTATCAGACTGTGTTTGTCAATGTGTTGAATAATTTTATATACAGTCTATGGTCGAGTAGCATATTTAAATCACTTTGTTTGTTTTAGAATACACCTACTCACATATTCTACCATGACAATCATTTGTCATTGCTGCTCCCTCTATCAGACATCTTCTTACGTACAAATACTTTAAACTTTGACACACCTCTCCATTATGTTACAGTTTATTCTAATCAATCTAATCAATGTTGTAAATACTTTTATTTTGTTGATGTTGATGTGAGGATTCTTCTTTTGGTAGTTTTTCCTAACTCTTGTTGAGGGTTAAGCACAGAGAGAGAGGCTTTGTGAAATAGCTGACATTATATTATATATAATATTATATATATATGGGCAAATAAAAACTAAATGTAAACAAATCTGAATGGATTTATTTATTTATATGTAGACAAAACCAAAGTGAGACGCTCCTCGTGAGAGTGAAGCGACCAATCACAAAGCACCGTCAGTAAAAATATGTCTCCCTGGCAACACCTAGTGGTCGCAGTGGGAACAACAGCCTCAGCTAAGGTAGGAAGCAACAGTTTTACTATTTTAACTTCGCGTAGCTGAAGTCGAGCGTCACAGCACCTGAGCTGAAGGCTAACTGACGTCACACAGGACCTGGAGTCTGCGCCTCGTCACTAGCTTCACTGACGCGGGTCGGTTTATTAGCTGCTCCAGGTAACGTCACCCTCCATCCACCTGTTAGCTTAGCTGCTGCTTCAATCAGCACCTGTCGTGGTAGGTTAGCATGTTCAGGCACGTTAGCTAAAAGGGTCGTTAGCCACATCGTTAGCCCCATCACCAGGCTAAGGCTAAGTGCCCTCTTCATACCAATGCTAATGAAACGGTTTGGTCATTGTTAGATGAACTTTAGCTGTTGGACTGTTCAGGAAAAGACAATTTGAGTCTAATCCAATGAGCTCTGAAAATACCATTTTGGTCATTTATTTTTTTAATATTTAATCAACTAAACTAGTCGTATTAAGTATTCCCATAAAGTTTGAATTATTTGTGATTGAGATATTGCTCCAAAGATGGACTGACATTACAGCCATAGATTTTAAAATAAAACATGAATATAGAATATGATACTTTTTAGCCTCAATCAAATCATATTCATAAAGCTACTTACTTAAGCTATCCTAAACTAAAAGTAGGCTATCTTATTGAATAATTGATAGCTCTCCATCCCACAGGAGATAACTATAACTGAATAATGTTTATTTTCTTTCTGACTTTCCTCCAGCCCTGCAGCAGGAAGGCCTGTTCAGAGTGAATGGGAGCGTCCGGGCTGTGGAGACCCTGAAGCAGCGGCTGGAGGGAGGCGAGGAAGTGGACCTTCTCTCCGAATCCGACACGTGTACCGTGGCCAGTTTGCTGAAACGGTATCTCAGGGAGCTGCCAGAGGGTCTGGTGGACTCAACAGTCCAGCAGGCTCTAATACAGCACTACCAAGGTAGGAGAACATTAGACTCTACATGATGTGCTACAGTACTTCCATGCTTGTTCTCTTCTAGAGACAGCTGCCAGCTCGACTGGAACAGTTTCAGATTTTTTAATCCGCCATCTGATATTTATTGTGAACGGCTTCCTGAATTCACTGTGAATATCTGGGTCATGACTCTGATGGGACGATAAGCGAAGCTATCTTTAGATGGTGAACTTTTCTATTTGCTCTGCAGACATGTGCATCAGGCCGTGCACATAGAGGCACTGCTGCATCAAGTGTGTGTGTGTGTGTGAGTGATTCATGTATAGTCTATGTGATCAGAGGAGCGATGGACCTCTTTATTTCTGTCAATACTCTTGAAGCTCATAAAAGGTAAAGTGAATCTTTGGCAGGTGAATCTGTGCTCACTCCCGGCTCTCCTCCATCACAGGGTTTAATCGGTTTAATGGCAGAGAGGAGTGTACACTTTGGCTGCTGTAATCGTGTTTGCCCTCATACGCCACATACTTTAAACATCAGCTGATTTGTCAGGGCCCGTTGCCAAAGGCTGCATTAGGAAACCACTCATTGGTGCAGGGCCTGACCGCTACATTAAAAACATTATTTTTGTCTACTTTATGAATGACTTTGATGCCCCAGTGTTAGGAAAAATAAGAACAATTTGACAAATGGGTGGATCTGTATTTTAACAAGCAGTCTGATTAGCAGTATCCTCATTGACAGACTAGGCTGACATCACCAGACTAATTTACATTTGCAAGAGCAAATAAACATGAGATGCTGATTGATCTGGTTTCCAGGCGACTGAGAGACTGTTCAGATTATGAAAGTACTAATTGATAAAGGATATTCGTCAATATATATATTTTATTCGCCCACACAGGGAATTTGTTCTGCAATCTAAATCCAAAACAAAAAAACAATATGTTTTTTGACGTGAAAGAGAAGTAAACACAGGTGTTGATGATGCAATGAACAAAGGTCCTGCTCTATAACCACTGTGATTGGTAACACCTATATTTACCTACCATGTACTCCACTTATTCAGGCAGATGTACACACACACACACCTGCGTACGTGCACACACTCACACACGTTTGCGTCACTCTGTCATTCAGGATCAGCAGCCATATCCGTTTATCCAACTCTGACCCAATTATGTATCCAGAGTAATAGCATCAACATATTTTCCGGCTCTTTGCTCTAATGCTCACGTATTACTAGTCACCACAACTCAAGATTAGATATTACACAGAGCAGGTGGACGGAGAGATCACTGCCTGCTGGAGACTGGCTGGAAAACTACTTGCCAAACTAAGGATTTGAGTTCATTCATGCTTTGCGTAGTGTCTACTGTTCCCCAGGAAATCCGGTCAGTCGCGTCACTAATCACCGGTCATTTGATTTGAGTGTGAAGAGACTTGAGCAGAATGTGGGGGTTATGAAAAGGCTGCTTTAAGCACCAGAGCAGGTTTTAGCTCCTCTGCAAAAGTTTGTTTGCCAGAAATTTCAGTTTTCCTGAACTATCAGTGACTGTGTTTTGGACAACAATACTGAGATATTAACCAGATGAAGTCAATAGTCTGAACTAGAATAGAACTCAGTCCAATATTCTATTAACAACTCATGTAAACATCATCAAAATAATGTCTTATTCAGAATAAAGTCAATAATTGGAATACTGCTATCCATGTAAACGTAGTCCCAACATTATACTCTTGTTCTGACATCTTGCTGTGTGTGTGTGTAGAGTGCGGTGAAGATGGCTCATGGTCAGATATGAGAGACCTGCTCCAGCAGCTTCCAGATGTTCACCTCAGCCTCCTCCGCTACCTCTGCCACTTCCTTACACTTGTGGAGTGCAACCACAAAGACAACCGCATGACTGCCCTCAACCTTGCCACCGTGTTTGGACCCAGCGTCTTCCAGTAAGTTAACCTTTTTTTGTGTTTGTGAAGGACTCAAAGATGAATACCAATGGACCCATGAAAACACCACTGCAGCTTTTCAAGAACAATTTTCAAGGGCGCTGGAAGATGCAGGGGCAAAGGGCCGCCACCACACCACCCTACTTGATTGTGGATCGCTTTGTCCTTGTTTCAGTCAATTCTATCCACTCTAAACCTAGCTACAAAAACGCTGGAAGAATATTTAACTTTTAATCCAATCAAATAGGATAAGTGGGATAAACAGCAGCCGGTTGTTTCGTATATATGAAGGTCAAGTTGCAGGGACGGACAGTTCACTAGAGCAGACTTCTTGCAACATGAGTTTGAGAAAGTAATTGAGGAATCAAATACTTCAGAACCTCACATCAGTACATTTGTTTGTTTTTGAGCTTGCGTCCAACATTCACTCCCTTTTCATGGTTCTATTTTGGTCTGACCTAACTTTGATGGAACTGAGGGAAATATCTGGATCTTAAGCAGCTAATCTCTTCACTAACAGCGGCCTGCAGTGGCTGGCATCATGAGATGATCAGAGTGAATCAGAACAGCAAATTTGCAGGTCAGAAACCAAAAAGAAGAGAATCTACTTGGATGTTTGATCTATTCCAAAAATATTCATTACTGCAGCTTTAAGGATTATCTTTGATGGTTATGGAAATCTACTGTCATGGAACAAAGAGTAACAAAACAACTAATGGGGTCTTTCTTGGCCCATGTCCCATCCTATCGAGAAGTTTCGTTAATCCTTCTGACGAACAAACAACAACCAACCAACAAATTGACATTGGCGAAAACATAAACCTCCTTGGCGGAGGTCATCACTGGGTAAAGATAAAAATGAATGCCTCTGTCTGACATTGGTTTGAACGATTCACAGTCAATGGCATTGGAGGCGACCTGACTTTCAGTCTTATACCTAAACCTCCTTCGTGTCCTTGAAGAACATAACTCAGAGTCCTGAAGGTTTTGTGACTTGACCTTGACAACAATGTTTTTGCAGTCTTAAGATAACTAACAGAGAGAGAGACAGCTTGGCTTCACCTGGAAAAAAAATAGGCTGGCCAGACAGTCTTGATAGCAGATGCTGCGGGATTCAATCATGATCCAGATATTTCTGCCTAGTGAGTTAGATATTAAACATTGGTTTCATATGCCAGATCAGAATCATTCATAGACGTGGAAAATGCCGACAAAGATGCTAACTTGGAAAGACAACAAGTTCAAGAGCTTTTGGTGATAAGGGCTGACGCCAGTGTTGATACTCTGTAAACAAAAATATATGATTTCCGTAGCGGAAATTATACATAATGTCCCGCCTCCTGCATGCTCTTCCCAGGCGACACCCCTCACCCAACATTTTCCTTTTGTTGTAAACATATCTGACTCAGACAATCTCATCCTGCAAATTCCATAAAATGTCCGCACCCAATTTTTTGACTATGGTCATTTTCCATAGTTCATGTCTGAAAGCGGTCAAGAGGGTAAAATTTACAATTATTACTGAAAACAGAATAAAAGTTGTGATATTTATTTCAAATGGAAACAGCTTTTTAATATCAAATTGCAGCCAAAACTGGTGAAACATCTAAGTTTGCTAACAAAGAAAACAACACTTTAATAGAGAAATTAATCAGAAAAGTATAAAAATTCACCACATGGCTGATGTAATTTCCCCCCTTACTTTGTGCCTGGTGACATGTTTAGCCAGCAGATGGTGTTGTTGCTTATGTAGAAAAGCTAAAGTCATAATGTTTTATAGTATACAATATCTTCAAGTGAAATGTCCCATTAATATGACTCTTTATACTTTGTCAGACGCCTGTGTAAAACTGCTCTGACTGAGGTTTGTTTCTTCTCTGGTTCAAAGATGAAGGAAATATGTTGGTGCAGCTCTTGAACTCTAGTAATCTCTGAAGTCAGACTTGTTAATAACATTAAGTGTAGTAAACTAATTTGAATTAAACATCAAATGACATATAGAAAAGAGTTTGATGTTTTCAAATCTCTCTCCGTTGTTTACATATTCATACTACCTTACCTGACCTACAGCTGCTCTGTTCTCCAGATGTTTGATTACCTCTCCAGTAATGTACGTGGGTTTTCGAGCACTGCATAGAAAATAAATCAAGTCCCACTGGAGAAAGCCAAGAAGAAGACACTGTACTAGATCCTGTATCATGTGTACAACCTCCTCATCACACTCTGTGGGTATTTTGTGTTATATAATTAGGCCTACAGTTTGGCTTATAGCCGAGCGGTGTACATCTCACACAGCTGTTCAGAAACAACTCGCACCTCATCAGAAGTTGCACTCACTGGGGTCGCTGAGCTCTGCCGTGTTAATCAGGTCGACTGACGACCAACTTTCCATCTCCGTGTCACGACTGAATCAAAGTCTCTGTTGAACTGTTTTTGTTCAATGCAGCACATTCTTTTAGAGTAAAATGTAGACCAGAAATCTGTTAACACGCCCTCTGCTTAGTTTCTACTCTGATAATATCTCGTTTATTGGATTTCTTTCTGTCCCTTTACTCTCTTCTCCAGTGTGGCTCCTGGGTTTGAAGCCATGAAGGACCAACATATCTGTAACAAGCTCATGCTCAAGCTCATCCAGAACTACAACAGCATATTTGAGGTCGACAAAGAAAAAGAAGGCTGCTCAGATGAACTATCGACCCTCATCATTGTCAAGGTAGTGTGTACTCATTGGAATATCCACTGCTCATTACCCCCGCCAAGGGGTTTATGTTTCCATCTGCGTTTGTGTGTCTGTCAATTAATTAGTTAGCAGGATTATGCAAAAACTTCAGGATGGATTAAATTTTGGTGCGAATCCCGGTCAGGATTTTTAATATTGCGAATTGGGTTGTATTTCAAAATTTTGTGTGTCCCCAGAGAATAATTCATGGATCTTAATGAAAAAAATCGTGCATGTTTAGGGGACTGATGTTTATGAGAGTGTGTAATTTGGTGCAGATCGAAATAAAAATTGGGATCTGTGGAATTTAGATGTGTTTTCATAAGGGGACTGTTGGGCCTTGGCGGAGGCATATGCTCTCTGAGTGCCCTTCTAGTATTAATATGGAATAGACCTGTGCTGGTGGTGAGTGAAGTAGGTAAGAAAAACCACTGAGGGTCACATGTTGTGCCCATGCACTTGAAAAAAAATAGCCCTGTGATCGCACCATCTGCCTCTTTACTTGGAGGAGTGATGGTTTATAAATACCTGCTTAAATTGATTTGAGTATTGATCTTACATCACAGCCTTGCAGGAGCAACACCTCCACAGGTGGCTCTTTTGAGACTGCAGTTGTTGATTTATATTTGCTGCTTGCATGGCTGATGTCTTTATTGATCGGCTGGTTTGTCTGGTCTGCTGGTTTTCCTGGTTGCATCTTGTTGCTGCGTCTGTAGCTACCTGAGGAATTACACAACAAACCATCTGTTTCTCAGATTCCGGTTAAATTTCTAAAAAGTCCATGAAGAACATTAATTTAATTCAATTTCAATTCAGTTTTATTTGTATAGTGCCTATTCATTATTGATACATTATCTCAAGGCATTTAAAAATTTTTGACAATGCATTTCCCAGTCACAACCTAGATTTATATGAAAAATTCAAAATCAAAGGATTTTACAGAATAAGAAGTAAATTGGGATAAAACTATTTATTGGGATAAGAAATAAAAACAATAAGAAAATAAAAATGAGTTTAATTGAATAAATTTACAATATAAAATATATAATCTCCCCCCAAAAATTCCCATTACAAAAAGAAATTAAAAACATTGTAGCATAAAATCACAACAAATGTAAATTCTTTCTAGTCGGTGAAATGGAAGGAATATTTTTTTTTTATGTAGAAGTCAAATTAAATCTGGAAACACTGACGACACAGTTAAAATTTGTAATGATAACATTTCCAGTCACAAGTGTCTGTGATGTGTTGCGAATTACTGTAAGGGTGCTGCCACATGAGACCCCGCTGAGCTATGGGAAATCCCTCAGTCACATAAGATCATCTTACACAGAGGCATGCACACATGCACAAAAACACTAAACATATATATGCGCATGCACGCAGCCTCTCGCCAGCTTCCTCTTGATGCCTTTGAATGCAGCACACATGATCACTGGTGTTGCCTTTAGGGTCATAAAAATTTCGAGGAGCAGGAGGTGTACGTGAAAGTGTTTATGTTTTGAGAATGCATGTCACCCTAATAAAATCTATTCTGAAGCCTGTTGTTGGGGCTCTCAGAAGAAAAGTGCACACATACCTGCAAACAAGGCTTCCTGGGCTGTGGTTAAATATGATTTGTTCTCCTGTGTTACTCTACTGTTGTTAAGATATAGATTACAAATGCAAAGAACGACTGTCATCTTTGTCCTCTTTCCAGTCCCAGGAGGCGCATGTGACGGACACAGACACAAAGAAGGCACCCGGCCACCTCAATGCAAAGACACCAACACCAGTTCCCAGGACAAAAGTGCGTGCTCTGCTTTTCTGTAGCATGCCTGCATACGTGCGTCCTTGTTTATGCGTTCATGCTCTTCAGTGTAGCGGCTGTGGAAGCTTTTGTCCCAGTCTGTCTGCTGTGAAATGCACTGTTGTTGTTTATCCGTGACATTCCCAGGTCAAACTTGCATGAACCCTTCATATTCCCTTACATAGTCCTTTTTAACACTAACCATGTGATGTGTCTGACGTGATTAACATAACATGGGCCTGTTTTGGAAAAGCTGTTTTCCAACACCAAAGCCAATTCCGTGTAGGTTTCTGTGAGCTTTAAAGATGTTATCAGTGTCAGCTGACCTGTCAATACTGCCTGGAATGGTGTTCCACACACACACACACACACACACACACACACACACACACACACACACACACACACACACACACACACACACACACACACACACACACACACACACACACACACACACACACACACGCGATGATGGCAACCTATTTTCAATGTGCAACAGACACTGATACAGATTATTTCTTGCACATGCTGAAATTATGAAAGAGGTTAGTCTGACCCCACTGTATGCCAGATTTTGTTTTCTGACAACGTACAACAAATTGATTGATACTATCTTGCAGCCTGATCTGATTTTATTACCTCACTTTTTTCCTGGTCGTTTAAAATACTCATGGCTGCATTTTTCACGCAGCAGTAACATTAAAGAAATGTACTCCAATCTTTCTCCCTTTTTCTTACTCTCATTTTTATTTTATGAATTTTTCAAGGTTGGACAAAAAGATGTATCAGAAAACGTACCCGGACCTTTGAGCAAATCCACCTCTAACACTTCAAAGGCAAGATCAAGGAGGAAGAAGGTAGAGAAAATAAGTTTGCTACTGTCAGTGTGATTAATTTACCTCATGGTTTACTACAGCCCAGTTCTCACCCTTTCTAATAAATACCTAACTACTGCTTTCTTATCGGCTGTATTGCCTTCGTGCTGATTAGCCTGAGGTCATCTCTCAGACAGCCTCTGATGCCTGTGGCCTAGCTGCCCAGTCACATGATGTGATTTGATAAAGGCAATCTGCAGCAGGAAACAAACAACAACGCTTATTTTGCAGTGATAGTCAAACATGGGTTATGTTATGCTCCTCCGACTCTGTTGGGGTAGAATTACAGATGAATCCCATCACAATAACAACATTTGGCCTTAGATGTGAGTTGAATTAAAGCTCAGAGATTTCCTGTTTGTGTTCATGTTTTACAATCTGCTCTGGATTCAATTGTTTATATCATAGAGGCCAATAAGGGAGCAACATCTGATGAATTAGATTTTGTTGTTTTAAACTCTGCCCCTTGGATCTCACATCAACTGTTAAAATAAGCTGCGCATTCATTCGTTTGTGTTTGTGGTATAAATGAGTAGTAAAGTCTTTGACGTCGGCTTTAAAAACAGATCTGATGCCATAATGTGGTGAACATATCAAGACCAGTGTCACTGTAGAGATACAAGAAATGCTGACCAACAGGAAGATACTGTAATCTCAAGAGAGTAAAAAAAAAATGTGGTGATGATGAGTATTTCCTTTCCTCCTTTTGTTTACAATCTTTCTGTGTGGAGTCTGTTCTCCCCATGTCTGCTTCCTCCCACAGTCCAAAGACACACAGCTTAGGCTGGTTGGCCCCTCTAAATTCAATTCTCCTTTTCATACCATTGGTTAGAATGAGTGTGTGAATGGTGGTTTGTCTCTATGTGACCTGTTCATGGTCTAACTGGCTCCCTCCTTAGCTGGGATTGACTCCAGCCACCCCCTTAACCCCCAAAGGGATAAACGGTATAGCTAATGGATGGAAATGGAAAGGAGAGCTGGTACGAAGAGCTTAAGGATTTTAGATGCCTGAAATTGTTTACAATTTTAAACTGAGAAGGTAGTTTGCAGCTATGCAGCGATCCACTCAAGGAACTCTACCAACAAGTTTGGAAGACAGAGAATAACCTTAAATGTTTTATTGAAGATAGTTGTGAAACTGGTAACAAGCAGTAGGTGTAGTAATTAATCTAACAATGCACATGTAATTGAACGGATAGAATTATTTAAAATATCACATTAGTATGTTAGCTAGCTTGGACAGCAGTCGACTAATCATAGAAAACAATTCACTATAATCAATGCAAATCGCTTATTCAGTAGATTGCAATAAAATGAGTTATCATCATGGGCACTAGTTTTTATTCCTCTGTGTAATTTTTTAGGGCACCAATAGTGTCGGAAGTCCTGATAAAATGGTAATACAGTAAATGTCGGGCACAGTAAAGATGAGGAGATTCTGGACCTAATCTTAGTTGTAATAAAAGCAGCAACAACAGTTCACGGTCGATACCAAACATTTAATGTAACAATGCCAGTTAGGCAGAAACTGCCGAAGAGCTGAGCCAGTAGGGGGTGCTATTACAATACTGTTCAACCTAAACCATCCACATTAAACTAATATGACAATATAAAGCGCCTGATGTTTATGAGATTCTAAGTTAATATTGAATAACCAACTGCTGATTGCAATGACTAAAGCTGAACTCAACAGCCTCTTGAAGAACCCTCACTGCCAATGATTGTGAAATGTTAATTTACCGTAAATGGCTTGACCTTTTTTATGGTCTATGAAAGTGATTCATCATCACCATGTTATCTTTTCGATTTCCCCAAACTTCTTCTATAAAAACTGTCTCAACCTCAAAGCCTGACTCAACGCAGACTTGACCTTGATGCTGAGAGCATATGGTTGGTGCTGTGGCACTGGGAGGTGTGTCATTAGTCTACATTTTAGACAGTATCGATCTTCCTCTTGTTCGGTCTATTGGTGAGAGAAACTCACAAACACACTTCAGTTGGGAAGCCCTAAACATGTCCGTTTTATCTGTTTGATTTATTATGCACCTGTAATTAAGTAGGATGACTGTGATCAAAGGGGAAGTTGTAAACACACAAACATGTTTTGCATAGCTACACACTTCATGCCTCACTCTATCCTTAACTTAACCACAATTTGAATCTTACCCGTAACCAGGACCTCATAAATGATTACACACAATACATGAGCATAGGAATTTAAAAGGTAGACAGAAAATTATTGGTAGAATATTACTAAATCCTTGTACTTCAATTAATATTACTGATGACACAATTCTATTGCAATGTAAGGACCACAAAAACAAAAACAGGAAATGTTTTAAAAACTCCAGTGAAAGTGTTTGTTGTGGTTGTGCCAAAGGAGAACAGGTATGGATCATATTGCAGACTCACTTCTGAACAGCTCAACATCTTTGAGATGGGCTGTCCCCAGTCTGAATAGGGATCAGTCAACAGAGGTGCAGGTTGCTTTAAGGCCATTCAGTACTGCCTTTTCAGTGCAGCAGATCACTGCAGAGAAAGAATATCAAGTACTGAATATTTTTTTTCATTTTTTTTGTTCACAAACTTTTAAATTATTAGTTAATCCATGTTTTGGAAACCAGGTCATATCCTCATGTTTGTCTGCCGGGCTTCTGTACAATCTGACCTATTTATTTCCAACATGTTGCTGAGTTTGAACTCTTTTCTTTTTTATGCACATGCAGAAACTGAGAATCAGGAGAAGCAGCTAAATATCTGTATGAATTTCACAATTATCTGTCAGATCTTTTTTTTTTTAAATTAAAGTGGAAATACATTTTTTTTTAAGAAGCAAAGTAAGACATAAGAGAAACAGCCTTATATACCTGGATTGTAGAATAGGGATTTGTCAGTCGTGGCTCCATTATATCTCCCCAGAGTTTGTTGAAATATGTCCACATTTCTTTTCAATCTAATTTTCCTCCTCTGTGGATTTCCCTGAATGACAAATTTAGCTAAATCAATTACAAAGCCACCAGGGGCCAAATCCATACCTGTTCTAGCTAAAGAAGCTTGTAGAGCTAATTACGTTCCGAAAGATTTGCCCATTAAGTGCACCAACGACTACATGTCTAAATGGAAGCCTATCCATAGATTTTAGAACAAGCCATTAGGTTAAACCCCAAATGGAAATGTTCCACCTCTAATTGGTGTACAACAGTGAGGCTTTTAATTCAGCCAGCAGTTATTTCTCTAAAGCCCAGCCTCCTTTAGCATTGGTTGTTTCCTACCATTATCAATACTCTTTTTAACACAGCCAGTCGGCTATTTGGCTTCATTGTGCGTGGGCAAAGCTTCTTGACACATTCTCTAACATTTCTTTTGGGTTTCCTCGATTGAAACTCAGTAAAATGCAGAGGGGTGGTTTTCACAATGTGGCTGTAGTTAGGTTAAGGTTCTTCTCCTACACGACAGTTGGTGGTTCACGCTGTTTATACCCACTCCAGGTCCGCACGGTAAGACGAACATCAGTCTAACCTCACGGTTTTATAAGCTAACCTCTTCTCTCCCCTACCCTCTGATGTGGTTCTTGTATTGCTCTCTGCCTCACCTCAGAAGATCCTCAAATGCATGTTTTATTGGAACCAAAGCAAAGGTTGAAAAGGTTTCTCTGTTTTGGTGGCGATACGAGTATGATTGTGCACGTTCGCCGTGTCTCATTTCCCTCCGGTGCTGTCTCATATTTCCTGTCACGAGACTCACCTGTTGTTAATCTCTCTTTCTCTTCCTCTCCATATCACAGGTGAAGAAAGGGAAGAGTGACAGCATGCCTGACGTTGTCCTTCAGCCCAGCCGCTCTGCACGGTTGCCCCATGTGATACCTCGCTCCTTTCCAATAGTTTTGCCCCTAAGCTCTGAACTGAGAAGCCCGAGTCCAGAGGCGATGGAGACATCTCCCATAACTCTGGCTCGCCGAGACACCCCAGACCCTGCCTCGCGTCCCAGCCATCTCGATGTCAGCCCCTCTGGTAGCATGGAGGCCCTCAGTAGGTCAGTGTATGATACAAACACACACACCTTTGTGAAAAAATATTTGAAATAGCAGTTACTGAACTTTAACACGTTCTTGCATATGGATATCTATTTTTGTAGAATTTATTTTATGACCTAATTTCTGTTAGAAATAGTGGTAGAGCTGTGTTAGTGGCAGACATGCAAGAACATGTGGTTTTATCATAGTGATGGGTTGGGAGGTACAGTCCTGTCAATTTAATTTACAGCCTAATCTGAGACGAATATTCATGCATTATATACCGTGCATTAAATTATTTTTCATCAACCATTTCCTTGAAATAAATAATTTAAGTGTACTAGCCTGAGCAAAAAAATGTCTCACCAAAAACAAAATTCATCTGTGCATTGAAATGTAGTCTGCTACTCCTGCAGTTTTATGATTTTATTAGGTTCACAGTCTGTGGGCATGATCCTTTATGGCCGCACTGAAATAAAACCTAAGGTCGTATAACAAAAAACCTAATTGCCCCACAGCTAACATTAAATGTTGAACAATTTCAGTTTTAACTTTGTGATGCTGTCTTTCGGCGTTTCCAGGGGACTCACTGTGGGGACTCTAGCAGTCGTAAATAGGTTAGGACCACTGTTTGCATAAGTGATTTGCCTTCAGCTGAGGGTGGGTGAAGAGTCCGGAGTGTCTTACAGCGATCAGGGATCTAAAGCCGAGGCCCCGTGGCAATGTGCCTCTGGCATGCAAACAAGCCTATTATAAGAAGTTGAAACTGGAACCACTTGGTGTCAAGTGTCCTCAGTCCTGGAATAGCCAGTCTACAGCTGTGCCTGTTGTTGGGGCTCTTGCTGCTTTAGCCCAGGAGTTGAGAGTAGCATTAACCTTGACGTTGATCACACCTGTACTGTTTAAAAAAATCTTTTCCCACACTCCAATTCCATTGTTTATCTTCCTTAAAAATAGACTGTGAGAAGAACTTGTCTCGGTGGAAAAACTACAGAATATAATCTGGGGCAAAGCAGTAAATGTTGATTTTAATGCTGAAGGGCCGAGGTGTGGAAGTGATGATGATGTTTTGGCCCCTGCTAAAACTTCTAGAGTACACCCGTGACCTTTAGTGTGACATAAATCAAAGTTTTAAAACTCAGCACCAGATCCATTAACACGTTACATAGACGTTTAGTATGACACCCCCGCAGTGGTTTGCACTCAGACATACTTAAATACTGAATTATTACTCTCACTGCTGTAGCTCAACCATATAATCTAAAAATAATATGAATGTAATATATTTTTATCACAGACTATACATAACTATATTTTTTTCTACTTTTAGTAGCAGTTACAATTATGTTTATAATCTTGAAAAATTCTAGTTATTATCCAGGATAACATGTTTATGATAACTGTATCAAAAATCTAATATCACAAATATCAATTACTTTTTAAGCTCTGTGTTTATGAAAGTTTACCTCATCAAAGATAACGACCAGTATCTTTTGTGTCTGTTTAAATCAAGTGACAAATGTATTACTTTCAAGGTGGCAGGAGTTTTCCTCACCATGTCAAGGTACCAGTAAATCTTCTGGCGAATTTGATCCTCCCCGCACGCTAAAATTCTCCTCGTCAGGTCGTATTGGGTGACCGATGTACAGTCAGCGTGACCGGGGATCTCAGCAATGTGCGTCATCAGTCTGAACTCGCGCGTGTTTACGTATAAACACCTGAAACAGGAAAAAAGACTAAAATTGACCATCTTTAATATGAGATAGCTCATTAGTAGTGTCTGAAAAATTACACACTTGCGTCTTTTTGTTCAACGTTTGAAGACAAGACGTTTCTGTGGAGATTTTAAGAATCTGAGAAAGTGTCTGTTTTATGAATTTGGTCTGGTGAAAAAAACTGTTTCACTTTTAAGTAGCTGTGATTTTGACACATGAAGTCATAGCAAATATATGATAATTTTCCATCAGTGTAAATCTGTGTTTTCATATGAGTACATATCTGCTCTCAGGCCGCTTGTCAGCTTGCTCTCACTTTCCATAGGTATGTGTCAGACCAATCTGTCGGTATAGTGAAGCACATACAGCGCCACTGCACAAAGAGAATAGGCCACAGCTGAATTAAACATATCCAGAATGACATGAATCATGAAAACTGCTTCTGTGCAGCATTTAAATTAATATGATTTTTTAAAATCTAATTCTTAAGTTTTGAATTAGGGAGTCAAGTCATTAAAGAATTTTAATCAAAAATCTTATTTAAATAAAAGTGTGTTTGCACCTCATTTGTGCTAACGAAGAAGATTTCTTTTTTTTTTACGCGATGACATGTATTGACACCTGCACCCTTCATTCCAGGAACTTCCCCTATCCTGAGTCAACCGGCTGACCCAGGTCATGTTTAGCACAAATTAAACACGCGTTCTCAGCATTTACTCCACTTGTAGACCTTCTCATGTGACCTCTGTGCTGTATTACAGATCCAGTCTTACATCTGAATGAAGTCAGTAATCGTGTACACCACGGCGCTCTCACCTGTACCTGAAATATGACACCAACCTCATTCACTGCACACACCACATGAGCCAACATAGCAGCATCATGTGAACATATTTTGCTCTTAGCATTGCGTAGTTGCACGTAGGGGATGCATGCTGGCTTTTGTGTGGAGTTGCCATGGTACGCTGAATCTTGTGATGTAACTATTGGGTTTCTTAGAAGCCCGTTGGAAATAGGTGGGAGTGAGGAACGTTGCAGTGTGGTGTGAGTGCAGGCTCCCTGTGGGTATGACAGTATTGTTGGCCGCCTGTCAGGAAGTCTCATCCGTTAGCCTCAAGGTCTGAAAGCATGTCAGCACATATTTACAGCGGGAACCCACTGGCTGGGGCAGACGGGATCTGCTGCACTTTTAATGTTACTGAAGAGCCTCTTTTCCAGATCTGATACCAGCCTACGGCCCTTAACTGTACTAACATTTCATTGAAGATGCTCATTCCAGTCAGAGGATATCGACAAGTAGGAAGTCAAAGTCAACCAGATATCATATTGCTAATGCATCCAAGAGGCTTCTTCAGTTTTCTTGAAGAAAATGCCCAAGATTCATTGGTTTCTGCTTCTCCACTGTGAGGAATTCTTGCTTTTATCTGAGCACATTCGTATTTTGAATTATTTATCAGATGATAAGTGAAGATAATTTGGGGTTTGGACCCAGATAAGAAGTTGCAATGGGCATTTTAGAATATTTTAAAGCCACAAAAAACCCAAACTCTTTAAAAAGATTAGTCACCCAAATGAAGGCCAGTGTGCCACAACTCATAGGTGTATTTTCTTTTATCTTTGTTGTCTTTGCCATGCGTTAGCCACACCAATATAGGTTTTAAAACTTTTTCCACAGCAAGAGTGCCTTGGATTATGTCCTTTTTTGATTCATAAATAGATTAATTGGTATTGCCAAGAGAAGCTGTCCTAGTTTCAGCAAGTATGTTAAATTCTTTCAGCCTCTGTGAATGTCTTGGTAAAAGATGTTTTCCCTTTTTCATGCAGCAACATCAGCTCTTTAATGGTATGAAGCGCACTGCTGTGTACTTTTACAGATAAAGAGATAGGTGTCTGAACTTTTCTCTCGTACCCATGGTAATGGTCATGAAAATAAACTTGACACAATATAACAAGATGCATCTGTAAATTGTTACAATCATCTATAGGTCTTGCTCATTTTAAAACCAAAAATCGTGAGGCTCCCTGTTTCTATAACACCTTTCTCTGATGGTATGAGCATATACCAAGCTTAGCTTAGCCAGGCTTATCCAATACATACATTGGGTCTTGACCACCACACAGTTTTTGCTCGGAGGTATTCTAAGAATGTCCAGCAGCCGTCCAGAAGTCAATGATTTGGGGATCCTGAGCAAACTAGAGACTGAAATGACTCGTGCATGGGAATTCTTTGCCTCTTGCAAAAATAACTTAACCTATGCGTTGATGAATTTAGGATTTTTCCTTGTTATGGTCTTACTTAGCCAGACTGTTTTCCATATAAGTCCTCTCACTGCTACGAGCTAAGCAGGAAGCATTTTTGTTCCATGTTGAAAAGGGATTTTGGAAAAGGTAAGGCAGGGGGGGAAGTTGCCAGAAATTACTGAGCCAACCTGTGGATTATTCAAGTGACTAGCATCTGCTAAACCAGACTACCCTTGTCTACACATTTTTATAAATGTTGAAAAGGTGAATCGCGTCCAGATTGACCAACTTGTCATTGGTAGTTTTCCATTCACCCTGGAGGGATCAGGCCTTTTCCGAATATCCCTACAAAGCTTTTTGTTATCCCCTCAGTAAGGTAGTGGGTAAGCAGGATTTCCGCTTTTGCAATTCACAGCGGCCGTGACGGCACACATTATTTTAATACGCTTGCCAGACTGTGTAACACCAGTTAAGAACGTGGGTGTGGGGGGGGGGGGAAATAAAAAAAATATTCCCCACTGAGACTCGGAGAGAATTTGGAAGCGTTGCTCGGTGAACTACACCTGCACGTCAATCAAAGCTGGAGGAAGGAAGGACATTTCCTGTATATTGTGCCACTGGAAAAGACTTTGGAAGTTCAACGAACTTTGGCCCATTTTGGTTCCTGCCTGACTTGAAACCCAAATCCTTTGTTTTGAAGTTGTTGAGGTGCCGTCTGACCCCTCGATACGCCCGCCCCTTACAGTAAAACTCAAGAAGACGTGTCACGTACCAAAACACACAGCTCCAAAACATTCACTCAAAAACAACTGTTTGAGAACGTCTGAGACTCGACGTGTTTACAACCCACTCTCCGGACTGACTGAGGGTTGAAAGTAATCTATTTTTTGTTCCTCTTTTTAATATTAAACTAAATGAACAAGCCAGAATATTAGGTCCCTCCACTGAATGTCAGAGTTAAAGTGTAGTTGCTTCTTAGGCGTCTCCTGAGCTGTGCACAAAGAATAGGTAATATTACTTGTTAATCCTCACCCTTGCAGTGGGGACTAAATTCACACATATGGCTGTGATCAGATCTTATTTCTTACTACTGTATCAGTTAAACGGCAAATCATTTTCTTGATAAATTATTAAATTAGTCAGTCAGTTGTTTATACTATAAAACGTCAGAAAACAAACACCAGTCACACTTTTCTTAAAGCCTACGAGGATGCCCTCAATTTGTTTTGTCTGACCAAAAAAAATAAGCCCAAAGATACTTAATTAACAATGATATAAAACAAAGAAATGAGAAGGTAGAATTCTGGAATTGTTATTTGAATATTTTTAACTCAAACCTTTGTCCTAATCCTTTCTGCTGTGTATTTGAAAACTAAGAGATCATGTTGTGTTCCTGCTTGTCTCTTTGACATCCATACAAAATTTAAAGCATTTAATAGTGAATAACGCTTATGTATCAGGACTTTTATTACCTTTAGCAAGGAGGTTATGTTTTCACCAGAGGACCGTTGGGCCTTGGCGGTAGTATGGACTTTACTGAATGTTACTCTAGTTGTGTAAGAAAACCATTAAATGAAACTAACATTCATAAAGTCAGCTTTATTGAGCTCCTTCAACACTTATTTTTGGCTAACGTATAATGTTTCAGTGTTTTCCTTCCCGCTTTGATTTTAGAGAAGATAATGCAGTGTTCAGCTCTGCTGAGGCAAGCAACACTTGGTGATTATGACATTTTCAGCCTGTTGGTGCCAGGATATAAAATTGTTAAGCAATCTCAACATCAGGGCCAACTCTGAGTTCCCCTTATCGTCGCATAATTTCATCATGTGTAGCTGGCATACATTCAGGAGAAACAGCCAGCCTATACTCTCGAGCAGCAGCCAGTTCTCTGTCGGTTCATAATAATTACCCGAGACAAGTTCCACAAAGGCACTGATGTGTAGCACTGCATGGCCATTATTCAACAGACAAAAGCCTGCCTTATGCTCCTATTCTCAGCCTCAGTAACATGTAGTGATGGGTGAGGGGGCTGGGGTGGAGGGGTTAATGTTTTTATACCAAAGCACTTAATATCCACGTTGTGCAAGCTAATTAATAATCTGTGTTTGCTTTCCTTTTTTCAGTTCCCAAGAAGAAGAGAGGCCAATATCTCCCTTCTACATGAGGTAGGCTTCCTGTCTCTCCACTTGCAGAATTGGGTGAGAGTATGTTGTTTTGCACAGGGGGTGTGGTCAAGTGGCTGCGTGCTGCCTCAGTGCATTATCATCGTGAAACAATGGAACCACCAGTTAGAGGGAAAGCAGGGCAGTGTGCACATGCAACAGGTCTGCTCACCACCGTTTGGGTTATTGTGGCGGAGGCAACCACATCACGTGTTTCAGACACAGCAGCGAAAGCACAAGACGCGTCGGGGTGAAGACGCCGTTTCAGAATGATGTCATAGTAAAGGTTATTGAACAGCTCAGTAGGAATTATATATGGAACGGAAATAATTGGTTGATTAATTAGGTAGTTGACAGAATAACAATCTAAAAAACTATTTTGATAATCAAATGATTTTTTTATCAAAATGTGAAAAAAATGCAGAGCATGGTTGTTGTTTTTCAGTTCCAGGATTTTCTGTTTTTCTTTGTATTATTGTGAACTAAATATATGTTGGTTATAGTGGTTATAGTTATTCCCACTAAACAAGATGTCACCTCAGGCTTAGTGAAGTTTTGATTCATAGCATGTTTGACATTTTATGGGCCAAGAATCAAATAATCAACTCATTAATGAAAAAGTTAACAGTCAGTTCAATCGATAATTAAAGTAATTGGTCGTTGCAGACCTAATAGTAACTGATGTAAAATCAATAGTACAAAATCTAAGACATTTCCTTGTCACTATGAAACATAGAATAACACCTTGTGAATAACAATCCAATACAAGTGAAGGGAATGACCTCAACAGCCCTCGTGTTTTTTCACACATGAGTAATAACATTTTATTTCTACCTGGCCACACCTCATTGATAATCACCTGTTAATCATCAATTACCCGACTGTCATCGTTCCCTGTTATTACTCGGTCTACGTTGACTTTAAGCCTTCGATACACAGCAGCTCGCCCAGCCAGTGTTAATGACTCATTCTTCGTTCTTCAGTCATTTAGAGTTGGCACAGTTTGACCGGAGTGTTGTTTGCTGATGTGACCTTAGACCTGATACGGCTCAAGGGCGACTGTTTGTGTGAGTGAATGTTATTATTGCTGTCAGGGTGACAAGTTTACAGGCGCGCAGAGGATTTGATTTTATGCTTCACATAAAGAAATGGACATTCAAGCTTGAAGTTTTTTATAGTCTGATTAAATCTTACTGTTGTTCAATCACAGGTAGCAACAGCATCATTGGACATGCATATCTTCAATGATCAAAATGCTGGCATACAGATAAGACCTGCAGCTATTGTACATTTTTTGTATCAGCAGTAAACCTGGACACAATAAAAATAACAAAAAACTGATTGTAACGTAATAAAATACAAATCCTTCTATGAATGATAGACGGTCAAAGGTCCAAACACGTACACTGATCCATGGCCTGGACATGTGGTCAGTCCCAGAGTCAGCTATGTACGGTATGCGTAGTATATAATACATAATAACTCTGGTATAGAATACATAATCTCTTTGTGTGTATTGCATAATCTCTATACTCAGCATGCTTAGTAAACTGGTGATAATATTTTACAAAACGAATAACAATGGGCAGTTTGTTAACTTTCCGAGACATGTTAATTCATAGTGGTACTGGACTGCTTTGTACTCTAATGTGCTTTTAATATCCCTGCCTCTTCAAATTAGAGAGCTCTCAATATAATCTATATCATATGATCCAACACTACTACAAACAATCCTCAATAACCAAACAAATAGTTAAACAAATACCTCTCTGACATATTAGATGACATTAGATTTGACAGGTCTATATAATAGTCAGAGGAGAGAGATTTGATTGTCCACATTGTCAGTGTTGGACTAAATGTTATTTCCTATATCCTTCCTCTTTCTCTGTCACGTCTCTTGCTCACGTTCATCATTGACTAATTCTGTAGCCAACTTGTACTTTGTCACAAACTGTACACACACACACACACACACACACACACACACACACACACACACACCCCATACGTCTCTCTGTTGAAGTCTACACATGAGCTTAACTTGGATTATAGATCAACTTAATTCTCCTCAGTTTGTTTGTTTCCTCAAAGTTCCTGGTATATGAGTCAGGTCCTGAAGGTGTAATACTGGATTACCTGAATGGAACCCCGCGAGCATTGGATTTACTGTGACTGGTTTAAGCATATAATAATAAACCTTATTTATACAGCACCTTTTAAAAACGGAGTTTACAAAGTGCTTTGACAACAAAGCAAGAAAAGCAAATAAAAACACTTAAAAGCAGTAAAATGACAATAAAAATAAGTGAACAAGTAAAACAAAAGGTGAAAGGAACACGATAAAATCACAGTAAAACCACAATATCACATGAAAGCAAGTCTATAAAAATGGGTTTTAAGAAGTGATTTTTAAGAAGTACATGCTTATTTAAAAGAAGCATGTGACGTGTAAACTTTGGGAGTTTTTTCCTCTGCACCTTTAATGCCTTTAAGACCACTTGACCTACAATACAGACACTACTGACAGACTCATTATTTTGTTCTTACTTTTATTTTCAAGGCAATTTTCTTAGTTAGTGGGTCAGGTATAAAAGCAATTATGCTAAGCTAACTTTAAGCCCCTGTTAAACAAAGTTTTGCACTGCGGGCCATTTAAAATCACACTTAGCAGGACAGGAATAACACAATAGCACAATTTAAGTAATTATGAACCAGACTTAAAAGTCAGCAAATTTTACAGACATGAACAAAATACAAACAGTCGGACTGCTGACTTGTCAGACGTCGGTCAGATAAATTATTTTTCAGACAAACCAGACACATTCATTATATTTAAGTCCGCCAAGGAGGTTGTGTTTTCACCCGTCTGTTTGTTGGTTAGTTGTTTTTCTTGTAAATAAGATTGCACAAAAACAACAATGAATTTCCATGAAACCTGGTGGAGGGAGGTGGTATGAATCAGGGAAGAACCCATCAAATTTAGCCCCAGGATAATTTTTTGACTTTATTAACATTGCCAGATCCTCTCCCTCTGAATTAGTGTATTTCCCAAAAGGTCAAACCATTTCTTGAAAATAGTTCGACTGACATTCCTCCCTGAATCAGCCTAAATCAAAGTTCACATTTGCTCTTGACAGCAGACCAGACAACTGTTACTCTTAAGCATTGTTTTTTTTAAACTTCCTCTTCATTGATAACATTCTCTCTCACAGTAGCAAGTTTGTTTGAAGATCAAACATTCATGTCGTAGTTAAACAATGACAATAGAAGGCAAGAAGTGTCTCTAAGATTTATAGTTTTTACAGCAGTGGAATAAAATTACACAATCCTCTTGTTGCAAAATCAACAGCTGATGTGTTCCCGCTAAAGCACTGGAGTGGAGCTGGTGGCCTCATTTCATATTTTTAGAATATGTCTGTTTAAGAAGGGATTGTCGGCTAGACTCACTCAGCATTCTGCCGGGGATATTTCCGTTATGTTTCTGATGCAGTGACTCATTCTTATTCCCGATCGTCCTTTTTGTCAGTAGTTCATGAGTCAGACACCATTGCACACCGTCCAACTACACCGTGTCATATGAGGGTACTTTCACATGACTGCATCTTTTGTTATAACTAAATCAGTGGTACAAAGTTCTTTCTGGGCAGTGATATCATTGCGTTGGGGATTTACCAAACTGCCACACTTCTGCTGCACTGTGCCAACCCGAAGATTATTTGAGACGACGATTGCTGCCAGGAGATATTTTATTACCAAATATTTTACACTTGACACTTTCAGTCAGCCAGGCCCAGCTGTTTATTTCATCAGCAGCCTAAATGTGGCATAAGCAGACATGAAATAAAGCTGATTTAACATTACGGGCCAAGATATGCGCAAGCACAGTCGGTGTATTTCAGGAAGTCGTGGAAATGAACTTACACCATATAAGGAGTTTCTGTTAGAAAGAGTTAATTTCATACAATTTTATTTGATACATAACCGTTTCTTTACAGTTTACAGACTTAGTCGTCAGTAGCTCTCAATGTATGTAAGTATACAAACTAACTAGACGGGACAAATGCGTCCGCCAAGGCCGAACAGTCTCCTTAAATTCAACCAAGCTGCACCAAATTTAACAGACTCATAGATATCAGTCCCCTAAATGTGCCTGTTTTTTATCAAGATCCATGAATTATTCTCTGAGAAATCAAGGAAAATGTTGAAAAACTTACAATGTTTAAGAAACGGAAACACCTTTTCATTACAAGATAATTAAAGGTATAACTAAATGTTTTTCCTCATTAAATTCTGTTTATTTGTTTAAATATTTTGTTATTATTATTTTATGTCTGTCGTTTCTGTCTTCTTCTAAATTTCCCTCAGATGAGACTGAGTGCTAAAAATCACTTTTCAGTTCAACACAACAGACCATAGTTTGGGATGAGGCATGAGTACAGTAGACAATACGTTGCTCCAGTTAAGAACCACTGTCAGTCAAAATGTTCTATCAGTGTTAAACCTGCAACATAGACAAGAGTAAGTTTAATTTGCTTGGCAGAGAGCCAACCACTTACTAACGTGTTTACTGAATCATTGACTCTCTCATTACCTTCATATCAAGAGCGTCTGCAACTTTGAGGAACAGTCCTACAAAGTTATCAACGATCCTAAAACTTCAGTCATATTTCACACCTCAACGTGTCCACTGCACTAAACGAATGCGTGCCTGTGACATTTGCAAGCATTAAGGGTCGAAGGTTAAGTCAACATTAGCGAGCTGTTAAACTGTTTGCTGTTGCTTTAACCTCCTACTTTCAAAGCTAGGTCTAATTTTGGGTAGTGGGCTAAAATTATTCCTGTTGTTTGCAGAGATTATCTATCAGTGTAATCTGCGCTCTCCACCTGTGAGTTATCATCTGTCTGACTCTTTACACTCCATCTCCCTGAGTAAATGGAATTGAACTGATGGTGAAGGAAGTTTTCACATAATATATATATGGATTATTGTAGTCATGATAAAAAAGATTTTTTTATTTTTTTATTTTTTTTAAATCAAAGCCCTGGACATTTACAGCTCCACATTTATTATCTGGTTTGTTTATACTCATCAAAGTGACCGTCTTGTCATTACACAATAGGGCGTGTTCTCTTTTCATGTGATTCACTATCTTTGCTTACAGCTTTGATAGTGTCAAAATCAGTGTCATTTTACACTGGTTCACCCCAGTCACCTTCACAGTGTACCATCACTACATCATTACTTGTCTCTTTATCAGACCTCTGCGGCTCTGCTATTACTGTCAACACCACTGTTTAGGAAGATTTTTCAGGTGACCCTTACACATGTTGACGTAGCTGTGCTCCAGGAAAAGCTGACATGACGTGCACCAGGTGGTGAAAGCTGTAGTGACTTTGTGAAGAGTAAAAAATTTGGATTTTTGCAGCAACATTTCTTGAATCTGTCTCAAAACATTGTGACGTCTTTTCACATTAATGATAAAATTTCAGAACCTCATCCTTTATTATTAATTATTATGTAAACAGTATTTTTTTAGGTCTTACTTGTTGAATAATTGTCTTATTCAATAAAAGCAATAATTAGAAGATTGTTGAAAATGAGCATCAAAATTTCAAATAAAATATATATAAATATATTACATTTCTGGTTATATATATCAGTTGCATGTCGTCAATCTTCAACTTTGCGATGACATCACAGTTATGCTAAAAAAAATACTGAAATTATTAATCACAATGTTGAAATTGTTTGACTTATTGTCAGCGGCTAATTGTCACATTTAAGAAATTGGAACCAAATTAGGATTTTTGATTAATTAATGTCTAAAACTATATATTTTTGTAAGTGTTAATGAGTTATCAACTAAATATTTCAACTCTACATTCAACAAGTACTGCTTCAATGTATTGCCTTGGATGATGTAGTTGATAGAGTACATACATAAACCCAACAGAACAGCTTTGAGCTTTATAGTAAGTACAATGAAGTAATAGCCTCTGAAACAAAGTAAACTTGAGAAAGTAAACAATTACTGTACTACAGCAGGGTTTGCTGGTTGTCATAGAAGCCGGTCCCTTTGCTCTCAGAGGACGTTCTCATGCTCTAAACACAGCTGAAGTTAACACACACTCACACACACTAGATGCCTCGATCACCTAGGGCCAGAATCAGAGCCTGGGGGATTTTCAGCGTTGCTCAGTGACCTGTTGTGACCACCTGTTTCTGTAGCGTTCACTCACCTTCCCCCTCGTGTTTCTCTTTCAGTAACCACCTCTCCCCTGTCTACTGCAGACCAGATGTGGTGAAGTAAGTGGACTTTCCTACCATCATTTCAAAAGCAGCGCTCTTGTTATCAATCACGTTTTATTTTGAGAAAAGTCTGAAATTGTATCTCTTGTGATACTGTCATTTTATTTTATGTTTTTATTTGTAGTTTTCTGGACAAGACCATACGATCAGCGGTAGAGCAGCACCTCTTTGACGTGAACCCTGTACGGGATCAAAGTTCAAAGGAGTGTGAATTGACATCTCCAAAGGTGACGCCAACTGCGCGACAGAGACGGCGAAGCCAGAGAGAGCAGCAGGAGGAAGGACTCAGACAACGAGAGAGAAACGGGTAGGATGATGGCATCGACATGAAGTTAGCAGTTGATACAGTACCTGTCTTAAAAGTATACTGCCAAAAACCATGTTCACATTGGTTTATTTTACATAACCAATTATTTGGCCAAAATGTCAGTAGATGCATTGTGGGTAATATATGCATCAAGGTTTTGGCAAGGATTAAAAATGTGTTAAAGGTCTTGACTGCAAAAATGTGTGTAGCTGTAATTTGATGTTTTATTTTGGAGGAGTCCAAGTGGCATTACTGTTTCCTGTGTGTTAAACAGCAGTTCAAAGTGCTCCTTACAAAGAAGAGATTAAACAGGCAGATTTCTGTGTTATAAGACAACTCAGCATACAGAAGTTATCAGGGGATGTATTTATGCATTAAGTTCTTTGAGGTAGGAAATCAGAGCCTCGCCAAAAGATATCTACTTAAAATATTCTTTTTATTTCCACAATTTATTTGCTTATTATATAAAATTCGATTGTTCGTGTGTCAGTAACAGAAACATTTCAGAATGTTATACCGGTGAAGCAAAATGACATAAGATTCATTAATAACTTCTGACCTCAGTGCAATGGTTCAACTTGCAGTTGGCGTGTCGGTAAGAGTAAACATTTATACGGTTTCATCCTGCATGGGAAGCTCGTCCACTGGGAGTTAGTACACTCACAACAACTGGAGTCATTGCAGTAAGAAGCTAATCCTTGTTGATGGAGAGACCTGGTGCAGTATGAGAGATCAGTGACTCGTGGATTAGACGAGGACATCAGTACAAAGACGGCAGAAAATGTCAACAAGAGCATGGACAGTAAATAGACAGTAAATAGAATTAGCCCAAAAACTAAACAGCACATGAGTCACTGGAAAGGGGGATAAGTAAATGAGGTGCTGCAATGACCTTGGCATTTAGTTCCCTGAAGCATTTCACCCGATGTCAAGCCAGTAAAGACAATACCAAAGTGTGCAGCAGAGAGAGTAAGGTGGAAGGCAGACGTTTCATTTCCTTACCCTTTTCTGTCCTGACTGACAACAGAGCTGCGTCCATTACGGCAGACACCAACAAGGAGAACATCCCGTCGAGCTGTTGTAGCAGTCCCGGCAGCGTGGGGGAGGACGCAGGCAGCGGCAGCAGCAGCGTGGACTCGCAGGGAGGCCAGACCGCTCGCACTGAGCGAACCCCCAAACCCAGGAAGTCAAAACACAGTCCCACGCTGCTGCTGCTCACCGACAATCAGGATGCACACACAGTGAGTCATGACACCTTCTCTCCTCATCTCCTTTTATTGTTACTGCTTTCTTCCTCCGTTCTTTTAGTCTGTAACGTCACTCACTGCATTGTAGTAAATTCTGAAATTGATTATAGATTTAGATTGTCAAAGGATTCAGCTCAAACCCCTGCCGTCATTGTCTCTGGCTCCGTGCAAATAACAGTGTGTTGCAGTTAACAAGAATCACTAAATGGAGACAAGTTGTAAGATGACGGGAAGCCGTGCAGCAGCCTAATGGCTCCCCGCTCGTCTCATTGTACAGGGGGATGTAATATGCAGCCTGCCACACTGATTGTTAACCACTTTTTCCAGGAGCAGTGCAGATGTAAGGGCTTTCGATGAGTGAGCAACTAGCTGCAGCTTTTATCCAGTTATTAAGATCCACAAGCCAGAAACCTCTCAGCTCTTTGTGGTGATGGTACTTGGGACCACGTGTTCCAAGTGCTGGTTTTGTTAAGCAATCAGCATTTGCATCTTGTCGAGGATACAGTCAAATGTTTCTTTCATGTAGAATATTACTTAAATCGTTTATTTTACTTCTTTTCTGAATCCTTAGTAGTTTTATTTATGAAAACAGATCCTACCAGGGTTGGGCAGCATGAGGATATATGTATTTATACAAATGTATACCACCTGCTAGACAACAGGTAGACATTTTTAAGCCATTTCCAATAAGGTACCTCTTAAATATCTTTGGCTGCAAGGTTTTCACATTTTTGGTAATTTCAGGGGGTTTTATCCCTCCACCACATGTCAATCAAATATTTTGAAAATTGCCATATTTTCAAGTGATGTTTATCCACATTGTGATATGAATATTTCAATTCCGACAGAAATTTGTTCATAGCAAGTGAAAAACTACAGCAACTTGAGACGGTATCGGATACTCAGAAAGTTTAAGACTGTTTGAGATTTGCCAGTTGAGATTAACCATAAAAACGTCATGATATGATACTAGATTCCGCATCCCTTTCCCCTAGTGTGCAAGCACACTCCGATAATAAAATCCACGGTTTAAATGAGTCATAGCTAACAGTGCTGTGGTACAGAGAGAGTTATTTACAAGGAGTGTGAGAGAACTGTGAAAGTCGCGACGAGGAAATGGTGTGAGGCCTGTAGCTGTAGTAACAGGATCCATCTCCACACTCTCCTCTTCCACTATAGCTGGGTGTTAGCAAGCTGGATTCTGATGTGTGTTAATGTGAAGATTAGCTGCATGGCGAGCTGCTCTCCACCACCCCACTGATGGAAATAGATTTCATCAGTTCACTCTCACACTTACGGAAGCGGATCTCAGAGCTCGCCGGTGTTTTTTTGTTTTTGTGCTCCCTTTACCAACCCCGTTATATAACAGTACAGATGACACACGATGCCTTGACACACACGGGGTATACAGGGTATGTGATAGCTGGCACTGCATAGCAGGCTGGCTGGTTGACTATTGTGCTGAGTGGCTGACAGCAGTGCTTTGATGGGAGTGAGTGTCTGTCGGTGTGAACAGCCGTCTCTGTAAATGGGAGCTTGTTATGTCAAGAGCCATCGAAAGTCATCAGGAGCTCTGAAAGCCTGTTTTTGTCATGGTGCTTTTCATTGTAAACAACGCAGAAAGATTCAATATGAACATTATAAACAAGGTGGTTGATTCTGTGTGACCTTTTGGACAAACTTCAGCCATCAAATCCCATTTTTGTGTGATATTGTTTCAGGGTTTCCCACGGATTCTCAAAAAGTTTAACATTTTAAGATCTGAAGTTTAGGTCTTAGTAAGTATTAAATATGTTAAGGTAGGTCTTACTTATGTTAACGTTCATTTAACGCTACTTCCATTGCAATTAGAGCATAGTTTAATTCTTAGCATGGAAAAATGGGGCATGGATGGTTGAGATGCTGCGTACAGTTATGGTGTCATCCCTTCACATCTGTTTTATTCTTTTCTACTTTCTGTGCTCGTATGTACTGTATTTTACTACTTTTATTTTTGTCTACTGGTCATTTATAAGATGTGCCTGTGCCACACTTCAGACTCCTAACAGCAACACAGAACAAATAACATAATAATATTTTTTTCAAAGCCAAAGAAATCCAGTCTGCCAACTGCCCCCACACACTTGTGGCAACAGAGGCAGCTGCCTCCAAACAGTGTGGCAACAGAGGTGGCTGCCAAATAGTGTGGCATCAAAGGCAGATTACTTTAAATAGTGTGGCAGTTATCGGTATCACCTGGAAAAATCCATATCGTGCATCCCTACTGATGTGTGATATCTGTCTACAAACACCTCAGTATTTGTTTTTTTCCAGGTAAAGGAGTGTGTTGATGAGCGACCTGGACCAAAGCACATGGATACATCTCAGACTGGGTAACTTTCTTAACTTGATTTCTGAGTAGTTTTTAAAAATGTCATAACACGTAATGAATCGCTTCTTACCACCACACTGACCTTTTCATTTAAACACACAAACTGTAGCAACTGTTGACTAAAAGTTTGTTTTACACTGGCTGCTCTGTTTGTGTTGATGCCTGAAGAGATCAGTATGTCATACTGAGACACACTATCTGATAAAGACAGGCAGCACAGATATACTGTTTATATAAGTATACAAATAAGCTGCGCATGGATTCCTGAAGCTTCTGGAAGATAAAACTCTAACATGTGTTTGGTTGGACAGAAGCTGGTGTGTAATCGGTTAAAGACTATTTACTGAAGTGGTAAAACTGTCTGATTTTTCAGGTATGGCATTTCAAGAAAAGATGGTCTTCCTTCTCCTCCACAGGTAAGATCAAGTTTACAGTTTCTTTCATATGAGTCTTTCTCCAACAATTTCCCTCCTCCTTCTTCTTATAAAGTGGATCTGCTTTGACATCCATCTTCTACTAATACCCAGGCTGGGGCTCAGGGGATACGGTGTGTCGTCCGCTAACCGGGAGTTCAGATGTTCGATCCCAGGCTCCTCCTGCTCACATGCACGATAATGAAACCCAAATTGCCACTGACAGCTGAACCAGCAGTTTGTGATAGAAGAAGCACAGCATGCAGTAGCGCTATATGACAGGATAGGAAACTAAAAGAGTTTTGATCAGTATGATTGTGTGTCAGGGTTTCGTGACTCTACTACGTAAACAGAACAGAGACTCCTCTTTCCACTATTATTCACAAATAGTTGTTTTTAAATCAGCTGTTCAAGACATTGTTAGAAGGATTTACTTTTCATTTGGAATAAGAGCTACTGTGGACATAGACGCTAGTAAACAAGTCACCTTCTCCATCTGCTCGTCTCCACTTTGAATCTGGACAGCTGAACAGAATCTGCTCCACTGAACAGAATCTCACAGAACAGAACCGACGTGGTGAATCTTTGACGAAGCATTTGTTAAAGTCCAGATGGATTTTAGCAGCAGCTCAGGCTGCAGCTCTGCCACCGCCACACTGTGCCACTGAGCGGCCATCTGGAGTCGCCATGGCGCCGTTCTGGGTGCAGCAGCTTCTCAATGGTCATTACTGCCCAGGGTGCAACATGAGCATCACCCAGACATGATCGTTACCATCAGGCCCTCTCTGTCTTCCTCTTCCTGAGCAGCAGTTAGTTGGATTAATTAATAAACTGATCCTGTCGGTATCGTGACCTCATCCATTGCAGCAGACTTTTAGAATATTGATTTATTCATTCTTAGCTGGTGTATACCTGCTGTTAATTTGGATTATGTATTCATTGTATTTCCGTGAGTGATCTTTGACCTGTGTGCACTGCTTAATGTTAATGTATTTAAAAATGTATCATTTCTTATTTAAATTTTTGGCTGCTTCTCTTGCTTTCGTGTTAGTGCATGTTGCATATACAAGTATTTGGGTTTTGTTCAGACAAAATAAGACTCAGTGGAGACTTTTTTTCTGATTTCTGAAACTTTTTATGACCTGTGCTCACAACATTTCACACCATTTTCTTAATTTGTAAAGACACAGCTTTAATTCTGACGTGTTAGTGTGTGGTGTGGTGTGCATCACAATAAGTTTAAGATGACTGCAACACTGACATGGCAGTTATAGTGGAATTGGTTGTAGCACGTTAATTTCTCTTTTTGTTGTGACACTGACCATCTGAGAAAAAAAACATTGTTGTTTGTGGAAACTGGAAATGCATTGACACGGCTTGTTGCTGTTAGTGGTGAGTGTCTTCTTGTATCATTTAGTTTTCACATGCACTTTATGTGTGCATGTGTTTTGAAAGGAGAGATATGGAGAGCAATAATACACCAAGTTATCGGACAGGGAGCTTATGTCTGTGTGTGTGTGTTCAAGGTTATGTGCTTGTCTGTGTGCAATCTCAGCAAAATGCCCCTTTAATTCCACCATTTGTTTGTACACTGTGTGTAAGCGGCCAAAACACAGCTTAATCATTGTCTAATGCATCCACACACACACACACACACACACACACACACACACACACACACACACACACACACACACACACACACACACACACACACACACGCAGAGCAACAGCTGGACATCTCATGATGATGTAATCACGGCTCAAGTGAGTGAGTGAATACAGCGGCTGATGTACCAGTGTGTGTCAGCGGGTGCGTGTACCTACAGTGTTTAAATTATATTAGAACCCAGCAGGAGCACGGTGAGCTTAACATCTGTCCTGTTAATCCTCTGTGGTTCTCCTCAGAGCATCTTGAACTCATGTCACATTGGGCTCTGACAAACTTAATGAATAGACATGATGCTGCCAGTGATGAGCAGATTGATTGATCTACTAAAAGGTGTATGATGAACTCATCGTCAACTCAGAGTGAGGAGGACATAACAACAGGTTCTAATTGATTCACAAGTGCAGCCTGATGAAGAAACATTTCCATATATTAACAGTCTATTACATGATTTAGATGTTGCTCTTCTCTCAACATCTCTTTCCTCTGAGACTCATTACATTACACAACATTCACCCTGTAGACTGATTTGTGTCAAAGCCCAGTGGATCCATTTTTTATAATTGCGTGATGAAAGATAAAAAAAACTGTCTTAATCTGGGAATCTGCACACTTAATTTAAATTAAATTAATCACTCTTGATTAACTCTGAATGAGGTGCTAATTGTCATGAAACCAACAACTAGTCACGCTATCTATCAAAACTATTAGTACTTAATCTAAGTGTGAACGTTTATACTTCACCTTTGAAACAGTAGTTTTAACTATTTCTTAAAATCCCTCTTTAGTACCTTAAGATGTACTTGTGTGAATGATTAAATTAACAATGGCTGCATTTCATTTAGCTGCTTCAGTGTCTTGTGATCGTGAATAATACTGACACATGAATGTAACAGCGCCTCCATTGATGATGATGATGATGATGATGATGATGATTAAATGTCATATAAGCAATGATGCAATTGAAAAGAAACTTGTAGTGGAGAAATATTAAAGATACACATCATGTGCATCTCATTAAGTAAATCATCCCATCGAATTGTGTGATTACAGAGAACACACCTCTGGCTAATGAACAGAGGGATTTCAACAAAAAAAGTCTAATGTTCATATCTAGGGCTGCATGATTCAGGAAAATTTGTTTAGAATCCGTTATCTGTGGGTGGGTTTCTTCTGGATTTGTTTAAAGGATTATATATGTGTGCGTGTGTGTAGATCTGTGGTAAGGGGCTCTTGATTGTTGACCGAGTGAGCTGGTGCGGTATGTACTCGTTCGTGGTGGTGGTGGTGGGGGGGGGGGGGGGGTTCAGTGATGGTAAGTGCTACTTAGGGGAAATTTCTGTTATTAGTTGGCCACTGTTCGCACAATCTCTCTCTGCCCACTAATCCCACTTTGTATCCTCTGTTATTCACATCACATCACATCAGAGTTATTTCCCGAGGAACAGCTGAGGAGACGTGATAACTCCCTGTTTTTGTCCTTGTCCCCTGCACTTCAGCACCAGAACACACACACACACACACACACACACACACACACACACACACACACACACCTGAGACTCATTTACGTAAACCTGCCAACAACAACAACTTAGCGTCATGAACAAAAACAGCAGATTCGACTGCACGCCTTCCTGTAAGTCGTCTGTGGCATTTATGAACTCTCGTAACAGGGTGTCTTGATCTGTTTTTCCTAAAAATAGCTTGGTCCCACGCCCAGACAGAGGAAACAGGACCCTATGGGCTTAGCGCTAAGTGATGCGTGGACATGTTGTAAATACAGGATACAAGGAGTATGTTGTTTCCCCCAAATTATTTACATTAAACCATAATTCAACAACGCAGCTTTGATCATGGATAAACAAAATTAGTTTGAGGGGAAATTTGAGGTTGGAAGAAAGTGGTGGATGATTGGTAAACATTGAAGAAGGGATGTTGTGCTGGAGTTGGAGGTTTGCATGTAGTGTTTCTGCTCTGAGCTGAATGTCTGCAGAGAGAGAGAGAGACAGATAAGGGGAGAAACAAATCACTCAGTCAGCCTACGTGTGCTGGCTCACAATCTGTCTGCTATGTTTTTTTTTGTCCTCGCTCTCCCTCCCTCCTTTCTTAACACCCCTCCACCCCTCCCCTCTGCTCTTTCTGCTGTGGAACAAACAAGTCGAGAGCGGCGCTCGGCTGGGGAATATATGCATGTCAGGCAAGGGAGAGGAGAAGGCAGGCGGGCTACTGTAGGGAGAAGAGAGGAGAAATTAAGAGAGAGAGGGAGGGAGGGAGGGAGAAGAGGGTGGAGAGGGTGGGCTGAGGGACTCCAGTGGGCAAGAGAGAGGAGGCAGAACCAATCCCCTCCTGCTCTCTCACAAACAGCCAAAGACAGATGGGCGGATGTTTTGGCCAGCCGTGGCAGCCAATGGCGAGTGGGGACCAGCCCCCTCTGTTAGGGCAGGGCCAGAGTGAGGGAGTGTGGGGCTCAACTTAAAGAGTGTGTTCACAGGCTGGTCGTCGTTGTTGAGAGCTCTTCTCTTTTCTCTCATGGTTGTGCAGACGTTAAGGATGAAGATCCAGGAGTCGCCTGTCTCTTGTGACACGGGGAGGGTCAGCAGCGGAGAGGTGCGGGACTCGGACTGCGAGAAGACGAGCCGCGAGGATGTTCCCCGGCTGGACCTGACAGCACTGACCGAGGACGACAACTGGGGAGGTGAGGCTGAGCGCTGTCTCACTGTTGTTTTCTTTTTCTAGCATGCACTGCCTCATTTCTAAATAGGTCTTAAAACTATCTGGAATACAAACACAACCCACACACTCCTCCCTCCAGCTCTGCACATGGGTTTCTAGGTAGCAGCTGCACACATTCTGGTGCCTCCTCCTCCTCCTCCTCCTCCTCCTCCTCCTCCTCCTCCTCCTGATGCAGCTCCTTCTGCCTCTTCTGCAGGATTTAATTGTAAAAGATCCTCTTAAGTTGTCTAGCCACCTATATCTGGAGGGGAAACACTCCGTGGCGGCGAGCTTGTTTACTCGGTGGGCGAGATAAGGCAGCGCTGCACGCAGTTTGTTTTGCTAGACCACATGGGAACCTTGTGTCCTATAGACATCGACGTTTATGGCTCCGCCTGTGGTTTTATTTAGGGAGTAAACAGTGGGTTTTTACCAGGATTTATCACTTACTTGGCCATGTATGTGTCAGAACTGTTTACAGACTCGGCTGCTGCTGTAATTCACAGTCAAAATCAATCATTAAAGGGGAGGTGGAGTGGTGATATCAGTGTAGCTGTAGAAACTTGGCTTGCACTGAGCCTGAGTTGAAATGTTCAGTCTTGTGCCCTTTTGAAAAAGTGGGGTTGCATTTTCTGAGCAGCTCGTGTTTTCTCCGTGACTCCAGGAATAGTGAAGGTGATGTCCGTGCTTGTGCACTCCATAGCAGCTTTGCACAAGATCAAGTTTAAATGGAACTAATGAAGTATGCCTGTTTAATTTATTGATGCGTCTTCATCAAGTGTCATTACTAATGCAGAGTTTGCAGAAATAGCCACGAGCATTGCATTATTCATAATCTGCTCTGTTTTGCTCTCTGACCTCTTTTTGAGGTGTTTGTTTATGCAGTGTTGGCATTTCTGCAGAAAGGAAACCGTGCACAATCGAGACTCTGATTGTTTTGTTGGGACGTTGCGACACAGCGGAGGAAGGTGGAGATTTACTGGGCGGTGAAAGCCAAGCATTTTGCAGAACTGTACTGGAATGATAACCAACAGGTTCACGGCTAGAGTCAAAGACAGTTTAAGGACATGTTGCAGCAAGCGTCGGTCCTCTCTCCCACCCCCGCCGCTGTTTCCTGTTTGATGTGGCCCACAGAGCAAAATAGTTCCATGTAATAAATCTCTCAACTTCCACAGCCTCATTTGGAGCTTTTACAGGCGAATTAATGCTTTGTGGAGCTCTCTAGTGGCCAAATATGATACATAAACATAAGCAGAGTCTGTGATAGGGTTGTTGTTTTTGTTGCTTTGCAGCATTTGCTGCATGTGAGAAGTTGTCGGGTACTGAAATGTTGCATCTGGATTACAAAACTTCTTTAGTGTGCATAAAGGTGGGTTGTGTTGTTGTCGCTCTGCCACTGTGGTAGATCGTGTCTCTGTGTGTTTACTCTTGTTCTTAAAAGATCATTTGCTCTGAGGGAGGACAAGGAGGAGGTGACCTGTTTGTTCAGGAAACCTACACGCTGAGATGAAGACATTTGGCTTCTTGTTATTTTCAGGCCTTCCTGTACATTCTGTCCTGCATATATAACATTACACACAGCGAGGACGCCACAGGGAGCCTGCATCACTGGCTGAGACAGAGCAGTTCAGACATTCAGCATCTCCTCATGAGGAGGAACAGTCTCGCCATAGCACGAACTGCAGCTGTGATCATGCATCGTGCAAAGTTGAACTCTGAAGTTTATTCATCTGTAAGGAAGTGGGTTTTCTGGTTTACAGTTAGGGGTTGTGTGCGCCCACTGTACACAATGCGTTAGACTGTATAAATGGGTTTGCGGGGGAAGTGGGCATCAGGCATTGGTGTTAGACCTTTGTCCCAGTACACTCTGTGACAATGTCTGTCATGGTGACCTGATATTTGCTGCTGCTCTGACAGCGATGTTGGAAACACATTAATGGACATTTGAACGGGAAGAGACACATCTCATGTGTTGTGAGTTAGTCAGGGAAATGCATGTTATTTTGATGCATGCTGGTCCTTTGTTTTACTTCTATGTCTTGTTCATTCCTTCATCTTCTTTTCATTTTCTTTTTCTTTTTATTCTGTTCCTCCAGAGTCTTCATTCTTTAACGTCCCTTTCCTTGATTTCAAAACCATTTTCCATCCAAGTTGTTGTGATGGTAAGTGTTGTGTTACATCGCTATTTGGCAAATAACATAAGAGCAAGAAAGCAAGAAAGGCTTATGTGAATGACCTTTTCCTCTGCATGGCAACATGCTTGCTATATACACACACACACACACACACACACACACACACACACACACACACACACACACACACACACACACACACACACAACCTTTAGTGAAAAGACAAACTGGCATGTTTTCTGTTTCATTAGTCTAGTTAATCCTGAACCATCAGCGGGCAGTTGATTTAGAGGATTAATTTCAGATGCCATGGAGCCGGACTGTCCGACTACACTGGCCTGAACTCTGAGCTCAGATAATAAACCAGAAAGAAGACAGTCAGAGTTTCACCTGCCGCTGTGAGCGAGCTCTAACGCGCCAGGCAGCGACTACTTGATAAACTGCACGTACCTTGAGGTGCAGGAGGACCCCCGGGACTCCGAAGCTGGAATTTGATCTAAGTCGCTCCATCACACCACACCTAACAAAAATATGCACTTGCTGTTTTAGACTGGGTGTGCATATTATCTAATACCGTAACTGTTTACACTGATGGTTGGTTTCCTTCAGAGCGTGTTTTCACTTCCTCCATCTTTTCTACTCTGCGGTATATTTCTAGAGTCCACCAACACCTGATACTACGTCTCTCTCGTTTTCCATGAGATCTACATTATTTCTCCTGCTGAGTTTCATGAGTTTGCACTTTCTTTGGAGTTTTCCCTTCTTATTATAACAGCGAACGCTCTCATGCACACGTGCTTGAACAGACACATCTTCGTGGGTTTACCTTGTCACCACGCTGAGTGGAAACTAAATCACAAACTCATTACTGAGACTCAACGTGGGTCGCGCCCTGACATTATCCCACAGAGAGCAAGACTTTATTAATAGCCTGAGGATTGTCAGGGGGATCTGCAGGACTATATTCACCAGACATAATTATTGCCAGAGTGGAGACTGTAACCAGGGGTGAACAGCGAGAGGGGGGGGGGGTCTAACCCACAGCTTCAGCACATCAGAGACTGTCAAGCCCCAGAGGAAGTTTCTAGGTTTTAGAGAAAGAGCCCAGTGACTTTCACACAGTCAGAGAGGATCCACGATGAGAGTCGAGCATGATGTTAGATGTTGCTGAAATTCTGTTGCCCAGCTTTTGTGCATCTTACTCTAAACTTTTACAAAACACACCAACAATAGAGTAAAACAGGAAAGTGAAGGGTCTGTTTTGGATTTGCTCCCAAAGTAAAAAAGTTTTGTAAACATTGTTCATTTGCAGAAAATATAGACGGAAAAAAATGATGACAAAGATAATTTACAAATGAATCAGTAATATGGAAAAAGTTGTCAGATGTGCCCATTTTAAATGAATCCATTCATATGAGAAGTTCCTTCAATGTTGTTCAATTGCATGTGTGTTTGTGTTTTTCAGAACCCGTCCCAGCGTACTCACCACTGCAGAGGGAGAGCATGGACCGCGAGGAAGCTCGACTGTCCCCTCACGCGGGGGGACGACTGATCCGCCAGCTGCTGGAGGAAAACAGCGACCCCATGCTGTCCCCTCGCTTCTACACCTACGGACACTGCCAGCAGTACCTGGACGACACTGAAGTGCCTCCCTCACCGCCAAACGCACACTCGTTTGTCAGGTAGGGCGCATGTCGGGGTTTTGTATGTCGGGGAGGCAAATAGCACAGGGTCAGTGACCTTAACGTCATTTATCTCTTCAGTCGCAGACGGAGTTCATCGCTCGGCTCCTGTGACGACGAGAAAGAGGAGTTGACATCGGCTCAGCTCACAAAGAGGGTTCACATCCTGAAGAAGAAGATCCACCGATTTGAGGAGAAGTTTGAAGATGAGCGAAAATACAGGGTGAGTAATAAAAAACAAGCCGTTTCTCATCACGAGAAGAAACAACAAAATTATGCTCACTGAGACGCAATGTGACTCAAATTATTTCCAGGCCATAAACAAGGTTAACCACTGCCTGAGTAGAGAGTGATGACTCATTGAAATGAATTGAAAATAGAGAGTAGAGCTCTGCACGTGTTTGTTTACAAGACCAATTTCCTTATGAAGGGGCTGATTATCCCACACACAGCTCAGATTTAAAACTGTTATGTTCATTGCTGTTTTATTTTGAAAGATGAATCTGTTTTCATGTGTCTCATTGCTTTATTTTTTGCATCCAGCCCTCCCACAGTGATAAAGCTGCGAACCCAGAAGTGCTGAGGTGGGTAACTGAACTGGCCAAAGTCCGCAGAGAGCTCAAAGGTAAGACACAAAAATATTCAAAGCTCTTATCTTTCACGAGGCGATTAAAAAAATCAACAAAGCTCATATGTAGTTTGTTCCCCAACAGAAAGCAAGTTGATGAAGTCTGAGGAGGACCTGCCGCCGCTGACCCGTCAACGCAGCAACACTTTGCCTAAAAGCTTCGGCTCTCAGCTGGAGAAGAAGCCGCAGCAGGAGAAGGTGCCGAAGCCGCCGGTGGAGAGCACGCTGGAGACAATTCTAAAGAAGCTGCAGGAGAAGAGGGAGGAGGTGAACCGCCCCGAGGACATCAAGGTAAAACCGAGTCCACGTCACACACTCGCACGCATGAATGAAAAAACATGTCTCTAGGACAGAAGGGTTTGAATTTATGATGGTGCTGAAATGTTAATGTGTGTGGGCGAGGACCATTGAGTACTAGTTGGAGTTTTAGACGGCAGGAGTAAGGATTAAGGTTAAGATAAGATTAGATACGATAGGTTATGATACAAATTTGCCATTTAAAAAGTGAAAATAGAAACAAGTAATAAATGAGGAAAGCTACAACAATAACCCAAGGAAATTTAAAACATAGAAATCATATATACAGTGTTAGATGTTAGGGAATGCATGTACAAGTACAAAGATGAACACAAGGATTAACTTGTGTTGCAACTGAGAATGAACTCAGGTCATTTCGAAAAATGTGCTGACTCACTTCCTGCACGCTGCCGACAGGATATGACCCGGGAGCAGATCGGAGCAGAGAAAGTCGCCCTGCAGAAAGCGCTCCTCTACTACGAGAGCATACACGGACGACCAGTAAGTCCACCTCCACCTCCACCTCCACCTCCACTCACAAACACACAGCACGCTCCATAATCCTGATCTCCTCCTGGCATCAGAGGCCAAAACAGAGAGAGACAGAGAGAGAAAAAACGCACGGTTGTGACCCAGAACTGAACCCGAGTGACACGCTCTTTGTTTGATGTCAGACCAGAGCCAATTGTAATAATTGTGTTGTCAAATCCCGACGAGCATTGTTGTATATCAGGAAGTGCAGCTGACCTTTCTGTCACCTCCGCCCCTCCTCACGCTGCGAGCCCCAGTGGTTTGTGTTCGATGACCTTCACGCTCTGACGAACATTTGCAGCGTTGTGGTTGGCCGATGTGGGTTAGCTGTCATTTTGTCTCATGTTAGCGCTGCAGCTAGTTAAGGAGGATGACGGCGCGAAGCTAATGCTGCGCTAACAAGGTGCGTTTGTTTCTGCCTCAGGTCACCAAAAGTGAGAGGCAAATCATGAAGCCGCTCTACGACAGATATCGCCTGGTCAAACAGATCCTGTGCAGAGCCTCCACCATCCCTGTCATTGTAAGTATCCCATCTTCACCTCCCCTCCTTTCTTTCCCCTCCTCCACAGCTGCCTGTTTGTCCTGTCGCTCTTCGACAAGCGAGCAGCAAGCCATCGCACCGCTGCCCACACGCTGGCAGACACGTAATCCCAGCTCCCGTTGGCTTTTATCGCCTGCTGTGGGAAACCAAAGGCAGCCGTGCCACAGACATGTTGTCCATCGCTCCAGGCTCTAAAGTCCAGCTTCGGCTGCTCGGTGGATCATCCGTTCGTAAAGGAGCTCATAGGTGGCAGACCGAGTTCACAGGAAGTGAACAGACGAGTGCGGGAGAGGGTCAGAAAATGAAAAACTGGCTCAGACTACATTCAGGATTACTCATGAGACGTTGAATATTTATTTCAAGTTACAAGAAATAATTCTGCCTGTGAGAGAGGAGTGTAACTGCTTTCTTTTCACTGTTGTTCATACGTAACGATTTAATAACCATTTTTATTACGTAAGATATGATCTGCTTTATGGACCAACAGTGTTATATAAAGCACTGCCTCTAATCCTCATCGTGCAAATTGGGACCAAGGCCATAGATTATTATTTTGGTGCAGTGTTTTTATTATCAAGTCAGGTGCAGTGTTTCTTCAGTCAGAGGCACAATCATCAATCTTTTTTCCTGCCTATGTTTTTATTATTTTATTGAATTTTAGCTTTAAAGCTTCGGTTTTATGCTGCAATAGAAGTTGTAACGTCAGCATCTACGTTGCCGCCATCCTTGTCTTTAAAATCTTCTGGGGAAAAAAAGCTGAAGAATAGAAAGTAAATGAGGAAAACAGCGGTTTAGACGCAGAAGGCGGTGGTGTGAGGCGTTTTCTGGTTGTGGGCGTCTCAGCGTGGTTAACTCCTCCTTCTTGACGCTCACCACAGGGCTCCCCCTCCAGCAAGCGCAGAGGGCCGCTGCTTCAGCCCATTATCGAGGGCGAAACCGCGCTCTTCTTCGATGACATCAAGGTGAAGGGCTGCCGTTGCTTCAATAATCAGTCGTCAGCTCCCCCTTCCTCGCCACCCCCCCCCCCCCCACCCTCCCCTACTACCCTCCAACTCCCTGTTGAAACCCCTCTAATGAACCTGATTGCTGCCTGTTGATTGGCCGGTTGCCTGTTTCCTGCCACTGTAGAGAGGCATCTGTAGAAATGTGGAATCAGTAGCTGGATGGACATGATGTTTGAATCACGATGAAAACATAGAAATAGAAAACGCTCTGTTGATGATCAGCTTGGGTCTTATTTTGACAGTTTTAATCGAGATCTAGGACCTGAAATTTGTTAAGATTGATCAAATTCAATCAAATTTTATCTGTATAGCCCATATTCACAAATCATAGAATAACACAGTGAGTCAGAAGGGAGGGATCCCCCCCCCCGGACGGAAGTGAAATACATGTTGCGTGTAACAGAGCTCATCATAACAATATTTAAAACATGTGGAAAGACCGTTTCTAACATACAGAGGTGTATCAGTCAAGTGTTTATTTTGAAAAGGACAAGCAGTCACTGTCAGATGATCAGTTTTAGACAAATCATGACTTGACAGTTTTCTGTGCAACTGGAGAATATTGATCTGTAAACAAGAAAACTTGTGTTACATTCTGCAGCTGCCAAATATGTAGAAATAGTATTTGAGACATGTAACTACTTTGAAAATATAAATATAAATCATTCTTTAATCAAAGAATATATCCACATAGCTAATCTGTAAAAAAAAAAAAGAATTGGGACAAGATCCACTTTTATATCATATCGAAGGTTTAGAATTTAAATCAATATCAGTATCTACGAAAATAAGACCCAAGTTTTAGTGAATCCCATTGATCCTTCAGGTTCGTTAACTGTGATCAAACTGCAGTGAAACCAAATCTTGGCTCATTATTTAACAGATTGTTTGAAGCTGGTCATTTTCTCATTGAACTGTGTGTTTTCTACTCGCTCATCAAATCCATGTACATTTAAATACTAACGAGCAAAGAATCACAGACGAGGACCATTGAAGTGCATTTTGATGCTGTTCCCCGATGATTGATGACTAACAATGCACGACCATCATGCACTGGGAGCGTTTGAGCCCGGGAGAGGTGCGGCCGACAGCTCGCGTTTCCCAGCACAATGTTTAACCTGCGTGCGTCTGTCCCTGCAGGAGGAGGAGGACGGCTCCGAGGACGAAGGAGACTCGAAGACTCAGTTCGCCGTGACCGTGCGGCCCGACGTCAGCGCGCTCGGCTTCCTCGACCACATGGAGGAGGAAGCGGACGGTTTCATCTCGCCAGTGGATGAGCTCTCGCCGTCTCAGAACACAACGGACATGAGGCTGTCCAACCTTCACTCGGCCACCATGTGAGTCACTGAAGAGAGAGAAGAGGCACAATGACAGAAACTTACACGTGCTTTATTTGCATATTTCCGTTTAATGCCACCTCATTCTTATACTTCTTCGATTTCAGAAGCAAATATAGTTGCAGAACAACATTTATTTGATGGTTGAAGATACTATTTCATTTTTACATTAATATTTAACACATAAAACATATTTAAAGCAAAATTTGATGGATTATTTAAGATTAAAATAGTAATTTACAAACTTATTTATTATTATTATTATTAAGTAACTGTTGAACACAGTAACTATTTTACCCAAAAATCTAAAATGATAGAAAAGCCTGTAAAAATGTCCACAGGTTTCTGTTTATTCTTCTTTTCTCTTCCATTAATCATCTCACGACCCCCAAATTCAACTTGCTATTCAATATTTACATTCTGATGCATCTTTATTCATAATCTAATAATGTCTTGAACACTAACATATCAGTTAAAAGGACATTTCTGCTCAAATAATAGTTTTTATTTTTGACATTAAAAGTACGTTTTTGCTTAAAATACTAGTACTGCAGTACTGCATATTGGTACTTAAAGCATCCGAGTATTTCTTCCACCACTGTTTCATCACGTTTAACCATTTTCATTTGAGATATTTAATTATTTCCTCTCTCTCTGTCTCGCAGGCCGGAGCTGGTGGAGCAGCTCCAAGAGACCAGAGAGGAGAAGAAGAGGATCCGCAAAAACCTGAAAGAGTTCGAGGACCAGTTCTTCAGACAAAACGGAAGGTGAGAGAGACGAGAAGAATTTGTTCAGATTAGGTAACGGAGGCCGAATAATGAATTCTGGCTTTTCCACAGCTGAACCCGTTTCTCAATGTTTGTTGTCTTCCGCCCACGTCTTGTTCCCATAGAAATGTGCAGAAGGAGGACCGCTCCCCGTTGGCAGTGGAGTACAACGAATACAAGCACGTCAAAGCCAAACTGCGGCTGCTGGAAGTCCTCATCAGCAAAAGAGAGTCGTCCAAGTTCATCTGAGGAAAAAAAAAGAAATAAGTGACGGACCGTTGCTTAGTGTCACACACACACAGACAGACACACACACACACATCTCACCGCTGCAGGAGATTTTCCTTCTCTGCCGCCATCTGCGCTGCTCGTGTCTCTGGCTCTGGACGCAGCCTGTTAGTCCGTTCTGTCGAGCACAGCTGGCTTTTTCCTCTTGACGCACGCAGGGAGCTGCCGACCCACGACTGATTCAGAGCCGCCCAGACGTCGCCTGCTTCACCTGAGAAGTTCTTTCCCCGACAACGTCACCTTCACAAGAGACTTCAGCAGCAAACACACACACACACACACACACACACACACACACACACACACACACACACACGCGTAACCTGAATCACACCTGTACTGCTAATAATTTATTTCTATTCTTTTGAATATTTTTATCTGAACAGAAGTTATTTTCCGCGCGCTTTACTGTAGAAGTCTTAAAATAAATAACTTGTAAGTCAAATTAAATAGAAAATTCCTGCTATTTTTAAAAGAAGGATTTTGCGATCAAGAGTTGTGTATTATTTTTGTAAGGGAGACGTTACTATACTTGTACAAACTTCAATCGGCTGAACAGTTTGCTCTAAACCGATCTTTATTTCCGTTCAGACCGTTCTATGATGATGTCTGAAATAATCGAATGTTGCTTCTCTGGAAGTTAAATTTAGTCTTTGCTCACTAAAAGAAGTGGTTTCTAATTTCCCCACGACCCAAAGACACTCAGAGAACAAACCGAACCAAACTGGTTCATTATATTCGACAAAAAAATGTATTTTTCTTGGTCACTGGTACAGAACTAAACATTTGACTGTATATTTATCTATTGACGAGCTTTTTCCGCCCATTTCCTTTGTGTCAAATAAGCTATTTTCTCTTCTTGAATCACTGGTATGTTTGAGTTTATAACTGATGAGGCCGTTTCTGAGACGAGGACAGAGGTGGTCGCTCCTGCGTCTCCTCCTCGTCCTCTCCAGAGCTCCTTCTCTTCTTCTGTAAATACTGATCACTGTGTATGTTTACATTTCTGTGAGCGAGTACTTATTTCTTTTCTTTCTCCAAAATGGATGATTATCGGTGTGAATTTGGTTTTTGCTGAATTCAAACACTGGCAAGGCTTAATGAGTTTTGAGTGTGTACATTTTAGTACATAAATTGTATTTGTATTTTGTACATATTATGAATGAAATCATATTTTTACTGAACTCTGGGCTGTGTGCATTTTTTTTGTGTGAGTGAGTTGGTGGGAAAACTGGTTTTGGGGCTGAAGCTGTTCATCACTGATTGATTGAACAATTATTTTCTTAAATGACTGATATTAGTTTAGTAGAAAGCAGAAAGTTTAAGAGAAAACTGAGGGAAGCAAGAGGACAAAACCATGAGGGGGGGGGGGATTACAACTTGTTTGTTCAGGAAATGTCATAAAAAGATAAATACAAATCAAAGCTTATTAAAATAATGAGCATAAAATCGCACTTTTCAACTGAGTTTTTCTCACTGAGGCAGAAATGTAGGAAACTTCTTTTTTACACTTTTATTGTTTGATTGAAAAAATTGGCTGAAACAGAAAAGCTTTGTGTGGATTGTAGACAAGTGACATTATCTGTAGCACATGAGGAAGTGTGAGATTCGACGGCTGCACAGACAGTTGCATAGGATTAAAAATCTGCAAGAGGAAAAATCATCAGGTTTAAATATACAAATACTGACTGAAGGTGAAGAACGTGCAGAACATGTAGAACAGAGTTAAAGCAACCAAACGAACTTTACAGGAAACAACCAGAGTCACGACCTGGCCGGGCTGTTTCAGGTTGTTATTGCTAAATGGATCCATCATCACATCAAGTCAATTATGAAATATATATATTCAAAAATATATAGGCTATATGCAAGACCATTTCACACACAAATTTAGGTTTGAGAATAAATACAGCATCAGGGCGTTTTAGAATAATTGTATATATTCATTATATCTGATATATTTATTAGTTTACCTGCCCACACTGCTAACTACTGTAGGTGTCCTCCTGACACTAATGTCACAAATTTCATTACCTGCAACTTGGAAACAGCTAATTACAATTATCATAGTTCATTTTGATATATATTTAGTTTTTACGACGGAGTATTTGGGCAAAGATTTCGAGAAACAAGTCTTAAGATTATGAGAATGAATTTGAACTTGAGAAGAAAGGCATATTATAACAAGTCGTAATATTACAAGAATAAAGATAAAATCAATAGATAAAGCAAAAAAGATAAAGTGTGAATATATTGAGAAAAATCCCAATTAATAATAATAAAAAATATGTATGAAATAATAATAAAATAGAACTTCAAATATAAAGTTGAATGAAATAATAAAATATAAATAAAGTAATAAAGAATAAAAAAATCATAATATTTACAGAGAAATCTGAAGAAAGAAGGAAACAGTTTTGAACACATGTAAACAATGAAATCCACATCACACATCCCCCCCACTAAACTGACATGTGACCTAAGATCCCACATGACATCATGAGGGTTTTTTCTTCATAATATTGACTTTTATTCTCGTAATATTTTGACTCTACTCCTATTTGTTTCCTTTAAATGGACCAAATACTAAGTTTCTAAAGACATTTTGAGGAAATGCACTTTTTAACTTTCTGGTGGAGAGAGATGAGGAGATTGACAGGAAGTAGCCAGTTAGCTTAGCTTAGCAGAAACTCTGTCTCTGTCCAAAGTAACTAAATCCACCGACCAGCACCTCTGAGTTTCACTAACTAATATTTATGTCTCCTTTATTTTATTCCCACAAACAAACCAAGAGTAAAAAAATAACAATTTTGGTTTTGACATGTTCTTTGAGCTAAGCGGTTGCCAGGCAACCAGCGGACACACCATACTCAAGGTTAAGCAGGAAAATGTATTGAAAGTATCAGAGGTAAAACAAGTTGTTTTTTACACAATTTTCGACTAAGTTATAAATTATGTTAATATTTATTAATATAGCTGATGATTATTTTTCTTTATTAATTGACTGTAGAACTTTTTAAATAATTATAAAATATAATCAACATTCCAAATCTCAAAATTGTCAAATAATTGAATGAAAAAGCAGCAAATCCTCTAACTATAATTAAATAATTTCCACTTAATTTTCAATTAAAATCAGGTCAGTTCTATACTTGTGAATCTGTTCAGCAGTTTAACAGACAACAAAGAAACTTTTGTTTGTAAAGCTCTAAATTTGTAAATTAACAAATTACCAAAAGCAGGCAAATAAATGTAGACGAGTAAAAGTGAGAGTTTGCAAGTACTTCAAAATGTACCTTTATGTACAGATGTACTATCTAAATATTTTTGTAGCAGCTACTAAAATAACAAATAAAAATGTATTTTAGTGGCAGCACAGAAAGTCCTTTCATCACAGTCCTGCTTGAAAATATCTTTCATATATTTTATTTTATGATTAAACAAACAAATGTTAATTTGTGAGCTTTAGCTCTACTGGTGGTGGTTTCCCCTTTTCCAGAGTTTGTGCTAAGCTAAGTGCTAATTATGCTCTCATGCTGCGTTCATGACTAATCGTTCAAACAGCAGCTGAGCGGGAAAAACAATCAGCTTCCACTTGTAATTCTAACACTGTCCATATAAAGCTCCACTTAGTCCGAGGAACACACACGTCGGGTAAAGTATAATCTGATATTTACACCAATACAATTCATTCATTCCATTTAATAATAGCTGAACTAGTACAATAGTACAAATATTTAACACATGAAAGTCCTACGGTTCATGAACGCAGCGTTGGGACTCTCCATGTTAATTAGCGTATTTCTCAAAATGTCAAACTTCTCAATGACGACCAGATTTCTTTTGTCTTTCGCTCAACATCATGCACGCAGACGACATCCAGTAGAAAATAACCTTTGAAAAAGTCAACACGTCTCACGTCCATATAGACGGTTTTGCTAGAGAAGGCAACTGTTGAATGCGAAGACAAAGTCCGCTGCTCTGTGATCCACAGCTCAGAGGGAAGGAAATCATATTGTCCAGGTTTCATCCTGCAGCCGCTCGTCCGCCCAGAAACACGACACTTTACCTTTTGAATCAGGCAGAGACCACGTTTAAAATAGAGCCGGACCAATTTATCTGAGGGACGTTAAAGATCCACCGATACAAGCATTTCACCATTTATCTGTATCAGTGCTTATGTTTGCTAATAAGTGGCAATGAGACAAGTTAGATTTTACAGAACAAACATTTCTGTTTACTTTCTGGTTGTATTTGTGTTTTTTTAATGTTTAAAGGGTTAAATATCAACTTTGATTACATTTATTTGTCAGGGGGTTGATAACAACATCTTAATAATCATGTATTTGCCAAAATGTCAGTATTGACATTGTTTACTTCCAATATCGGCATCTACCTCCAACAATCCTTATCGGCCAGGCTCTAATTTAAAAAGATCAATTTGTTGAGAATTTCTACAAAAGTCAGGGGTAGATATTCAAACTGCTATACACACACACACACACACACACACACACACACACACACTTGTGTATATACACATACATATTTACTTCGTCAAAAAATAACCGTTCTATTTAATAAATTAAAAGAAACAAAAAAGAAGATAAAGCGTCTTGTCTCAAGTTAACAACGTAATCCTTTAAAGGTGAAAAATAGAATTTAATCAGTTGAATATAAAATACACAGCTTTGCAAAAACAAAAAGACAAAAAACTGAACAAAGTCAGAGTTTCTCAACCTTCACTGGCCTTTGATTTTGGCTCCGAAACTTTTTCTTATCCAAGGTTTAGACACGACGTTCAATCCGTACTTTTTGAAGATATTTTACAAATGATCCTGAGAGGTTGAGAATCTTTGTCCAAAGCGATAAAAACCAAAAATACTTTGCATGTACATATATAGACCTTTCATATTTTGAAGATGCTCAACAATCTTATAAGCGCACGTAAAGAGAGTGATACCCCCCCCCCCCCCTCTCCTCCGACACTGACATGCGTGACGTATATTGCTGTTAAAGTGCGTTAAAACTGCTGCAGCCCACCCCCCACTCCTCCTCCTCCTCCTCCTCGTCACACCAGGCTGAAGCCCTCGTACTGCTCCACGGCCTGAGTGAGACGGCGGCACAGGATCTCTTTGGTGTGGTAGCGGGGCATGTCCAGCAGGTTGTAGCAGGTGTGGGCCACCGGCAGGTAGTGCTCCTCGGCCATGGTGGACTGGATGATGATGCGCAGGCTCTCCATGCCGTGGATGGGGATGCGGTCGCTGCCGGTCAGGAACACTGCGGGCGACAGACGCAGCGGGGGTGGAGTTAAGATCAGATACGAGAACACAGTGAGAATGTTTCTAAACTACAGATAGAGCTGCTGCTTCTCTGTGTTTTACCTTCGCCTAGGAGGTTGTTGTAAAAACAACTGCACACATTTGCACAAAACTTGGTTCAAGGATTTGGTTTGGGTCATTTTTTCAAGGTGGATCTGAATCAGGAATCTTTTTCCCACATTCTTTAAATTGTGGAATTTGACTTTTTTTTCAACATTTTCGTTGATTTCTCAAAACTGCATTCTTGGATCTTAATGAAAAAAATCAGGCACATTTAGGAAATGATGCTTATGTGTAAAATTTGGTGCAGCTGGCAGAATTAAAGCCACTCTACTGCCTCACCAGTGTTTTCTCCTGCAGGAGCAACCTGCTCTCTATCACTGTGTTTATAAGACGTCTGCAGATTTAGCAGTGAGGTCGTTTAACGCTTACACAAGAACTGCTTCTTCTTCTCCAGAGGGAACTCGTGGAAAACCTCCCAGAACAATCTGACAGTTGGATGAGTGGCTGTGTATTCCCCTTTGTAAGCAGCATTCTGCGAAAACAGAGAGAAGGAGATCTGACGATTAAAAGATTGTCCAAATTTTTACAGCGATCAGTGAAACTCAAAGACATGCATGCATTAAAAGAATAATCAGACTATTCTCTCATGTCTCTCTCTCATTTCCTGGGACATCTTATTGTCTGTGCCCTTTGAACTCATGTTGCAACACAAGAGCTGACATCAGCAGCAAAATATGTGAAACCAAGTGTCGACAAATCCCAACTCTGTTCAGATCCCCAGCTTCAAAATAAACAAACAGTCAGAGTCTCAACTAGTTATTATGTTGGGTTTGTCATTTCAGCCTTTTTACATTCCATGGTTAATTAATTAACATTATATTTAGTGTGTTTAAAGTGTTGTTCAGACATTCGTGAGCAGTTTGTAGAAATAAAGAAATGCAACCTGCACAGGTCTCTGAGTCTCGTACTGACCTTCTCCATTTCCTCCCAGTTGTAGTTGTTGTTGCCGACCACCATGGCCATCAGCTCCGACGGCTGGAACAGCGCCAGGATCTCGCCTCCACACACTTTCAGGAAACCTGAGGAGAAGGCGGAGTACTGCTCGCTCACCGAGTCCGAGAACACGTAGCGCAGGTAGGCCTCCACGAACTCCTTCCTGAAACACACACACAGCAAACATTGGGATCATTCGTCTGCTCTGCAATCGCAACACAAATCCACACATTTACATGGAAATCTGTCGAGTAGTTTTTGCTTGAACCTGTTGACAAACAACCCAACGAAGTAATGCTGATGAAAACATAACCTCCACGTCCTGCAGAATAAAACACAAAGAAAGGATGACTCTGTGTTTTTGTTCCCGTGTTTTCATTTCCATCAAATGAAGGAAACCTGATGCTCTATATGAAAATAGTTTCATTGACTTTAAACACGTGAACTGAGCAGCAGGGAACAGAAAAGACAAACCTGCCTTTCATCTAAATACAAGTTCTGCCCTCAACCGCCCTATTGAGCTCACAAACACAGAAGCGAACCACATCTTAGTTAAACAACATAGATCACACCCGGAGTTCTCACAACCCTGCAAACACAAACACTGCGTGCAGCCTTCAGTCTGAATCAACATCTCTCTGTGGGACACCGAGCTTTCTCTATTATTTCTGGTATTACAGTTTTCCATATGCGAGTGCTGAGGGGATTCTGTAGGAACGACGTGGGTCAGTGCGGCTCTCGCCATCTGTTCGGCAGCGGCAGCCAGACGTGTTGACACCGGCCGCCGCACACAACTCCTCCACACAGCGCTGTAATCAATGCCAAAGGCACAAGGACGGGCTTAAGACACAGGGCGGGGACGGTGGAGAATAAAAAACCCAAATGTGACGCTTCAAATACCAAAATCTGCCCAACACAAAACATGACCTTCAGCTGGGACAATGGGATGCGAGCTGCCAGCTGCGTGAGCACATGATCATCTTAGTGTTGGGGGGGGGGATATGTTTTTATCTTTCAGAGAGAACAGAGTGTGTAGGGCGTAGAAATATTCAAAACAACACCGAGTGAAGGAAGGGTTGGTGAATTTATTCCTACACAAACGGACATGTAGATCTGTGGAGCTGCCTCACCTGTTGTTTTTGTCCACGCTGATGCTCTCTCCTCCAGGGATCAGCTCCTTCACCTCTGTCACGCCGTAGTTCTCCCTGGTGATCTGAGATTCAGAGTCTTACGTCAGAGTTTTGCAGGTTTTGATGAGGCAGGAGTGAAGAGTGGAAGTCGTACAGCACAGATCTTACAATGCAGCAGTTTTCAGTTGGTGTTTGACCAATATTTGTTAAAAACTACAGTGCAAAGCTGTTTCAGGTAGTTCAATTGCATTTTTCAGAAATTAAATTTCAACTTTTACATTTTCCAAACTGGCAGATTTTAGTCTGGTTTTGGTCTTTTTGTGGGATTTGTTCAGGGTAAATAATAATAATATATAATATAATAATACATTTTATTTTTACAGCACCTTTCAAACATAAAAGGCAGCTCAAAGTGCTTTACAATAAAATCAACAAAAACTTAGAATAAAAGCATAAAACTAGCAAAAGGTATAAAAAGAAGTACAAATAAAGACAATGGTGTTGAGTTGTTTCTTAAAACTCTCGACAGAAGTAGCTTGTCTGATCTGTGGTGGGTGTTTGTTCCAAACCTTTTAAATCAGGGTAACAGGGGAAAAGTTATGCTCACAGCAAAGTTGAGAAGAAACGTCTCCTCCACGTCACCTCCCTCATAGTCTAGAAGTTGTTGTAGACTCCTGTGGAGAATAAGCAGAATAAATGAATGTCAAAAAACATCCATCACCTGTACCGCTCATCCTTTGAGGGTCCCAGGCTGCAGTGGGGTTCGGCCTGGTCGTCAGTCCATCGCAGGGCAAACAAATAGAGTCACACCTCTGCATGCTAACAGTTCTAAGAGTTGAGAAAGACCCAAAACTTATAAAGAACAAACGATCGTGACATTGGGGAAATATATGATGTAGTAATATTATATGTGAGGGGTGAAAAAAGGAATCCACGGTGAAGGTCAGATGCATGTTTATACGAGAAACAGTTCCTCCACTGCTCACACATGCAGAGAGAGGAGCTATGTTGATAGCTGCAACAATACAATCGTCACTGCAGTAATACATGTGGAGTCATGTGACTGGTGTTTCCACCCTGTCCACAGTTTACTGCGTTCACCTGCCACCACAGGTTTAAATCTGCCCCGTTTGACTTTTCAAATGAAAACCAAGGGATCAAATAGATGCAGAGCAGCAGAAGTGTCGATAAGATCGAGGTTTAATGGTCACGTATGAGCTATTAAAGGGAAATGACTCACAGGGAGGGTTGTGTTGGTTTTCCTGCAGAGAGCCTGCTGGATGTTTTATTAAAACCCAGGAAACATGGAAAGAGGACAAACGGGCTGCCAAAGGAATCGCTAATTATAGGAGGATACAGTATTGTTGTCTTAGAGCCGAGCCACAGCTACTGGGCTGGTGTCACTTTGCAGGATTCGAAAATACAGAAGAGACAGTACAAATGAAATAAACCTCAAACAAACAAGCTTTCTGCAGTTTACACTTTAAACAACGTGCTATCTCTCTGTTGAAAGTGAGACTTGACCTTAAGTCTGTCGGACGTGAACTGTTTGTACTTTTGAGACAGTCAAAATAAAAGTGTAGCATTTACTGTATAATGTTTTTTGAGATGATGTCATTAGAGGTTGTATTGTCTCTTGTAGCAACATAATATGACTAATCGCAAAATCAATGGTCAACTGGAGACAATGAGGCTCAGAGGAAACACTGACCCTTCCTGCTGCAAATTCAATTAAAGGGCATTTTCCAGGGGAAGCGAAATTCACTGCTGCTCAAACACCACTGGTTAAAGTAAGGGAGGGGCTCGTGTTGCACCCTGGTCCCAAACAAAAAGAGCCATCTTTAATGTGTTTCTAAGATTGAGGTCAGTTGCTTTATCATTTCACACTTTGTTTAGGTTAGCACGAGACTCACTAATGCTAACAGGATTACAAATAATGTAATCATGAGGAAAATAAAGCGATTGAAGCAGGACGAATGTATTAAAAAGAACAAAGCTCCTCTGTGTTTCTATCCAGTGTGCGAGGTCTCACACCCCAGTTACCTGGCCTCGGTTGGGGAGAGCTCCTTGAAGTCCTCGAGCAGCGGCGACACGTCCAGCAGCTTCTTGTAGAGAGCCAGGGGGAAGTGCAGGTCCACCACAGTGGAGTTGTAGATGGCCAGACCGCAGATGATCCCGATCAGATGAAACCAGTTCTCTTCTACGAAACACTGGAAGGCACGGAAAGGAAACTCATTATTATAACATCTGTGGTATGTATCTGACATCAAACATGTGGAGACTAATCCTATTCCACAAGATTATACATGAAATAAAGCACAACAGCACAGACAGTTATTATATTGTGTTATAATATATAATTATATTTATATTCGATTATTATTCTTAATTATCATGTTATTATTGATGTATGAACGTTTAAGCATAGTTTTAATGCTGTAGCTTGTCAAGACAGTTTTAACTAATTGATATGTTATAGGACAGTGTAATCTATAAGAGAGTAATCTGCAGGTAACAATAGTAACTACAGGTGTCAGATACATGTAGTGGAGTTCAAGTAGCTCAAAACTGCCTTTAAACACCACTGTTGAGTTCGTGTACAGTATTTTTACTTTCTAAGACGGAAATATAAAAAGCTATTTCAATTTTCTTCTTCCAGTTTTATATGGTTACTCACTTTGTCTGAGAACCACAGCAGGTTGGACTCTTTGTAGGGAGTGAACATCCCATAAACAGGATCCATCAGCTCCTTTAACAGCAGCAGGAAGAACTCCTTAGTTACTCCGCCTGCGTCCACGGCCTCCTCTCCATCGAAGATCACCTGCCGGACGGAGGAAGAAGATGAGAACAGGGTGGTGGTGAGCAGAAAGTTATTTTGTTCTTTGATCTTCTGATCTTCAAAGTCGTACCTTAAGTGGCTTCTTCAGGTCCACGTCAGAGTACATGGTGAGCTCCCGCAGGGTGTCGCTAACTAAATGGTCCCTGCGCACGTGTATCACCAGGTAAGGATTTCGGGCGAGGTGGGGTTCCAGCGTGAGCAGCATGAAGACGTTGTGTAGGTTTGCACCGCTTACTGCCATCTTGGTGACAGGACGAGGAAAGAGACACACATAGTGAGAACAACTCAATAAACTCTCTATTTTATACAAATGTATTCAGATGCATTTAATTCAAACTAAATCATTGCTACAATACTTTTGTATAAGCAGACCTGCATCTGCAGTTCAGCATCTGTTTGCAGCATGGTTGTCTTGGCTTGGGCATTCAGTATGAACGGGTAGGCACAAAGGTTCACTGAGGGAAAGTCACTCTGCAGATGAAATGAGACGTGGCTAAATATAATCTTATTACAACACTAAAGTCAAAAGAAACAAATGAATCTTGTATTTAATTTGGGATGTTTATGGTCAATTTTAAATTCCAGTACCTGCGAAGGGGATGATCCCATTTTCTAGAATACAAAATGGGAAGGAGAAAGGTCAAGTGCAGCTCATGAATAAGATGGAAACTTGCTCAAATGTCCAAAGAGTCATAGTCTCTTCTGTGAATTTAGACACTCACTGGATAGCAGGAACTCACAGGCAGATATTCACCCACAAGCAGCTCTGGATGAGTTAACAGCAGCACAGCTGTATAAGTGCTATGAGTGTGTGTGCAGTAACAAGGAGGTGTGAGAGTACTCACAATCTCAGCTTTACTCAGAAACCACTTGAGGTAGTCTTCCTGGATGTCCACCAGGCTGGTGACGTCGGGGATATAAAAGCGGTTGTACTCCACATGCTGGGCCTTTAAGTTCACCTGAGAACATGAAACAAAGACCTCAGCCTCGACTCCGGGAAAGATCACAGTGTGATGTGCGACACAGGTCAGCTCAGCAGGAGGAACGCACGTCCTCCTCAGGCTGTACTGAGGAACAATGCTGAGCTGGTGATGTGTTTACAGGAGCAGGATGTGACCTCTGCGGATACCTTGTGGAGTTTTTCCAGCAGCCTTAGCGCTGCAAGAAAATAGTTCTCGTAGAACATGGGCACGAGCAGCGTCTTTCCTCCCGTCAGCATGAACACGACGATGCTCTTGTAAATGTCGACCATTCTGGTGAACACGCTGTCGTCCACAAAACACCACCAGTTGTCTACAGGATCAGAGAAGTTGGTTTGAAATCAAATCACAAACACACAAAATGACGAATGCATATTGATGCATGTGCACTATTAGTTATCACATGTGAAAAAGCAGCGTCCAGACAGGCTCCACGTTTTCAGTGTGTGAGTGAAAAGCATCAGAGGGGCGATACATAACCTGCATGTTCACTGTGTATACTCCAATCAGGCCAAGTTTTTTATATTGTAAAAATGCCATTTCAATATGTCATCATGACATTATATATACCACACGATGAAGGATGATGTTGTTGTTTCTTTTTTACCTTTGACCAATCAGCTCCAGAAATTAATCATCGGTAGATATCCTCAACAGTAATATTCCCATCAGGTTTGGGGAAAATCTGTCCATGCCTTGTTGAGTTATTTTGTACACACAGACACACAAACCAGCCAGCAGGGTAAATAGGTAATAAGGTAATAAGGTTATTAGGACTCCCTGGAAGAAGATATATTTGTATCAATGAGTGCAAAACAGTGAAGATTTAAGGAGTGACTGTTAATAAACCACTATCCAAATTTTACATTTCGATTTCATTCCAAATGTGTTTGCCACACATCAAAATGCAATGTTTGACAGTCACCAAGAAGCGTGAGGTTAGCTCAGAGTGGAGTTTCTTGCTGTGTGGGATTCTTCTCCTGTGACAAGTTACTGACTGAACTTCACCTTTGTGACCTTCCATTTATCCAAATATCAATAATAACATCATTAATCCATGATCAGTTACTATTTGTTGATGTTCTGTGCATTTCTGTAAATACTTTTACTCTTTTTGATGGAGTGTTGTAATTATATCCGTGGGATAAAAGCTGAGCACAGGTAGCATGGATACAGATGAGGGTGCTGACACAACATATTCTGTGTTTCAACTCAAGAGCGATGCCATGTGATGCCACAGGGTGCACAGGTGTTACATGACAGGATGTCACATGTTCTGTGTCATTAGCTTGACAAGGTGTAAAAACACATCTAGTGCGTGCATGCACATGTGATACCCAATACTTTGCTGGGGTTGGCGTCGAGCCGGAGGATGGCCATTGCCAAGGGGATAGTGAGGCGGATGTAGTTCTTGGAGTCCTGCAGCGCTGGACACTCAGACAAGATGAGGTAGATCCTCATGGCCTCTACGTCCGGAGGAGAGTGCGGCAGCTGAGGGATCAGCAGACTCTCAAAACTCTTGGTGGCCTAAAGGGATTGGAGACAAATTTCTACTTTTAATTACACCCCAATAAACGATATTTGATGTTAAATAGATGAAAGTATTTGCAATGCAAAGTACTATGGTGTGTTTGAATTTAACAAATAAACCAGACACATTTATGGTACATTTTCCTGTTCCAACAACTCCAAAAAGCAGCTGGAGTAAAATATGACTAGATTTCATAACCGGCTCTTAGTGGTTTGGAAAGTGGTCTCCATGTTGAGCTGAGGTACAAGAATCCTCAGCCTCACATTACTGAGCTAATGTTAGAGGTTATGAATCAGGCGTGGGTTCTGTGCCATGGATCTGTGGCAGAACTTGATGTACTTTCAAAACCAGCACAATATTCACATATGCAGGATTCTCCTTCAACATCCCAATGTTCCTCCTTTAATTGTCTCCCAAATAGGAAGGTAAAAAAAACTCTCAATCTGAGTCACGTCTTAGGTATTTGGACATCGTGGTTCAGAGGACCTTGGTTGCATGATATTTATGGATATTTTGAGAAGCCCAGAGTGAAGCCAAAATATCCCCGGATACGAACGCTGCCATCTTGGACCAATGAATTTGGAGCAAGACTCCGTGCAGTAGCAATCAGTGTGTAGAGCTGTGCTATGGAGGTCCTGCTGATATATACAATCATGATGTTTCACTCAATTGAATCATGTAGGAGTTTAATTAACCAAATATTCTGGAAACCTTAAAACTTGAACAAACCCCAGTGTGACAAGAACTTCAGAAAAATTATTTGACGTGCACGTTGACTTTTTAGTTTGGTCAATGTTCCATCCACTAACATGGAGGAGGAAGAGTTTATGACCTGACACCAGGGGGCGCTCAAGATGATTTGGCTTTACTTTTGGGGAGGCAGTCACGTTGTCCATCTTCATTTAGAGTCTATGCTTTGAACAGTAAATGTAGTCGACATTAAAGCCACATAAAGATTTAAAACCTTTATTTTTCTGTATTTTCACTCAAGGTCTGAGATCAAATAGTCCTGCTTGATGATGTCCTTGTAAAACAGGAAAGTGGGTTTGGAAGAAAAGAGTAAATTAAAAACCTTAAAAACGGACTATGGGCCAGTACCTGCTCCAGAAGCCCAGAGAAGGCCGGTTTGCTGAGAGCCTCAAACAGAAGCCTGACCAAGTTGAGATCGATGCCCGGGATCTTTGGGTTGGTTTTGAAGTGGATGTCATCACTATAGAAAGCAAACAAACATTTGATTATCTGGACCATCAACGAAATCTCAGTGATCAGCAACAGGATAAAAATAGGTCAGAGGGACTTTATGGTAAAGCCCCGATTGAATGCCAAGTCTATTCCGGCGTCAAGCAGCGGGGCACAATGGTAAATGTTCTAATTCTCAAAGCAACATGAGCCATGTTGAGGTGAACACTCAGCCCAAAGGTATTTACATCAATCCCTAAGCAGATCTTCTCCTCAGCCTGGCGAGCACTGACTGATAAACACACACACAAAGCATCACATCCACAAAACCAACAAAACCCTGAGCTTGAGGGACAGCAACTGTTCACAGTGGGAGCCTTCACCTACAAGTTTTATTTAGTCATAACACAAATACATGAGATATGATCTGCTGGAGACTGTTTCCCAAACAAGAAACACTGATGCAGACAGAACATCCCCGTGAACCGTGCATAGGAGCGATGATGCACTTCAACTTGAACCATAGGAACAACTCTGATCCCTTAATGTAACTCTAATGCAATGACCCCACATACTGTGCATGCTTGTGCTATAAACAACTTCAGAACATGCATCAGCTGCTTCTCTCACAGGGACATATAAATCCAGAGATCACTGAATTTCAAGTTAATCTTAGACTCCTGTTTATGGATCAGCAGTAAAGGACGAGTTAAATGAGGTAAATGAGGTATATAACGATCGGAGGAAATCTATCCACATTTAGGTGTGGTTTCAATGACTTTGTTATTCTAGGACTGTTTACTGTCGCTCTCCCATGAAAACAACGATTCTCTCAAACTTATGCAATCAGTTTTTAAATTGTTTTCATGACCAAGTCGTCTTTTTTCATAAAAGTTTATTTATCAGTTTATTTGAAAAATTAAAAATGACCAAATTTGAAGATACATTGATTTCACAGGACAGCGACAATGTTTGGGAAGTAATCAAGGTGATAAGTATTACTGGACACTGGTTTGTTCATATGTTATAAAGACAGAAACATCCATCCATCATCATACTGCTTATTCTGTGATCACAGGAGAGCTGGAGCCAATCCCTGCTGACATTGGGCAAGAGGCAGAGTACAACCTGGACAGGTCGCCACATAACGCAGGGCCAACAGACAGAGAAAAACTAAAAATGGGAAGAAGCCGGAGTACCCAGAGAAAAACCCACACAAACAGATGGGGGACATGCAAACTGGTAAATTGTTTAAATAATTATTTTTGAGTTTCCGTCTTTTCTGCAGAGAGCGCAGAATTAACTACTTCTATTGTCTCCAGATGAATATTTTTTTCCACCCTGATGTTCTCAGGACACGATAAGTATCTGCTGACGAGTTTGAACTAAAAAAAGCCAACGCACAGACTGATGGTCAGTGAAACGTGAAGTGACCAAACAGACAGCTGCGTTCCCAGCCCTGAGGATCAGCAAGTTATGTTTGATAAGATGATGGTTATTATATGAGTTGGAGGCAGGGAAAGTCAGTTGACCCTGTGACGTCCCTGCTGGATTAGTTCCCAGGAGTCTTGCTCACATTTGAGTGTGTCATTCTAGTTGCCTTTTAATTGCATCATATCTGCTTTATTCCGTCGCTTTGGCCATTTCTGCTATAACCTCCAGGGCAAATGACGTATGACGAAGGAAAAACACACTGCTAGACCGTCAGCCAGTCGACTGCACAGGGGAACCAAGCAAACCAACAGGATTATGGGACAAGAAATGGTGATGAAGACAACAACAACCCATGATCCAATGAGGTTATTGTTATTGTTTGATTGTGAGACCCCTAATGGCCGAAGTTAAATATTGTCTGTTTAATAACAAGTCAATTTTGTTGGATGCTGTAGTGACTGTGTGCCAAAGTGCCAGAGGAGGTTTACTGAGACAATCCAGCAGCACATTACTGCAGTTTGCACTGTGTCACCTGTCTGGACCAAGTCCACAGATCCTGTATGTGCTCAGAGCAAAGAGGAGGTAGAGACCAGGTTCACATTCACTGTCAGAGCCCAGTTATACACATGAGATTCATTGTAATTGCCTTGATTAAATCTTGCATAATCACCTTAGGGCAAAGTAGATTGTTTTTGCTTTAACTATTGAACTATTTTCATGGGTCTTTTGCCTCCTCATCCGCACTTGAACCTTTGTTGCATTAACGCATGCAAATTTGCCGAGATGTGAAACAAAGCTTGGCAGCAGCTCCTGCGTACATGACCTTACCTTTGGTCCAAGAAGCTGGCGTTCCAACAAGCCGTGGAGGAGAGTTGAATAATAATGTCGCTGGGCACAAAAACAGAGCACAAGAAGTGTTCACTCATCAACAACAGACATCTACAACCAATTTAGAATAAAGACACAACTGAAAATAATAATAATATGTTTAAAATAATAAATTACTTTTCCTGACTTACTTGGTGACACTGGAATCTGTGTTGTACATCAGTTTTAACCTCCATGAATTTAGCCGTTCATAATTGATTGGGGTGAGGCTTTTACTGATGTTGATCACCCTGAAGTCTTCTGGGGGGACGGAGCTCTGCGCAGACAAACAGACATAACAGCATTGGAGATTGTTTGCTGTGGCACTTCCTCTGTGTGTGGCACAGTTCAGGACAGAGACAGTCTGCGTTGTGTCTCTTTCCTCCGTGAAGATAGAATAAATAAGAAATCCCCGAGGTCTAAATATCTGTCTGCAAAGGCTGAGTGTGTTGTGTCTTTATCGGTGCAGGTCCCTGGCAATTTGTAGCAGATGGCTGCACCATATACTGTAGAACTGACAAAGGTTTGGACATGACTGCCATCCTGTGGTGAATCATGGTGATGAATTAAAACAGTCAACTATTTCCTGATGATTAAATTGAAATTGCGTGTTATGCGGTTGCTTGTTTAAAAGCGATTTGGGAAAGTGTTGAATGTTTAGTGAAGGCAAATGGTGCAGATGGTAAGTTTAAACAATAGGGATTAAATACATTCAATAAAGAGTCCTCGAAATCTTAACAACAGAATTAAAGGACGTGTGCATGTGAACATAATAATCTAAATTTGAAAACTTTATAATTCTACATATTTTTAACTTCTTGTGACACCAGATTCTCTGCATCAATCTATACTGTGTGTTTTCTAAGTTTGGATGAGACTTTTATCGTGTATATATATGCAATAACATTTTAATAAAAAATAAAAAATAAATGGGGAAGCAAAACATTTGACATTTTGACAAACACGCTTTCAGTTCTGTGACTGAAGAACCATAAAAATTAGGGGAAGTGACGAGAATCAGCAGGACTATAATCAAAGCACTGGACATCAACTGAGGCGAATAAAGCAAGAAGCTGAAGAACATACCTGTTCATTGGAGTACAATAAGAAACTATGGTCTCCTCCACAGATGATTTTGGTCACTATATAGTGTCTTGATTCTAATGGGGAAAGAAAAAATGGAACATGTCAGCTGTGCAGCGTCTGATCAGATGTCATTTCTTGTATCCCTGCGAGTAGCCTGGCATTTTTAAAACAGCCATTTTAGTCACTATCATATATTGACTAGACAACATGTCTTCTGCTTACCTGCTCTATGGAAATGACCAGTCAACAAATTGGTCTTCACAGGAAATGGACTTCTACCATCTCCCAGTATTCCTGTGCCAAGCTGCCCATGGCTGTTACAACCGAATGCATACACCAGTCCAGAGGACGGCACAAACGCCAATGTGTGCTGCCTGATGATAGGAACAAGATTTAGGAAGAAAAGGTCAATCAGAGTATATTCGCTGTAATGCAATACAAACCAACCGGCAATAAATAATAACTCAGTTTTTTTTACTAATAATTGTATTTTTTTATATGCACAAAAAATAAATAAATAGCTCTCTGCAACAGTCTACAAATTGAAAGATTCAATAGGACAGACTTTACTGTTGGATTATTCTAAGTAAACAAAAACTCTGTTTACAACAGACCTGCCACAGGTGATCTGGGACACCTCAGTGCCCATGAGCTCCAGCACTCGTCTGGGTAAAAGTTCATTGTTGCTGGAGCCGTGACCCAGCTGACCCCACGAGCCATCGCCAAACGTAAACAAGCCACCGTCCTGCCAGACCAGAACAATACAGGGCTCAGAATATAGTTTGTCTCAAATGACCACAGTTAAAGCCACAGTGGTGAATAAAGAAGGGTTAGTCTGGCTGGAATAAGATTTTGATTTTATCCAAGTAATAAAGGTCATTGATTTACATGCAACAAGTACTGAGTCATAAAACCATCACTGAAATGGCTAACCGAGCAGCAACCAACCAAACTGAACTCTGTAACATTCTATTAAAATGAACTGGTAATGATTTATCCATATCCGTACCTTTGTGAGTGCTGCTGTATGTTCATCTCCACAACTGATGTAAACAACTTTTTGAGATCTCAAAAATTTGATGTGGCAGGGGACGGCACGATCTGAGGACGAGAACATAAACAAGTCAGCGAGGTCACACTGTTCTTCCTTTCTGGTCTGATGTATTTACTCAAATGACACAATGGGAACATGGGGACTTCTGCATTTCAATCTAGAGTCATGGTGGAAATCGAACAGTGAGTTTACTCTTTTAAATTCTTCTCTAAAATGGCTTTTTTTTTTTACTCATGTGCAAACAGACGTTGCCTCTCAAAAACCCTGAAAAACATCCATTCTAAAGCAGTGATACACTGGTACAGACAATTTAATGTAAAAACAATTCACAGACAAAGGTTTAGTTTTTCTCCACAACCATCTTGTGACCCCTAGATATCGTGACCCCCAGGTTAAGAGGCACTGATTTAGAAACCCACTTAATTTGACCAGCTAATTAATACCTTGTTTATCATTGAGACCCAGTTGTCCCGCTCTGTTTTTGCCCCAGCCAAACACAGCTCCGGACAAGGAGAGAGCGAAGCTGTGGTCTCCCCCAGCGATGATCTGTGCCAGAGGGATTCCAGCCAGAGACATCAGGGGATGAGGGAACAGTTTGCTGGGTTCTCCTTTTCCCAGGCCGAGCTGACCGCTGGCGTTCTGGCCCCACGTGAATAGCTGGCCATCTGAGAGGGAGGGGACACATTGAATACTTGACTATACCCAACTACACTAATAACTGGCAGAAAGTACAGACTGATACACAACATGTGTCACCTCAGAAACAGAAGTACTGCCCAGATCAAGTAAAGGGAAGACTCCAAAAAAAGAATCCTACAAAAATGCTAATGTGTAATTTCATGAAAACACTACATTTCTATCTTCAAGTACATAAATAACGTCTGTTTCCCCATTTAGTCCTTATTAATTAATTTCTGTCCGTTTATTTCAGTGTCCGTAGCGACTGGCGACCTGTCCAGGGTGTAGACCGCCTCTTGCTCAGTGTCAGCTGGGATTGGATATGTAGCTGTGTTATATGGTATAGCAAATGGACTCTCAGATACATTTAATACTTAAATATTAAAATTTGTTCTAAGGCTGATACGTTTCTTCTTATTTGTATTTTGGCAGGGGTTTATATAATTGCTCGGTTTAAAAAAAAAAGAAAAACGTCTCAGAGAAATGATCAATTATGCAGGGAACAACAACACAATTTGCCCAAGATGAATTTGAGAGGTTTTTCTGAAGTCAGATATATTTGAATCACTTTCATTACTAGATTACATGATGCAGTTTGAATATGAGCTGTATGGATGCAGGATTCTAGGTGTGAAGAGTGTTGGTGTGTGACGAGGACGCTGTGACTTTCACACCTCGAGAAAGTGCGATGCAGTGCTGATTTCCACACATTACTTGGGAGATGTGATGGTCACACAGTCTTTTGACCAACCTAGACAAAGCAAGACAAAATAAATTGTTAATCAACACAAAAGCCCACATTAAGAAAGATTTCTATATAAGTTACAGTAACACAACAACATGATTCATTAAGTTACTGAGCTCCTCATTGCTCACTCTACAAAATTCTTAGTAAACACAAATTACAGTTCAACCAATTTATCTGTGAAAATCTTATTTATTGCATCTGAAAAGTCATTAAGTGATAATTGTGTTATTTTAGTTATAATTTAAAGGCAACACAGATTAATGGTATTGTATTGTTACTGCTTTGTTTGCTCGATTACTGCTACTTATGTGCAAAGCTTCTATCCCCACCTTTCAAACATCCTTTTCATATAATGCCTTTCTCACATCTAAAAATAAACGCTTCAGTTCTCCTAAGTTGCGCTACACATTCACCTTGGGATGCGAACAGCCACCTCTGCAGTCCCCAGGCCGAGCTGACCCCCTTCACCAGCTCCCCAGGCAAAAACTTGACCCTTCTCATTCACCGCCATAGAATGGGCTCGACCACTCGACACATTTGTTATCTTCTGAGTATCCAGAGCTCCAACTAG